>NW_027397065.1:39270751-39443202 GCF_003265705.2 Callorhinus ursinus
TGTGTGTGTGTGTGTGTGTGTGTGTGTGTGTGTGTGTGTGTGTGTGTATATATATATACCACTTCTTTATCCATTCATCAGTTGATGGACACTTGGACTCTCCATAATTTGGCTATTGTAGATAATGCTGCTAAACATCGGGGGGCATGTATACCTTCAAAGCAGTGTTTTTATATCCTTTGGGTAAATACCAGTAGTACAATTGCTGGATTATAGGGTAGTTCTATTTTTAACTTTTTGAGGAAACTCCTTATTGTTTTCCAGAGTGCCTGCAATAGTTTGCATTCTCACCAACAGTGCAAGAGGGCTCCCCTCTTTCTACATCCTTGCCAACACCTATTGTTGATTTTAGCCATTCTGACAGGTGTGAGGTGATATCTCATTGTAGTTTTGATTTGATTTCTGATGATGAGTAATGTTGAGCATCTTTTCATGTGTCTATTGGCCATCTATGTCTTCTTTGGAAAAAAATGTCTATTCATGTCTTCTACCCATTTTTAACTGGATTATTTTGGGGGGTGTTGAGTTTTATAAGTTCTTTATATATTTTGGATATTAACCCTTTATTAGATATGCCATTTGCAAATACCTTCTCCCATTCCATGGGTTGCTTCTTAGTTTTGTTAACTGTTTCCTTCACTGTGCAGAAGCTTTTTATTTTGATAAAGTCCCAATAGTTTATTTTTTATTTTGTTTCCCTTAACTCAGGAGATATATCTAAGAAGCTGCTGCAGCCAGTGTCAAGGGAGATTACTGCCTGTGTTCTCTCCCAGGATTTTAATGGTTCCCTGTCTCACATTTAGGTCTTTAATCCATTGTGAATTTATTTTTGTGTATGATTTAAGAAAGGGGTTCAATTTCATTCTTTTGCATGTGGCTGTCCAGTTTTCCCAACACCATTTTGTTGAAGCAACTGTCTTTTTTTCATTGGATATTCTTTCCTGATTTTTTGTTAATTAATTGACCAATTGGTTTTCTATAAAAGTATCAGTTTTATGAACCCAAATCTAATAGTTGAAATAGCCAATATTTCCTATCGATTAGCAGATCACATAAGTAAAAGATAAGGTTGAATTCCTTTGATAAAGCAGAGTTCACAAAAATGACACCTGCTTTATAGCTTATAAAGACTTTTCTTAAGATTTATTTATTTGAGAAAGAGAGAGAGTGTGTGAGTGAGGGGAGGGACAGAGAGAGAGAATCTCAAGCAGACCTCCCTCTGGGTGTGGAGCCTCACATGGGGCTCGATCTCATGACCCATGAGATCATGACTCATGAGATAATGTCCTGAGCTGAAACCAAAAGGCTGACACTTAACTGACTGAGCCACCCAGGCACCCCTATAAAGGCTTTTTTAAAAAATATGACAAAAAGACAAACCTCATGGATCTGTTTATATCAGGAATCTTAAAATATTTTTAACAATGTATTCATTTCGTTTGATTTTTAAATTTGAATTATTGAGGGCTTGCAAGGAAGTGAAATCATTAAATGCAGAAGAGAGCACATGGTAGCAGAAAACAACTGGGATTAGAAGATGAGATCCCTGGATTCTAGCCCTACTTTTTCTCTCTGCTTGTTTGACCAGTAGGCAAGTTATTTTGTCTGTGTTTCTTTGTTTGTTCATTTATAAAATGAGAGATATAAATGGTATCCTTCTGAGTTTACTTCCTATTTGTGATTCAAATGAAAGTGTGCAAAATATTATACTGTTAGCCAGATCACAAAGCTAATGCTACTCTAATTACCTACCAAGATCTGTCTTCCAAATATTTTACGCCAAAGCTTTCTCCAAGAGGAGCAAATTCTAATCATCTTAAAGAATAATCTATGGAAAGATGTTGAGAAATACATCTAAGCTTTCCTATATTTTAGGAAATACATTGCAGGACTTGTCTTTTCATAGATACTTCGTCAAAACAAAAGATGCTAAAATTCTTATTACATAATTTTATTTTTTCCAAATAACACCATCAAGTATAAGCCAATTAATGAAAGCTTTTACTAATACATTCAGTGCTAAGCTTCAAGGCAGGCTTCTTCAAGTGCTCTGTCAAGGTCATAATCAAAAAACTGTTTTAGATATAATGCATGCTGTCACTGGGTTTTCAGGCATGTATGACATCACCAAACTAGCTAAGCCAAAATCTATGTCAGTCTCCATATTAGTATATTTTTATTGATTGGCACCAGACTAACTCAATACAGGTATATCATACACCACATTTTGAGAAACAAAATATATGCATTATTTTAATATTTTAAATGGAAACAAATGCTTGTGTTATTTAAATTTAATCGATTTCACTATTCAAAGAAATAGAAATGAATGAAAGAGTAAGCAAGTGAATGAATGAACAGATAAAAAATTGTAAGCTGGGACTATGCTAAGTATGTTATATGCATTATATCCTTTGATCTTCACAAAACTCAAAAGGTGCTTATTATTATTATCTTCCTAGTAAAAGCAGACTTAAAGATTAAGTAACTTGTTCAAGGACAGAGTAGGGAAGAAGAAAAGTGAGTCCATGAAGCCCATCTTCAGAGCCTACACACTACCACTAAGCTGCTATATCCACATCATAAAATAGTTAGCATTTCATTACACAGCATGTATAAAATGGTTAGTACAATATGTGGTACATGACTAGACCATGATATGAAATAGAAGAGGTAGCAGGGAAGAGTGTAGAGTCAGGAGCAAAAATCTAGGATTCAAATCCTACTTCTGCCACTTACTAGTTATGAGACCATAGGTAAATCACTTAACCTCTTTGTGCCCTAATATGCAAAGATGTAAAATGGTAAATAATAAAAGCACCCATAAAAAAAAATAAATAAAAGCACCCATTTCATACGATTGTTGTGAAGGTCAAATGAATCAATACAGGTAAAGCCCTAAAATAATGCCTAGTCTATAAGAAGAACTGCAATTATTATTAATGTAAATGTAAGCTTGTATCATTTCCACATTTAAAAATAACTAAGTATTTTGTACAGCACTCCAGAGATGACAAAGAATCTACGCAGAGAATCTTTCTTTGTTCCTCATCTTATTACAGTAATTATTCCAATTTTGTCGATGAGGAATTTAAGAATCAGAAATATAAAGTAATTTTCCAAAGTCACATGGACAAGGAGTGCCTCAAAGTCAGGACTTTATATTGTTGTATTACTTTGGCCATGAATCAAAATCAGGGCCCTCCCAAGGGAGGTAAGAATTTTTTTTAATTGACATATAACCTGACATACAATATCCTATTAGTTTCAGGTGTACATCATAGTGATTCGATATTTTTATACATCATGAATGATCCCCATACAAAGTTATTATGATATTATTGACTATATTCCCTATGCTGTTCATTACATCCACATTAACTATTTATTTTATAACTGGAAGTTTATACCTCTTCATCTCCTTCACCTATTTTGCCTGCCTCCTTATGTGTGCATGATCATATGTGCATTGGTTTATTTCTGAGCTCCCTATTCTATTATACTGATGTATGTATTTGTTTTCATGTCAGTACTATACTGTTCTGATTACTACAGCCTTGTAGTATAGTTTGAAATCAGGAGCATGATGCCTCGAGCTTTGTTCTTCTTTCTCAAGATTAGTTTTGGCTATTCAGGGTTTTGGGGTTTGTTTTTTGGGGCGTTATTTTGGAGGAGGCAGTTTGTGGTTCCATACAAATTGAGACAGTACAAATAAATGGAAAGATATTAATTATGTGTTCATTGATTTGAAGACATCATCATCTATATTACAGCTAAAACATCTATATTACCCAAAGCAATCTATATATTCAATGAAATCCCCATCAAAATACCAGTGGCATTTTTCATAGAACTAGAACAAGACATCCTAAAATTTGTTAGGGAGGTGAGAATATAACTGCCAATTCTTACTTCTAAACACCATTGGAAAGAAATATGGGTAGCATCTTGATATAAACAAATTAATTAGCAAACAAAACAAATCAACCAATCTAATGAATTAAATTGAGAATTCTACTTCTCTTCTAGAAATCAGAGTGCTTAGAAGAGTAAAGCAGGTATGGGCAATCCAGCCAGCCACCTAGTTTTGTAAAACCCATGAGCTGAAAATAGTTTTCACATTTAAATGGGGAAAAAAATCAAAAGACTATCTTGTGCTATGTATATATTACCAGAAATTCCAAATTCATGATCCATAAATAAACATTCATTGGAAGATAGCCACGTCCATTAGTTTACCTACTGACTATGGCTACTCTGCATTACAACAGAGTTGAGTACCTGTGACAGAGACTGTAATGGGCCACAAAGTCTAAAACATTTATTATCTAGCTTTTTACAGAAAAAAGTTTCTTGCTTGCCTTGCCTCTGCATCTTAGTGTTAGTGGTACTGGACTGTCCAGAAGAAATGCTGAAACAAATGTCTTCTGATCCCCTCATACATGCAGCAAATTCCCTACAATAATGGTTGACTATGCTGCACTATGCTGTGTTATGCTAGGTCTCTGAATAAGGGTACTTGGAGTTACTGGAATAAAACACTGAAATATTCACCTTTTGATTACAGATCTTTACATCATGCCTGTTTTTAAGTTCTCATATGAAAGTCCGACAAAAGTCAGCTCTCAGTGTTTTTCCACAGAGAAAAGAAGAATAAAGATGATGACTTACGTTCACACCTAGGCTGAAAACTGAAGGTCCCCAGGCTGCCATGTGCCTAGGATGCATACTGAGCCTGGTATTCTGAGACAGAGGAAAGGGCTAGTGTATCCTAGATAAAGGATGGCATCCTAACCCTATGCTCACATTGTAGAATCAGCTGATTTTTCTATTTGGGGGCTAAGGAGCCTGATGATGGACAAATGTTCAGAACCCTGGGACTGATAAATGATTGGATTTGGTATCAGCTCAGGCAATGGTGTTCTGTGGTTTAGCATTTCTAATGACCTTTTGAAACTATAAGCTCAACATTACTTTTTAATGAATTTCCTTTGTCCTTTTTCAGGAGCCCTCAGCACTCCTTGGTTACACTTGGGTGACTCATAATTAGTTCTGCAATACAAACATAGATTACAATTTTTAAAAAGAGTAAAAACAAATATGCTTTCAATCACAGCAAAGGGGGACAAAAGGAATTGTAACAAAATGTGTTGGTATTGCAAACTACTTAGTTTTATTACTTGTTCTCTTATCTATTTACTAACTTATTTAATTAGGATTCTAGGTCCTTTAACCCAGTCTTGTTCTTTCAGTGACATTTTATATTCTAAGCTTTGAAGAAGTGATTTAAAAAAATATTCTTTAATGTTTATGGCAGTTCGCTCAGATAAGCCACGCTGGTCATTAAATTTGATCTTCAAGTAAACAGTATAGTGATTGCTACATGGCACATCTAAGAATCATGGAATTGCATATCCATGAGCATCATGGTAGAAGCTATATGGGGTTAAAATTATGGTATTGGGTCTGATAAATCCTGGTTTGAAACCTATTCCTGCTATTCACTAGCTTGTAATCTCAAGTAATTTATTTCAATTCTCTAAGCCTCGGTTTCAAAGGACTTGTCCTCATAGAATTGTGGTCCAAGGAAATCTAGTAATTAATGTAAAGTGCTCAGCACAGAAAGTGCTCATTAAACATACTTATTATTATTATTCTATTCTAACACGGTCTGACAATCTTGTACCCTACCAAATCAATGCATAGTGATAAATGCATGAGTGTTCTTCAATAGTGTCCCTGAAGGCCTTTTGGCTGTGTGGTCTCTACCTGAACTCAATACGTGCCCTTAAAGATGCCCATTTTTGTTCCATATGCTCAAATTACTATAATTCTTCTTATATTGGTCTTCAATCTTTAAGTGTCTCTCCTTAGTCCCACTCTGCTTCCTAGAGCTACACAAAATTAATCTGTCCTATAATCATCCATATAAGTTTCTGCTTCCTCAAACGAATTAACCCAAGTTATCTCAACAACTTCTCATATTTTATCAATTGTTCTCAACACTAGCTGCACATAAAACTCATATGGAACTTTTAAAAAACTCTGATGCACAAAAAACCCATGAGAAAAATTAAATCAGAATCCCTGGAGGTAAGACCAAAGCACTGGTATTTTAAAAGTTCCCCAGGCAGATTAAGGAGTGTACTTGTTGTGATAAGCACCGGATATTGTATGCAAGTTTTGAATCACTATATTGTACACCTGAAACTAATATTACACTGTGTATTAAGTAACTGGAATTTAAATAAAAACTTTAAAAAAAAGCTCCCCAGGCAGCTCTAGATATACAGCCATGGTTGAGAACCACTGTATATGTATTTTCAAATTATTTCATTTTGATGATTACTTTATTCCTAAGTAACTTCAGTTTCTAACAACTGCCTAAATTACTGCTCTCAGATATTGTGTTCTTGATGGCTGAGGTGGATCACATATATTACACCTTATTTAAACAAATGCAGTCCAATACTTCTCAGACATTACTGTGCATTAAGAGTAACTTGGGGATTCTGTTAAACTATAGGTCATGATTTGGAATCTCTGGGATGGCACCCAAGATTCTGCACTTCCAGGAAGCTCTTACACAAAGCTGATGTTTCTGGTCCAAGGACCATACTTTAAGTAGTAGATGTCTACCTGCTGATAGAATCACATTAGTGACATCCCAGTACTGAGAAAAAGAACAAATACTGTCTTAGTCACATTATACGTAATTCAATTCATTCTTTTATAAATCTGTATGTATTTGGTGAGTTTGTAAATTGGTTGGCAAGCCACCTGTCTCAAATATTGGCTATTTTCTCAGATATTCTTCTTGGTGCCTGGTTTGAAAATCAACATCCATTTGTCTTTGTGGCAGATGTGATGGTGAATTTAGCTAGCTGGAGGAATTCATAGAAGTATTAATTTTGTACTTTCAATATTCTAAAAAAATTTCTAAAATATTTATATAATTTGAGAAAATAAACATCCTCTTAAGTACAAGGATTATGTCTTTTCTTAATAATGTCTTTTATTACACCCAGTGTCTTCAACATGATAGACATAAAGATGCTAAATGAAAACTGGTTTATTAATAAATTGATGAGACATACTGAACAATAAAACATGCTTTTTATGCCCATGGAATAACTAAGGAGGGAGAGACTATGCAAAAAAAATGATAAATTGCACAGCATAAACAGGGAATGTAATTTGGCTAATAAATGGGAAAACTGAAGGGTTGAAACAAGGCTTTGAAAAAAGTAATAATCTGTAAAAAGGTAGAGAAAAAGGGCAGGCAAAAGACATTTCAACCTTTAATATGTATAGTTTTACATCCAGAATCAACATCATGCTTGACTTAGGATATCTAATGAGACTGCAGACCCAAATGGTGTACTTGTAGGACCTTCTGTCACATAATGTCAGGGATAATATATTAAGCCAAGGAACATGTGAGTTATATTACAACTGCAAGGGAATAAAAATTAAAACCCCTTCATGTGGAAATAGACATAATCGTGCTACATTTCCCTGTAGAAGAGCTTACAGTGGCAATTTTTCTTCATATAATATTACATTAGTTTTAATTCTTATTAATAAGATACAAGAGTCATTAACACTATTAAAAATCTAATTATATTAGCAATTTTCCATCATGTCATATTTGAGCAGTTAAGTATTGGTATTTGTTTTTCCTAATGGGATTCAAAAGTCTAATTAATAGGCTTTCTTTTGTGGTTAAGTGGAATGAATCTCTATGAGAAGAAAGCCATTTTTAATATCTGCATGCAGCTTATTTTCTCATATAGTATACTACCAAGTCATCTGCCCATCTGTGGTATAAATAACTAGATGCAAATTACGAGATTATCCTATGAAACTGAATAATGCTTTTCATTATATGTGGTGTGGCAACTACTATGTTCTAAAAATGTTGCTATATTTAGTAGACAAGAAGTGTAGAAAAAGAGTATGCAGCAGATTATTATTTAAGGAAATTTGTGGAAACTGAAGATGGCATACTGAATGGGTCAGATGCTTTTTCTGCTTGAACTGGTATTATCTGGGGGAAGTGCACATTCAAACAACTAAGTCAAAAGTTATGTTTCTTAACTCAAATCTTGTTTAATTTAACCTAAAGTTAATGTGTTTTTTTTTTTACATTTTACGCTGTAATTTCCTGTTTCTCTAATTTCTTTTTTTAATTTTATTATGTTATGTTAATCACCATACATTACATTATTAGTTTTTGATATAGTGTTCCATGATTCATTGTTTGCGTATAACACCCAGTGCTCCATTCAATACGTGCCCTCTTTAATACCCATCACCAGGCTAACCCATCCCCCTGAACCCTCTGTTTGTTTCTCAGAGTCCATAGTCTCCCATGGATCGTCTCGCCCTCCGATATCCCCCCCTTCATTTTACCCTTCCTACTATCTTCTTTTTTTTAACGTATAATGTATTATTTGTTTCGGAGGTACAGGTCTGTGATTCAACAGTCTTACACAATTCAAAGTGCTCACCATAGCACATACCCTCCCCAATGTCTATCACCCAGCCACCCCATCCCTCCCACCCCCCACCACTCCAGCAACTCTCATTTTGTATCCTGAGATAAAGAATTCCTCATATCAATGAGATCGTATGATACCTGTCTTTCTCTGATTGACTTATTTTGCTCAGCATAATACCCTCCAGTTCCATCCACATCGTTGCAAATGGCAAGATTTCATTCCTTTTGATGGCTACATAATATTCCATTGTATATATACACCACATCTTCTTTATCCATTCATCTGTCGATGGACATCTTGGCTCTTTCCATAGTTTGGCTATTGTGAACATTGTTGCTATAAACATCGGGGTGCACGTACCCCTTCGGATCCCTACATTTATATCTTTGGGGTAAATACCCAGTAGTGCAATTGCTGGGTCATATGGTAGCTCTATTTTCAACTTTTTGAGGAACCTCCATACTGTTTTCCAGAGTGGCTGCACCAGCTTGCATTCCCACCAACAGTGTAGGAGGGTTCCCCTTTCTCCGCATCCTCACCAACATCTGTCATTTCCCGACTTGTTAATTTTAGCCATTCTGACTGGTGTGAGGTGGTATCTCATTGAGGTTTTGATTTGGATTTCCCTGATGCTGAGCTATGTTGAGCACTTTTTCATGTGTCTGTTGGCCATTTGGATGTCTTCTTTGGAAAAATGTATGTTCATGTCATCTGCCCATTTCTTGATTGGATTATGTGTCCTTTGGGTGTTGAGTTTGATAAGTTCTTTATAGATTTTAGATACTAGCCCTTTATCTGGTATATCATTTGCAAATATCTTCTCCCATTGTATCGGCTGTCTTTTGGTTTTGTTGACTGTTTCTTTTGCTGTGCAAAAGCTTTTTATCTTGATGAGGTCCCAATAGTTCATTTTTGCCCTTGCTTCCCTTGCCTTTGGCGATGTTTCTAGGAAGAAGTTGCTGCAGCTAAGGTCGAAGACATTGCTGCCTTTGTTCTCCTTTAGGATTTTGATGGACTCCTGTCTCACATTTAGGTCTTTCAACCATTTTGAGTCTATTTTTGTGTGTGATGTAAGGAAATGGTCCAGTTTCATTCTTTTGCATGTGGCTGCGCAATTTTCCCAGCACCATTTGTTGAAGAGACTGTCTTTTTTCCATTGGACATTCTTTCCTGCTTCGTCGAAGATTAAGTGGCAGGATATAAAATTAAAGCACAGAAATCAGTGGCATTCCTATACACCAACAACAAGACAGAAGAAAGAGAAATTAAGGAGTTGATCCCATTTACAATTGCACCTAAAGATACCTAGGAATAAATCTAACCAAAGAGGCAAAGGATCTGTACTCAGAAAACTATAAAATACTCATGAAAAAAATTGAGCAAGACACAAAGAAATGGAAAAACATTCCATGCTCATGGATTGGGAGAACCAACATTGTGAAGATGTCAATGCTACCTAGAGCAATCTGCACATTTAATGCAATCCCTATCAAAATACCATCCACTTTTTTCAAAGAAATGGAACAAATAATCCTAAAATTTGTATGGAACCAGAAAAGACCCCGAAGAGCCAGAGGAATGTTGAAAAAGAAAAGCAAAGCTGGTGGCATCACAATTCCATACTTTAAGCTCTATTACAAAGCTGTAATCATCAAAACAGTATGGTACAGGCACAAAAACAGACATATAGATCAATGGAACAGAATAGAGAGCCCAGAAATGGACCCTCAACTCTATGGTAAAGTTAATGTCTTTTTTTTTTTTTAATTTTTAATATGTAGCCTTTCCAGATTGGCTGCTTTCTTTTTAAGATTTTATTTATTTAAGAGAGAGAATAAGAGACAGAGAGCACGAGGGGGAAGAGGGTCAGAGGGAGAAGCAGACTCCCCGCTGGGCAGGGAGCCCGACGTGGGACTCGATCCTGGGACTCCAGGATCATGACCTGAGCCAAAGGCAGTTGCTTAACCAAGTGAGCCACCCAGGTGCCCCGGTAAAGTTAATGTCTTAATGAGAAACATCTGTGTGTTAACTATGGCACTTTATTACTTAGTAGTATGCTAGTGTGTGTACAGAATATAATATGATATATATCCTATATAATATATAAATAGTATAAGTAATACATATAATGTGTTGGTATATATGTTACATACAGTATATATAATATCACAAAGACAATATACATATAGTATACATAGTATATATATCTAATGTAATAATAGATGTAATTATATGTAATATAATATAGTGTACTTATAATATGTATTATACATATAAGCACAGTACAAAAGAATAAAGAATATTTATAAAGGTAGCTCTTTCTTGGTAGTTGTTATTACTCAAAATGCTTCTGTGGGGGCACATGGTGGCTCAGTCAGTTAAGTGTCTGCCTTCAGCTCAGGTCATGATCCCAGCATCCTGGGATGGAGCCACACATTAGGCTCCCGGCTCAGTAGGGAACCTGTTCCTCCTTCTCCCTCTGCCTGCCGTTCCCCCTCCTTGTGCTCACTCTCTCTCTCTCTCTCTCTCTGTCAAATAAATAAATAAAATCTTTTAAAAGATGCTTCTGTGATATGCTAGTCATTTGTTATTAATCATATAGTCACAGGAATTAGGTCATCATATTTTTCCTTTCAGACTGTTATTATATATATTATAATATACACATAATATTATAATATATATATTATAATATATGTTATGCAGACTTTCTTGTAGAGTAAGTTTTAGGTCCTTTGGGTAAATTCCAAATTTTATAAGAAACTAGTAAACTGTCTTCCAAAGTAGCTGTACCATTTTTGTATTCTTGCCAGCAATTTATGAGACAGTTTCACATGCTTGTCAGCATTTGGAATTGTCAGTGTTCTGGATTTTGGCCATTCTACTAGGGGTGTGGTGGCATCTCCCTGTGTTTTAACTCGCATTTCCATAATGACATACAATGTGGAATATCCTTCCACAAGCTTATCTTCCACCTGTACATCTTCTTTGCTGAGGGGTCTGTTGTTTTTGGCTTATTTTTAAATCAGGTTGTTTTTTAATTCTTGAGTTGTAAGCATTGTTTGTATTTTAAATAACAGTCCTTTATCAAATGTCTTTCGCAAATATTTTCTCACAGTCAGTGGCTTGTCTTCTCATTTTCTGGACATTCTCTTCTGCAGAGCAAAAGTTTTAATTTTAATTAAGTCCAGCTTATTGATTATTTCTTTCATGGATTGTGCCTTTGGTGTTACATATAAAAAGGCATCACCAAACCGAAGGTCATCTATTTTTTTCTTATATTGTCTTCCAAGAGTTTTATAGTTTTGTATTTTGCATTTATGTCATGGTCCATTTTGAGTTAATTTTTGTGAACAGTGTATGGTCTGTATCTAGATTCATTTTTTTTTCCAGGTGAATGACCAGATATTCCAGCATCATTTCTTGAAAAACACTATCTTGGCTCCACTGTATTGCCTTTGTTTCTGTGTCAAAGATCAGCTGACTTTATCTATCTGGGTCTATTTCTGGGCTCTCTATTCTGTCCCAATCATCTATTTGTCTATTATTTCACCAATACCACATTGTCTTGATTTTTATAGTTTTAGAGCAAGTCTTAAAGTTGAGTAGTGTCAATCCTCCAACTTTGTTCTTCTCTTTCAATATTTTCTTGGCTATTCTGGGTCATTTGCCTCTCCATATAAACTTTAGAATCAGTTTGCCAATATCCATGAACTAACTTGCTGAGATTTTGATTGGGATTGCACTGAATCTATCTATCACTCTGGAATCTATTTTTCATTCCTTAATGAGACTTAATATTACTCTATCTCATACTATAAACATGTATATACTTATTTTAGTAGTCTTAGTAAACTGTAAATTCTTTAAGATTATGGGTAATTTGCATAATTATTTTTGAAAATTGCTGATTTGTTTGAAATATATAAATTGTACTCAGCCCAATGGAGCTTTTCAGAGATATAAGGAAAAGGGTGGGATTTGTTAACACACTAACATATACAGTATTTAAAAATATAAAACTGGATTAATTATATCCAGGGCTCATCCCTCTAAAACAGACCATCCCTACTTATGTCTATTTTGCATCTTAATCTTCTGTATTTTTTAAAGGGTTTTACAACTTTAAAAAGGTTTAAAAATCAAGGTTGAGATTTGCAGGTAAGATGGTAGATTGAATACACACTTTTATCTCTGTTCCCTCTCCAAGAACCAGTAGAATGACAACAAATGATTTTTAATGCCTAAAACCATAAAAATAAAGACAATGGAAAAGGAGAAAGCCCCAACTCTGGGAACTAGAAGGCAGGCAGACGAGTGCTAAGTGACAAAGAATTAATTGTTTGCTAAGCAGTCATGGAGGTAATCTAGGAAGCAACCATACTTCACAACTACAAAAGCTTAGGAATTGGTTATACCACATACTCCTGGAAGTGGGGATAAAGGTGGCATCCAAAACAGGAAGCTGCTTATGAAGTAGTTAACTGCCAAATCTCCCCTACACCAGCATGAGTCTAGAGGGCTACCTCTTCTGAGGGGAAAAAAGAAAAAGTTTTTCTAAACAACACTAAGTACAGTTAGGATGGAATATCATACTGAGAAAAGGAGGAGAAAGGAAAGTGAAATAAATGTTTATACACAGAAGGTCAGATCCCCTAGCTTTTTCTCACACAAAACTTCCAGAATGTTTGCATTCTAGAGAGGAGTTAGAAGAGATCACTCTGAACTTTCTAAGAAAGAGAGAGAATCTAACAATACTGACATTTTATGTTCGCCATTATAACTGCCCATCTATTGACCTTATGTTAAAACCTCATTTGATAAATCCTCAAAAGTTCAGAATCTCAAATCAACTTTCAGTTTCCCACTTTTGAAATCAGCAGAAAGCCAAGGATTACCAGATGAGGAAATTTTTGTAATGAAACACAGAGAACAAAACAAGCATGGAAAAATATGAAAGAAACAGAAATATGCAGATAAATTTTAAAAATTAGAAAGTCACATTAACATATTTAGAAAGACAGGGGTGCCTGGGTGGCTCCATCAGTTAAGTGTCTGCCTTCTGCCTTCAGCTCAAGTCATAATCTCAAGCCCTGGGATTGAGCCTGGCATCAGGTTCTGGGCTCAGGGGACGGGGCAGCTTCTCCCTCTCCCTCTGCCCCTCCCCACTGCTTGTGCATGCTCTCTCTGTCAAATAAATAAATAAAATCTTAAAAAAATATTTAGAAAGATAAAATATATTAGATGAAACAATAATAGACTGTTATAAAAGAGAAAGGTTCATAAAATAAAAAACTCTTGTAAATAACTATGATAGCAGAAATATCAGATTCATCAGAAGTGTTAATAGTAGAACCAAAACACAAAAAAATGGAAAAATAGCATAGAAAAGATAAGAAAATTAGAAAACTAGAGCAAGAGGCCCAATATCTGTACAATTGGAGTTCTACAAAGAAAGAACAGAGAAAGGAGGGAAAGAAATATTTAAAAATCAAGAAAAAATTTCAAGGGACTTGAGTTTTGAGATTAAGTCCACTAAGTAACCAGCTTAATGGACACAATATACTGGCACTAATGACAGACACTCACTATAATACCATCATGAAATTTTGTAACACTAGGAATTAAGAGAAGATGCTCCAAACATCCTTATGGAGAGAATAAACAGAGTCCTGATAATAGGAAGAGTCAGAACAACATCTGAGTTTTCAGCAGCCATGTTAGATGACAAAGCCAGAATGCCTTCAAAATTCTTAAAGAAAAATATTTTCTAATTTTGGACCTGGTTGAACTTAAAAAGTATAAAGGTGGAAGAATGATTTCTACAGATATGCTACGACCAAATTAATTAATTAAAGAAGAAGAAAAAACATTTCTCATTAGCTCATTCTCTGAAAACTACCAGAATGGGCTTCTCCAAGAACGTGTAATTCAAGAAAGAGGAAGGCAAGAAATCCAGGAAACAGAAGGTCCAACTCAAAAAGAGAAAAAAAAAAAATCAGTCCCCGGGAAATCATGAATGAAACACTCAAGACCACAGCTGGGTAGACGTTTGGAAAACAAGTCTAAATGGGAACACGTGAGGGACCAGGAGAAGCTGCTTTTACAGTGAGACAGATAAATTACCCAGTGCCTTCTTCCATGTTAAGAGAAAACACACACACAACTGGGGGAAGAATTTGTAGTTGGATTTGTGATAAGTTCACAGAGAGCTAAGCAAATAAATAGCAACCAAAAATTAATTCTGGGGAAACAAAAATTTGACAGAGAGGACAATTAATCATTACCATGCTCAACTGAGAACAGCATTTGTATAGTCAAATAATGTAAATGCTTAATATTGATCCAATGAATTTATGACATAGCTGCTTGGGGAAGCCAGGAGGGTTGGAAATCTGTATTTAGGAAGGGGGAATATGTGTGTAAGTGTGTAGGCATGTAGGCAGAACAGTTTGGAGCAGAGAAAAAGCAATAGATGAAATGCTGATATTCTTTAGAGGAAATTCAACAGATAATGTTTAAAAGGGGAAATAGCATATATTATTTAGAAATATGAATGAACTAAACAGATGGAAAATAATTACCCGAAGAGTAGAAAATAATTGGGGCACCTGGGTGGCTCAGTCATTAGCATCTGCCTTCGGCTCAGGTCATGATCCCAAGGTCCTGGGATCGACCGAGCCCCACATCAGGCTCCCTACTCAGCGGAAAGCCTACTTCTCCCTCTTCCACTCCCCCTGCTTGTGTTCCCTCTCTTTCTGTGTCTCTGTCAAATAAATAAAATCTTAAAAAAAAAAAGAGTAGAAAATAATTGAGTGAATTGGATAAGAGGACAGTTATTTTCCATAAAATTGCTTATACTTGATAAAATTATACATATATTTAAGTACCTTAAAGTATAGGCATATCCTTTCATAAACACAAGACTAATTTTAAATATCTGAAGTAAAAATCAATAATAAAATTAGTTGCCTAAAGTCTAAAATATGGTATGTCTTCAATAAATACTTGGATTTAAAAAGCCTGGACTAAACTCCACTTAACTGAAGATACTGCACTAGGACATAATATACCACACAGGATGACAAGAATTTCTAAACTCATTGCCATCTTTGACCAAAGGTAGTTGTTTACACAATGATTTATTGAATAGGATTTTGAAACTGAATGTAGGATTAGTGGAAAAGAGTCCTGTGATTGATTAACTATGTCTGTCATGGGTAGAAGAGTGGAAAATAAACAAAGCATTTTCTTTTTTTCTTTTTAAGATTTTATTTATTTATTTGACAGAGAGAGAGACAGCGAGAGAGGGAACACAAGCAGGGGCAGTGGGAGATGGAGAAGCAGGCTCCCCGCTGAGCAGGGAGCCTGACGTGGGGCTCGATCCCAGGACCCTGGGATCATGACCTGAGCTGAAGGCAGACGCCTAACCGACTGAGCCACCCAAGCGCCCCTAAACAAAGTATTTCCCAACCTCACTTAATGAGACAGCAGTAAGTTCTAAGAAGTTTCTCCACTGTTCAGTGTGTGGTCTTATCCCGATCAGCAGTATTATAAATGAAATGATCATACAATCTATCAAACAAATGGAGGTATTTTTGAAAGTAAAATGAAGGGGGTGAGGTGGCTATTAATAATTATGCAGGAGCAACACATATAAATGGGGCAAACCAGGGCAGTCTCCAGGGCAGTATTTTATATGTAGATGTTTACAAGTGATAAATCTGCATTTGGATTAAACCCTGTTTCATAATAAAATGTCTTCTTGGTCTCTCTTCAGTGGTTTTTTTCTGTGAGAGGAGAGATAAGTCTTAATTCAACTTGTTTGATATTAGTATCGTGACTACTTTCTTTGGCTTGCCTTGGTTAGGTATATCCATTATCATCTCTACTTTTAATCTTTTTGAGGCAGTGAGCTTTATATTTCTTATACTTAGTTTACAGGTTAATTTTCTTTTGACGTAATTGGAGTATCTTTTCATTTTAATAGTTAGATTTTGTGAAGTTATAATTTTTGATAGGACATATGTATCAGCAAACTTTATGTCAAATGCTTTCCATTTTCATGAATATTTTAATATTTGTTTTATAATAAAGTATTTATTTTATTTATCCTTCTGATGACTTTTAAAATTTATAGCTGATATAAAGTTTATAACTAGAAAGTATCAATGCTTATTTTTACAAGTATAGCTTTATATCATATTAAGTACATGATAATATGTTATTTTTAATATTTACTACTTCCTCATATATATAATGAGGAATTTACTATTTTTCCAAGTTCTCTTGTACCACTTTAGTAGATAGTATCTTTTTCATATTTACCTTTATATTTTTTAATATACTTACAGCTCCATCCTTTGATTACTTGCTTTCAAATTTCATTTCTGACTACCATTTTCTCTACTATCCCCTCTATAAAAATTAAAGAAAATTAAAGACGGTATTCTGATGACTATCCTCTCTACCATCCCCTTTCCAGATAACATTTGTTAAGCTCATTTTCTATCTTGTTAGCATTTTTAACATTTACATTCTGGTTGTAACCATAATCTTCACAATTCTTTACTCTTTGTCCTAGAATTAAATGGACAATTCTAACCAGCAGTCATTTTACTACAGTAGCTTCAATAATTTTATCTTTGGCTTAAATTTTTCCTTGAGAATTTATTTTTTTATAAATGCCCATGAAACGAATAGTCCCTGAGTTGTTAAATATTCAAATAAGTTTTAAATTATCTTTATATTTGAGTGACATTTTAAATGAATATAAAATTTGGGGGTCACCTTTTGCTTCCTGTGGGCTTTTCGACATTACTCCTCTGATTTCTGACATTAAGACCTGTGATGAGGGGGGGTGCCTGGGTGGCTCAGTTGTTAGGCACCTGCCTCTGGCTCGGGTCATGATTCCAGGGTCCTGGGATCAAGCCCCACATTGGGCTCCCTGCTCTGCCCCGCGGGAAGCCTGCTTCTCCCTCTCCCACTCCCCCTGCTTGTGTTCCTGCTCTCACTGTCTCTCTCTGTCAAATAAATAAAATCTTAAAAAAAAAAAAAGACCTGTGATGAGGTAATATCTCATTGTATTTTTAATTTGTATTTTCCTGATGATGAGTGATGTTGAGCTTTTCATGTGTCTGTTAGCCATCTGTATGTCTTCTTTGGGAAAATGTCTATTCATGTCTTCTAGCTCATTTCTTAACTGAATTATGAGATATCACCTCACAATTGTCAGAATGGCTAAAATCAACAACACAGGAGACAACAGGTGTTGGCAAGGATGCAGAGAAAGGGGAACCTTCTTACACTGTTGGTCAAACATAAATTGGTGCAGGCACTCTGGAAAACAGTGGAGTTTCCTCAAAAAGTTAAAAATAGAACTATCCTAAGATCCAGCAACTGCACTACTAAATATTTACCCAAAGGACACAAAAATACAGATTCGAGGGCATGTGGGTGGCTCAGTCAGTTTAAGTGTCTGCCTTAGGCTTAGGTCATGATCCGAGGGTCCTAGGATTGAGCTCCCCCCTCCTCCCCATCATGCTCCCTGCTCAGTGGGAAGTCTGCTTCTCCCTCTCCCTCTGCTCCCCTCCCCTTGTGCTCTCTCTCCCTCTCTCAAATAAATAAATAAAATCTATTTAAAAAGAATACAGATTCAAAGGGACACATGCAGCTGGATGTTTATGGCAGCATTATCAACAATAGCCAAATTATAGAAAGAGCCCAAATGTCCATCAACTGATGAATGGATAAAGAAGAAGCGGTAGATATATACAATGTATCTTACTGAGCCATAAAAAGGAATGGAATCTTGCCATTTTCAGGAACATGGATGGAGCTAGAGAGTATTATGCTAAGTGAAATAAGTCAGAGAAAGACACATACCATGTGATTTCATTTATATGTAGAATTTAAGAAATGAAACATGTACAGAGGGGGAAAAAGAGAGACAAACCATAAAACAAATGCTTAAATATAGAGAACTGAGGATTGCTAGATGGGAGGTGAGCATGGGGATAGCTTAAATGGGTGATGGGTATCAAGGAGGGCACTTGTGATAAACAGTGGGTGTTGTATGTAAGCAATGAATCACAAAATTCTACACTTGAAACTAATATTGCACTGTATGTTAACTAACTGGAATTGCAACAAAAACTTGGAAGGAAAATAAAAAAAAAAAGACCTGTGATTAGTAGTATGGGGCCCTTCTGATTACTCACTACCCCCATATGTGCCTTGATCATTAATTACCTGGTTGCCTAACAGACTCTTTCTCATTGAAATCCAATAGGTCTTAATCTTCCTAGATAAATATTTTCTGATATACATTTTACTCTTTCAAGTAATAAATTTAAGTCCTCTTTTTCAGAATATTTTCATGTAATATATATGTATTTTTCCTACCCCATTATTTTACTCTTTTTTCCAGAACACCAATTGTAAAAATGTTATTTCTCCCTCACAGAGTTTCAGCAGTATCTCTTCTTTGCACTGTTTTCAAACTGCGTTTATCTGTATGATTTTTTTCCTTCCCCTTATTTTCTGAGCTCTGAAAGCTCACATTTTATCTCTTCCTTTTATCTTGATACATTTTATCTTAATTCTTGAAACTCTAGTTGGGGTATTTATTTTACACTATTGACTGATGCCATACATTTTTAAATATAAATATATTTCTTCACAATTTTTACATGCCCCATTGCAACATGTTTATGAAGAATATATTCATCTGTCATTTTTTCCTCTTATTTTCTTCATGGTTTCTTATATTATCCTCACACAGAAACAGCTTTTATTTATATTAAAGTTTCGTTCTTATGATTTCTTTTAGTGAGAGGACTTTTTGGAGCATCTACTTAAAGGAGATCCAATGGGAAAGGAGACCAGGGATATGTTACAGACTAGAAACAGATCCTATGTACTAAGACAGTAAACACTATGAGTTCCCTTAATATTTCCCAACAACCCCATACTGACAGTTAGCCCTTCTCACAATCCAAGATTTCTCTCCTTCCCTCTCTGTCACTGATATACTACTTCCTACAAAATTCTTGTTCACACTCAGCTTCTTGGGACTTCCAGGCTAAAAGTGTATCCTCGAATGATTCCATCATGCCCTTTGTGTTCGTACTGGGTTTTGTCCTTATAGGGTATGCAATTTACTTGGAGAATGGTCCAGTTTTGGCTTTCTCTGAGTTCTGCATTCAATTTCCTCTTCCCTCACCATTAACCCATTGCTCTCTGTGAAACTTACTGTATCTGGTAGTATTTCCTGAAACATTCAAATATTGTTCAATTGCCGGTTTTATTAAAGATAACACTGATATCTTCTTTTTCTTCTAAAAATGTTTGTATGAAAATTAGGGAACTATCTGTCTTTATTCCAGTATGTTAAAACCAGTTGTGAGAATGGAAATATTTTTAAGTCTTAGGCAACGAAAAATACCTTCCTCTTAAAGAGATTAGCAATGTAGAATTAGCATTAGGATTCATGGGGTATGTGTTTTTTTCATCATTTGCCCTATCCAGTGATACATTATTTAGATTAGAGAGAGTTTTATAAATGTGAAGAAACTTCACAGAAACATTTGCCTTTTCACTATCTGATTTTAGGATCTAAGATAAGTATCTTAACAGCATATGAGAAAAAGATCAAAAAAGGTTTATTCCTTTTTTTTTTTTTAAGATTTTATTTACTTACTTGAGAGAGAGAGCACAAGCAGGGGGAGTAACAGCGGGAGAGGGAGAAGCAGTCTCCCACTGAGCAGGAAGCCCCACACAGGGCTTGATCCCAGGACCCCAGGATCATGACCCAAGCCCAAGGCAGACGCTTAAGCAACTGAGCCACCCAGGCCCCCCCAAAAATACTTATTCCTAAAAATGAAGTATTTGTATAATTCTTCCTTGCCTTTTATATAACTCTGCTATTTTAATTAAAAAAAAAACTGACAAATGGAAATACCATTTCAAAACACTTTTATATAATGCAAACTTCAATTCCACTTCTATGAGTATTCCTAAATATTTTAGTTTAAGATGTAATTTTAATCTTACAATGAAATTATTAGAAATAATAAAATTAGCCCTATATTTAACTATTAATAAAGCATCTAATGGCATAATTATAGCATATTTTATAATATATAAATTACTATTTTAAATACAAAAATAATTTATATAATAACTTTGTATTTATCATTTAAACAATTGCAATCATTTATAGGATTTCTATTTTTTTGGACACCGTGTCTACTATGTTAAAAAACAATAATAACCAAATGTTATCAATCACAGTAAATTTAAATGGACAAATGCTGTTAAAAGACAACTGGAAAAAAAGAAAAAAAACCTAAATTATACCATTTTGCTAAAACGTAAGGATACAGAAATATAAGTAAAATGACAGAAAAAGATCTTTTAAAATAAGAACTGAAAGAACCCTGGGATTACTATACTAATAACAAATACATCTTAAAGCCATAATCATTGGAGAGTTTCACCACATGATGAAAAAAGTATAAATTCACCAGGAAGATTTAAAATTTTAGATTATATGCACCTAATATCATAATCTGAGAATTCATAACACAAAAATTGACACTTTCTAAAAATAAACAAATTCACAGTCACATTAAGAAGTTTTAATATTCCTTTCTCATTATTGCTAGAAGCAATGATATTATCTGTTTTATATATTTGGGTGCTCCATGAATATTTACAATATTCACTATATTTGTTAGGTCTTCTTGTTGCATTGCCCCCTTAATGATTACATAGTGTCCTTCTTTGTTTCTTGTTACAGTTTTTGTCCTAAAGTCTATTTTGTCTGATATAAGTATTGCTACCCCAGCTTTCTTTTCACATCCATTTGCATGATAAATGTTTTTCTATCCCCTCACTTTCAATTTGCATGTGTCTGTAGGTCTGAAGTGAATCTCTTGTTGGCAGCATATAGATGAGTCTTTTTTTTTTTAAAGATTTTATTTATTTATTTGACAGAGAGAGAGACAGCGAGAGAGAGAACACAAGCAGGGGAAGTGGCAGGCAGAGGGAGAAGAAGGCTTCCCAGGGAGCAGGGAGCCTGACACAGGGCTGGATCCCAGGACCCTGGAATCATGTCCTGAGAAGAAGGCAGATCCTTAATGACTGAGCCCCTTGTTTGTTTTTTTAATCCATTCTGTCAACCTATGTCTTTTGACTAGAGCATTTAGTCCATTTACATTCAAAGTAATGATTGATAGTATGTATTCATTGCCATTTTGTTATTTGTTTTGGGTTTGTTTTTGTGAATCTTCTCTGCTCCTTTCTTCCCTTGCTCTCTTCTCTCACCATAAATTGGCTTTCTTTAGTGATATACTTAGATTCCTTTCTCTTTATTTTCTGTATATTATTGTTTTTTTATTTCAGTTACCATTAGGTTTGTATATAACATCTTATGCATATAGTAGTCTATATTAAGTTAATGGTCACTTAAGTTTGAACCCATTCTTTACTCCTCTCCTCACATTTTATGTATGCAGTGTCATACTTTACATCCTTTTGTGAGTCTCTTGACTGATTTTTACAGATACTTTTATTTTATTGCCTTTGTGCTTCCTACTTTTCTTACTTAATGATCTTTCCACTCCAAGAGTCCCCTTTAACATTTCTTGTAGCACTAGTTTAGTGCTCATGCACTCCTTTAACTTTTGTGTGTCTGAGAAATTCTTTCTCTCTCCTCCTATTCCAAATGATAGCCTTGCTGGATAGAGTACTCTTGGCTGCAGATTTTTCCCTTTCAGCACTTAGTTATCATGCCACTCCTATCTCGCCTGCAAAATTTCTGTTAAATCTGCTGATAGCCTTGTAGGGTTTCCCTCGTATGTAACTGTTTTCTTTTCTCTTGTGGCTTTTAAATTCTTTCTTCAACACTGCTTTTTTGTCATTTTAATTACTATGTGTCTTGGTGTTGACCTCTTTGGGTTGATTTTGTCAGGGGATATATCTGTGCCTCCTGGATCTGAATTTCTTCTGAAGGAAAGACATTTTATTATTTTTTTAAGAGTTATCTATTTATTTGACAGAGAGAGAGAGAGAGAATCCCAAGCAGACTCCCTGCTGACTGAGGAGCTGGATGCAGGGCTCTATCTCATGACCAATGCAATGATGACTTGAGGCAAAACCAAGAATCAGACACTTAACCAACTGAGCCACTCAAGCACCCCAAGGAAGAACATTTTAAAAACAATTAAAGTTTCAAAAACTAATGATGTAAATGTATGGTGATTAACATAACATAATAATAAAAAAACCAACTAAAATTTACAAATCTGGCAGGACTATTTTAGGTACAAATGGATAGATAAATTCAAAATGAGCAGAGTTAATCAAAGCTGTACTTTTTTTTCTTTGTGGACAATTGATATGATGATGATTTGACTTCTAACTCTGCCAAATTGTAGAAATAAGACAACAAAGATTGTCTTCTGAAACTGAAAATATAAAACCAATATTCAATAAATTAGCTAATAACATCACCTTTAAGATATTAAAGAGTTCTCAGGCTTACAAAAATTGAATATAACTAGACTGAAGATCGCAACATACATCAAGAAAGACTTTTGAACAGAACAGATCTTGATCAGCTATGTAAGCCTTAGAGAAGATGTATCTCAAAACCAAACATCTAGGAGTATATACATGGAAATCTGCTGAGGGAGAAGGATTCCTTGCCAGGCACAGTTGTCCTGTTTGCCCTGGAAGGTGTACCTTATGATGCCAGTACATTAAACATTTACTTTTTCTAACTACTTTCTTTTTTTCTGATTCTAGGCTTGTCAAGAAATCTTTCAATAACTTGTTTTCACTTGAAGTCATCTATTGTATGGGTTTTCGAGTTCAGGATTTAAAGAAAGCTTTGGCCCACTCCACAAGGAAAAAAAAAAGCTTGCATGTATACATGCAATTTTTCATGTGATTTTGAGGGTGATTGTGAAGACCATCCTGCTACTTCAAGTCCTTATTGGGAGAATGTGCTAAATCACAACAATATCTGGACCTCCTGACAGTTCCATTTCTAAACGTAAATTAATAAATTAGCACTCCGCTTTGACACTTTAGTCTCTTAGGGGCCCATTCAGAAGAAATCAGTATCTGTAAGTCTGAACAACTCTGGAAAACTGAAGAAACACATTCTGTGTGCCCAATGGCCAGAAAGAGGTGGCTGGGTTTAGTGTCTTATAGACAACCTTTGAATTTATTCAGCTTGGATAGAGGAATTTCAGGTATCAAAATGACTTAAAAAAATAGGAACACACCCTACATTACCTGCATCCCAGGCAGGTAATCATCAATGGGCAAGACCTATTTGAATGAACAGTTCAAAAACAATTTTCATCTTTAAATTTCACTTTTGTTACACCTAAAACTAATGACAAGAGATTCAGTCATATGAGTCTAGATATTTCCCTTACCTGTCTAATTCACACACAAACTTAGATTTGTAGCCAGAAGCTTAGAAATGCCAGTGAAACCAAAAATATAGGAGATTCTTAAGTAATAACTTATTGGGGGTCCTTGGGAGAAGAGTGAAAAAAACGAGTAAATGATAATATATTTTTGAAGAATATTAAACAAAAGAAGAGTGAACAAAGGCTTCTCACACAAATCTCTTGAACTTAATTAACTAATCAATTTTCAAGGATCCCAATGAATATTAATAGCAAAAGTTTAATGTCAATGCATAATAAATAATCTTAAAACATTACTGATATGTACTTTGAAACAGCAAAGGCAAAGAAAAGAAAAAGTAAGTAAATCAGCAGACTGAAAGAAAATTAAGTGTGGGTGAACTACTCAAAGCTATTAGTTTTTATTTTTCTGTCCCTATAAAAAGATATAGTAAGGCTATATTTACCCAAATTTGCCCAACCATCATATAAATTAAATAATACATATATTTCTTGAAAGAACATTGGACATGGGAATGCTTTTCCTTCATATTTGCTGTGGCATTGGTAAGATATGAATGACCAAGTATACCTCTAACTTCAAAAGTTTAGCCTATATTCAAAATACTCTAAGTAAAGGAATTGATGTAAAGGAATTGATTTAATATTTTCTCATCATTTTTATTCATCCATATAGAATGAACACATGTTCATAAAAATTAGTTCTAGGCCCAAGACATGTCTCTACATTGGGACCCTCAAGATGCATACCTCAATAATAAAACATTTATTTGGTGGTGGTTGTGATCTATTTGGAACTTAATGAAAGAAAACTGTAATGCAAGTTCTCTCCTATGGGGAGGTGTTCCCTGTGGAATTCTCAAGAAAAAGATATTCTTTTTAGAGTAAAATCGTGAATCTCCACTACCCAGGAATATGGCTCACTTTAACATCACATTCAAAACTTTCACTGAATTCAAACTAAGTTTCTAGTCCTGCCTCCTTTCTTCCTCTAAACCCTCATCATGCTTAACTACCTACCACTTTCCAAATAGTCCAAGAATTTTCATGCCTTAGGAATTTCTCTTCTATTTCCTCTGCTTAAAATACAGGTATAACCCCATCACAGTCTTATCCATTCTTTAAGACTGAGATAAAACACAGAAGCTGCAGACAGAGCTAATTCTGTTCTCCCATATGGTTCCAAAGCATCTTGTTCAATTCTCCATTTAGCCCTCCTGCATATGGTGTTAATATATCTGCCTCACAAGCTAGAATACAAGCTCTATGAGTGTAGGTACTCTGCCGCCTATATCCTTTAGTTGCATCATTTTGCAAAACTCTTGATACACTCAATAAACTTAACAAATACAGAATTTCAGTAGTAGCCTCCCAGTTCATGTGAACATAGGCCTACCATGCTAAAAACAATTACATGTCAGTGTTGACCCTAAAAGTAAGCACTCAGGTTCTGTTCTTGTTTCTCATTGGTGAGCTCAGGTTGTATGTATTTCACTAGCCCTTTCGAAATAGAATATTTTTATTGTAGGAACCCTCATTTTCAGGGGAGCAATGACTCCATCATAAGGATTTATGATTTATGTGGCTGCAGGGATGCAGGACTTACAGAAGGGTTCTAATGGCACTTTCTGCTCACTCATACCACATGTATCATTCAGCCATGGTCCAGAATGCTATAAAAATGTCTCTGCCTGGATGATGAAACACATCTATCCCAAGGTATGCCAGAGATTTGAAAATAAAAAGTAAATCTCCTCCTTGGGTGGGATCCACATTATCATGCAATTTGTGAGCTTGCCCACGTGAGCCCGTTTCAGGCACTTTTAGATCAGTGGAGCAGCTATTAAAGTGCCATCAAAGCATTTTTGACTCCATAGAATTAATCATGAAATCTGTTCCTGCCAGCTCACTTATCATATTCGAAATATTAATTTAGAGAAAAATTAAATCGGACACCCACCGACAGCAACATTTTGCCCTTCAGAACTCCCCTTCATATTGATTTATTAATGGCTGCCAGAACAGTGTACTAGAACAATTTATTACTTCTTTCTGGATGTTTCTATATGCTTACAAGTAGTCCTTGGGAATGAAAGGTGTTATCTGACAGTCTTTTGACAGGGGTATTTTTCAATTTGCATAACATTTGGGGGATTTACTGAAATTTAAGGAAGAAGTTTCATTTTAGTGTCAGTGGCAATGGGTGATTTGCTTCAAGAAGTTTTAAAGCCAGGGTGGTCATTTGACTGTGGTGCAAGTCAGAGATAATATAAAATTTAGTGCATCGTGGAATCCACTCTGCACTGTGATGAAGAGCTGTAAAATGCACAAAGGAAGTACAGGGTATCCTTTTATGAACTATGTAAATATTCTTTCTACTTTTACTATTCAGATCTTAAATACTCACATCAGCACTTGAACACCATGAAAGTTGAAATGATCAAGTGTGACAGTGCATACTACAGGTAGTAAAGCGAATAATTTTCTAATCCTGAGACAACTTTATTCCGTGGGCCTTAGAGAAGAATCACACTGAGCAGAGCCACTGAACAACCCTTACAAGGCCCAAATTTGCCATCCTATTTGTATAAATCATATCACCAACTCGGATACAAATAAGAGATAATCTTGTTTGAGCAATAGGCTTTGTGCTTCATTAGCATTCTTTAATGGTGACCTTTATTCTGAATCCTTCATCCTGTGGCACATATTTATGGATTTTTTCCTTGATCTCTGTGGCTAGAGAAATACATGGAGCAAAACCACAGGAGACTCCAGAGGTCCACATGTGGTCCAGAAGAGGAAAGCATGGCACCAGTATTGGTCTCATAATGCTAGTGATGGGCACTGAAACCAGAATCCCCCTTTTCTGTACCACAGAGTTCTGGGAATGACACCAGAGCTCTGCCTCTTACTTCCTTGAGACAAACCTAAGGTTTAGGCTACCTGAGATACACACTATTCCAATGCACTGAATGCTTTTTTGGAGTTTTGTGCCTTTGAATTTGCTGGTTCCTCTGGCTGAACACCCTTCTTTTCTCTATCTGACAATGCTTACTGATCCTTTCAGACTGTTCGAAAGTCACCCTCTCTAAGAAGCTGCATCAGTTTCCTAATACTGCTGCAGCAAATTACTTAAAACAATACAAATTTATTACTTCACAGTTCTAGAAGTGAGAAGTCCAGAACAGGTGTGCAGGCTCTTGAGGAAAATCCCTTTCCTCTCCTTTTCCAGCTTCTTGATGTCACGTACATTCTTTGTCTCTTGGCACTTTCCACCATCTTAAAAGCAATCAAGGTGCATCTTCTCATCTCTCTCTCTTCCATCATCACACTGCCTTCTCCTCTATGATCTGTGCCTCTGTTTTATAGAGTACTTTGTGATTATATCAGACCTACCCAATGTAAACCAGACTAAACTTCCCATCTCAAAATCTTTAACTTAATCACATAAGCAAAGTTCCTTTTGCAATGTATAGTGATGTATTCGTGGGTTCTGGGAATACATCTTTTGTGGGGAAGGCATTATTCTGTCTAACACAGATACTTCACTAATTTTCTGCCATAGAGTAAAGCTTCGCCACCCTTTGGTAAAGCAGAACCTTAACTGTGCACTCCCCTGAGTCAGGTACAGATGATTGCCCAGGACACTGATATATATAAGATGTTAGAACAACACTGTAAATGCAATAAGTTGGAGGAAATTGTATTTGCCAGAAAATCTCCCAAAAAAGGAGTTTGTTTAGTTAGAGGGAGTACTTCAATAAGCTACTTAGATGGTAGAGAGGATGATGGGGCTCCAAAGGAACATACTGGCCATCACACTGCTTTCTAAAGAGAACTCTTGTTTACAGAATGGGGTCTGAGATGCCAAGGCCATCCTTCTCTGCCTCTTCCAACCACAAATTCAACCCCCTTTGTAAATTAAAAAAAAAAAAAAAAGAATACACATTCAAACAATGTTTGTTGGAAAGGAAACCAAATTATCAGCCAGTGTGAAGGGCCAACACATCCCAGATGGGGATCTATCTATATTTTAGTGCTTATCACTTTGCTATAAATGTCATCTATAAAATGGAGATAAAAGCTTTTAAACATATGTTGTTGGCTAGATTAAATAAGTAAAATGTTTAGAACAGCACCATACACATTGTGAATGCTTAATAATCCTTAACTATACTCGTTGGACATTATTGGCCTTATATGATAGCCACCCGGTTTAATAGGTTGCATATTCTTCAAACCCCAGCATTAGTAATTTCTGCAATGGCTAGAACTTCACTGTCCAGTACAACAGCAAGTAGGCACATTTGGCTCTTTACATTTACATTCATATTAATTAAAATTACATAAAAAGTAAAAATCCAGTTCCTCAGTCACAGTAGCCATATTTCAAGTGCTCAGTTGCCATATGTGGCTAGCGATTACCCTATTGGGCAGCACAAATATAGATCATTTTCATCGTCACAGAAAACACTACTGCATAACCTAATTCAATACATACCTCAGCGTCAAAGAGTATTATAAGATTTTTTTAGGGGAGGTAGAAAAATGCTTAATGTCTCATAGAATCATATATATGTGGCAGTCATAGTTTCTTTCATGATGAATCTTAAAGACACAATAGATCTGAAATCAAATAAGCAGCATTTTTTCTTAACTCGAAGATGAGTACACACTTTGGGCTTTGAGGTTCTGATACTGTGATAAAGACATCTTTTTTTGGTTTCCACCCTCTAGCACCAGCCAGCCAAAAACTATTAACCTTCTTGTGGTAATGACCCCATATTCTCACAGTCTTTAAAACTCTGGCTAAATTAGGGGAGGCAAAAATAGAGGACACTTACAATTCAGACCTTGTACACATTATCAAGGATGAACAATACGCTCCAATGTTCTGACTCTCAACATATCACCTGTCACTACTCTAACATTTTTTAATATTCCACTCATATTTTCTGTAACTGGTCCCAATAGTAGTACAGAATGGATTCTTATCATAAGTCCTCAGTATGTAGAATTCAAAATGTAGGCTAAAGTAAGAATGGCAAGTATGTCTTATTCCAAAATTCTTTGCCCACAGCAGACACTGTGAATCAACCTATAATATTCTCCCCCATTGGCTTGGATATAGCATCAGAATCCTTCTCAACACAACTCCCCAGGTAGCATCCATCAACGGGTTGATACTGGCTTTTCAGTTGAAACCCACTTGTCATTCCTGGGTCAAAGGGTGGTTTAGCGGACAAAAAGAATCAAAGAAGCAGAGGATTTCCAATTGTTTTATTTAAACAATGCTTTCTTTAAGGCACAATCAAGTTTAATTTCTTTTCCTTTTTTAGTAAAAGAGAAATGGTCTTTAACAAAGAACTCAGTGGAGCAACAGTGCCACCCAATGGCTGGTTAGGTTAGTTTTGCATTTAGCTGTTACCATTTTAATGGAGAAACTGTCTTCCACAGATAAAAATGGGAACTGGAATTGGCTATCAGCTGCTTTAGCTTCTATTCACCGTTTTTCTAAATGATAGATACAAAAGGTAGGAGGCATCCTGAGAAATGGAATTGTCTTAAAACAAAACCCTCAGCACGTTTCTGCTATCAAATCAAACAGCTCAACAACAAAAAAGGCTCCATGTGAATTGATAAGTTAACAGGATGGATTTTCACCTCTCATTTGTAAGTGAGTGGAATGGGCAACAGTTCTCCAACACCTCCCACCACCCCCAGGTGAGCATGGTTCTTTTTTTCCCATTTTCTAATAAATGAGTGTGCTAAACATACCTTACTAGAAACATTAGGGTAGGTGTATGTATTGCAGCATTTTATACGCAGAAAAGGAGTATAAAGGCTATGACAAGTGTTATAAATAGAACTATTATTTAGTTTAAAGGGAAGTGGAATTTACATTTCCCAAATCGGAGACCACTCAAGCTTTGAGATTCAAGTAAGCAAAATAAATCTGAGCTTTTTGCAGTGTGAAATCGAAGCTCTAACTCTATTAATAGAAGAGGTGAGTAATAGATTTCCCTGGTTGGATGGTGGTGGGTTTTTATTACCCAATCTTCGTGATCTGCATACCTCACCAAACACTTCCAACATGAGGTGACAGGAGTCCCCAGGCACTGAGGTTGCATGTTGTAAGTGCTGGAGTTTTTCTCCCTTGGAGGAATTTATTTGAAGATCTGGAGACATCCCCACAGGACTTAAGCCCAAGGAAAGGAAAAAGCCTCGTGCTCTTCTTTTAAACTTCCAATCAATCAGAGAGCTCATAAGGTCTTTTTTAAACTACACTGATGTTCTTTAAAAAATATTCCAAGAATCAAACAGAAGGAGTTGGGGCTGGGTTGATCTGATCTTTATTTAATAGATAAAGAGGTGACATGCAAATGTGCATTGCTGTTTACTAATGATTGCTATGATTAATCACTTTTGAAAAACAAATCCCCAATCTGGCATCCATTTGTGGTCAAAAGACTTTTGTTCAGAACTTTTTTATTCAACCTTTGTCCTCTTACTTCATTTAGTTTTTATTTTAGTGACTTGGACTATGTTTTGTTGATAAATATGATTAAATGGAAGTGACTCTGGCTTTGAAAATGAAATGTATAGGCTGAACAGAGGCACACAGTAAATACCTTAAGCAAAGACCAAAAAAAAAAAAAATACCCCTAGTGAGTCTGAGAAGAATATTCAATTAAGTTCATGTTTCTTCATTGAGTTAGGCAGGAAGTTCAATTAAAAGAAGTTCTATGGGTTACTTTAGGGTTTCCTTTGAATAATCATAATTTGCTCTCAGAGCGATGAAATTCTAGAAATTAATTCAGTGAGAGGCAGGATAATATGGGCTGTAAGGGTGTGAGATTTTACATCAGATGACCTGCACTTGAATTCCAGTTCAGCCACAAATTATCTATGTGAATTTGAGTGAATTACTTAATGTCTATGGGTCTCAATTCTGTCTGTAATCTGTTAAATGGAAACAACAATAGCACAAATCCATAATAATGTTATGAGAATTAATGAGTACTGTCTATGGCGAGGGGATGAAATATTCAGAGACTCTCAAGCCCTCCAAGGTAAACTGGAGGGGCAACAGATGTGAGAAGAAAGAAAGACTGAAGTTAGAAAGGGACTTGTCTTAGAAATATAACTCTAGCAGCATCTTAGAAAGTAGTCTCTGAAGAAGGGAGAGGCAAAGAAGAAAAACAAGGAAGAGTATAGGCTCTGGGGTCAAACCACCTAAATTTTAAAACGATTTCACCACTTCCTAGCATCATGATCACACATCTCCCAATCTCCATGTGTAACATGGGAATAATAATAGCATCCCCCCAGAAACTAGAGGGGATAAACTGAGGTAAGACATACATAGCTTTTACATACTACATAGCTCAGAGTAAACATTTTTTTTTAAGATTTTATTTATTTATTTGAGAGAGAGAGAGAATGAAAGATAGAGAGCACGAGAGGGAAGAGGGTCAGAGGGAGAAGCAGACTCCCCGCCGAGCAGGGAGCCCGATGTGGGACTCGATCCAGGGACTCCAGGATCATGACCTGAGCCGAAGGCAGTTGCTTAACCAACTAGCCACCGAGGCGCCCGCTCGGAGTAAACATTTAACACATGGGATCTAAAAGCAAAACTCATCTTCTTTGTAGTTGAAGTGATAACATATACAGTTGTGTCTGTGCTTATTTTCACTGATGGAGGCAGAGTTTAGAAATTGTCAAGTCATGCAAAGTTAAATAAGCTTTGTAGAAGATACAACAAAAGGGAACATAATCTACAGAATTTATATAGTAATTTCCTGAAATTCCTAACTCTTTAACCTCCTTGATTCTTTGCTACAAAGTTTGCTATATTGACCTTTGCCAGGTAGAAAGCATCAGGGAGACAAACTGCCTTAAAGGAGCAGGAATTCTAGTTCAGGAAACAGAACATTTACGTATTAAATGTCAAGTAAGGAGGTCCCATAACAAAAATTTAGAGAGGCTTTTGCACAGTGCTAAAGACTCTAAGCCAGACTGCCTGGGTTTGATTACCGACATTATATCCAGCAAAGTCAAATTCTGCTGATGAATGAATTCAAATCACGTAAAATTTTATTACCAGATGAGTTTTTAAAAGCTTTTAGTTTCCAGAGCTTTTTGAGTTTTAGCTTTGTGGATCTGTATGGCTAGGAACATTTGCAAGAGATTGGGAAGGCTTCGTAGACGGGCATTTTTCTTGGTTGGTAAAAGGTAGAGTTGCCAGCAAAGGGAATTTGTGACAGACTCAAGCAGGATTCCCCCCCCACACACACACACAGGACAGAAAGGGAGAACGAGAATGAGGCCGGACCCCAAGACTGGCAAAGATTAGACAAGACTAAACTGTTATAATCCAAAAATGTTAATTCTTTTGGAACAGCCACACATCTTTTTTTTTAAGCATTTTGTTTTTATTTTTTTTAAGATTTTATTTATTTATTTGACAGAGACAACAGCGAGAGAGGGATCGGGGGAATGGGAGAGGGAGAAGCAGGCTTCCCGCAGAGCAGGGAGCCCGATGTGGGGCTTGATCCCAGGACCCTGGGATCATGACCTGAGCCGAAGGCAGACGCTTCACGACTGAGCCACCCAGGTGCCCCAACAGCCACACATCTTTAGGCTAGTGTATGTAGCCAAAGACTGCAAACGAACAGGTCTGGACACCAGTGGTGGCCTTACAGATGTGTTTTGTTTGGTGACACAGTGCTTGGTTTTAGGAATGTGGAGACTTCAAGGAGGGCATATACTTGCCATTTGCCACAAATGGTCCATCCCATCACTATCTACTGTCTTCACCGAGATGGATTATCCCCTCTCTATCTCCATGGTCTCTCCTGGCATTAGAATTTTTGACTCCTCATTGGCAAATAAAAGAAAATAACACTTTGAAATGAGACCTGAGATTTCAAATGATCAATTATGTGATGAACCCATCTTATGGTCTCTATGCAGACTGGCAGAGAGGTTTCATCCTAAAAGCCAGCTTTCTTGATTTGGCAGTGACTGCCAAAAATGCTGAATTATGAAAGATGTTTTAGGCTGCTGCAAGGCTCAATGTTACAGAGGAGAAGACAGCATTAATCTGTTCTATGTCCTATATCACTTGTTCTCAAAATATAATCCAGTGAATAATCTAATAAGTAACATGTATGTTCCTTCCCTGTACTGTCCAATATGGTAGTTACTAGCCACATGTGGCCACCGGGCACTGGAAATGTGAATAGTCCAAGTTGAAATCTACTGTGAGAATAAAACACACACCAGATTTCAAAGGCTTTGTACAAAAAATAATGTAAAATACTCAACTAGTAAATTTTAATATTGGGGGCCTCGGTGGCACAGTCGGTTAAGAGTCCAGCCCTTGATTTCAGCTCAGGTAGTAATCTCATGGCCCTGAGATCGAGTCCCACGTTGGGCTCCACTCTCAGCACAGAGTTCACCTGGGACTCCCTCTTCTTTTCCCTCTGTCCCTTCCCCCACCACCTGCTCTCTCTCAAATAAATAAATCTTTTAAAAAATAATACATTTTAATATTGATTACATAGTATAATATTGTATATTGAGTTCAATAAAACGCATTATTAAAGTTAAGTTTACTTTTTGCTTTTTTTTGCTTTTTTTAAAGTAGGTTCCAGGGGCGCCTGGGTGGTTCCATTGTTAAGTGTCTGCCTTCCGCTCAGATCCCAGGGTTCTGGGATTGAGCCCCACATCGGGCTCCCTGCTCACCAGGAAGCCTGCTTCTCCCCCTGCTCGTGTTCCCTCTCTCGCTATGTCTCTCTCTGTCAAATAAATAAATAAAATCTTTTAAATAAATAAATAAATAAATAAATAAAGTAGGCTCCACACCCAGTGTGGGGCTTGAACGCATGACCCTGAGATCAAGAGTTGCGTGCTCCACCAACTGAGCCAGCCAGGCACTCTTTTTTTTTTTTGCTTTTTCAATGTGGCTCCCAGAAATCTGAAACACATGTGTCTCATAAGACTTTTTTATTGGATATCACTATTTTATATTATACATGTTAATGATGTAGTAATATTAAAAGTGATTTCTGACTCTCATTTATGTTATTTGTGCAATTTTTAAACTACAGACCCCACCAAATTATTATTTCAGGGAAAAAAAAGGATTTCCTGTTAACTCTTGTTAGGGAAAAAATGTGAAAGTTTCCAGTACAGATTCTCTCAATATTTATCAACCAATGAACTTCCCAAAGTTCCCTTCCCATCACACACAAGCCCCAGTTGAGAATCATTGCCCTAGAACAGCCTATGGGCCAAATACACCAGTCACATACATCTTTATGTATTGTCTATGGTTCCCTTTGCACTAAATGTCAGGGTTCAGTTATGGTCACAGACAGAGTCCCCAAAGCCCAAATGACTTACTCTCTGGTCCTTCATAGAAAAAGTTTAATGATCTCTGTTCCAGAACAACAATTCCAAATGGGCATTTCTAAATGAATCCTCATAACAGATTTTAGATCAGTTTGCGATACAAAAGACTTCTTAGGAAGATGGAAGTCTGAATCATCAGTGCTATAAACCATTAACACATTCAGAAACAAAACATTATTTTCCAGCTTTTAAAAATATTCAAAAATATTTTTTGAAACCATGCTTTACAAAATGAGATTCTGGGGGCAATGGTAAGAGACAGGGTTATTTGAGGCTGAAATGAGCAAATGATAAGGGGGACGACTTCTGTTCGTTTGTTCTGCCAAAGATCCCAGAGAACTTCATGCTTTACTCTCACGTTTCCAACCTAAGAGTGGACTTCTGAATTAATGGCAAATTGCTGGGAATTTCCTTACATTGATCATAAGCATCCTAAGCTTTTGGCTGCTTAGCTAATAGACACTTTTGTAAGTTTCTATGAGAAATTAAGGGTATCATATTATTAACCTTTGTCATAACATGTCATTTTTTTTCTTACAAGCTGAATCTAAATCTCCTGGTTTTTAGAACCCATCAGAGAAAATTTCCGGTTTGTGCTTTATGGGTCATCATACAAAAAGTACAGAGCTCCTATGTCAAAACCGGCATTGTGCTCAGCAAAATAACCTCTGGAGGTTGATAAAGCACTGTTTCACCCTTCTAAGACCTAGTTACCATATTAAAGGTTGCAGATGTTCATTTTCCAATTTTATTAGCTTTCTTCACAATTGGTTAAAAATGGAAAGAAAAGAAATTACAATTCTAATTGTGACTCTACTTAACTAGTTCAGACTGATCTAAGTCTGAACATCTGAGAAGTCTGAAAACTCGGCAACCATTTAAAAGTCTATTTGAGCAGTAGATCACAATTCCTTAGAGAAATGGAAAGGTGCTTTATAGTCTAATGCTTCCTTTTGAACTGTATATCACTTTTTCTATTTAGAATTCATTTGAATGCAGAAATCGAGTTAGGTTCCTTTTGTTGGAGACACTCCAAATATTTTGACAGTTATTTGAATACCATATTGACAAGCCCATTCTATTTACTGGTCCTAAAACAAATAATTTCCACATATTCTAAGCTTTAAAACCCTTTAGAACAAGTTATTAAAAGATTATAAAGTGTTTGTCTGTGCATTTTTAAAGGGAGGGATTTGTGACTTCTTAAAAAAGGAAAATATTTGAATAGCAGCTATAATTCTAGTATATTCACAAATCAGTCATTAAAATGCATACAGCAGAGTTGTTGCAGCTGTATACAGCTTTTATTATTCAGACTGCTAAATGGGTGAAACATATATTTTAATTTAATGCATAATGCACAACTCTGAATAAACCAGAATGATTCTTCCTCCCCTCCCTTTCCTAAGGAGAAGCCAGAGATCCTTCAAAGGGCTAGTGATCATTTCTCCTGGACAACAGCCAGCTGAGATTTGTTGAATATGCCAGCATCTCTTCATAGAACATAGCAAGAGCTGGCAGAAGTTTAGTAAAAAACTCAGCCCATAACATTTCTACTTTTATTCATATATTTTCATGGGGTATTTAATTGCTAAGCCTTCAACTCTGGTTAGCAATTATGGCCCAATGGGAACTTCAGCTCCTATAGAAAGTTAATAAAGAAGTGTCTTCCCATATCATTATTATGGGAATAAAAGACTTGAGTTCAGGGAGGAGGAACACTTAACGTCTGCACTAAAGGAAGCTACAAAGAACCACCTCAATACTATTGATAAAGGGGAAGAAAAGATGAGTAGGGGGTGTTTATTCTCAGCTAGTGACTGTAGTAAGTCAGTAAAGGTATGTTTGAAAGCAAAAGAAATTACATGACATGACTGTATTCAAAAGGGTGTTGTGATTCCTCTATTTTAAATAGGCCAGACTCCTGTCTGGAGGCTTCATACCTGGAGAATGCTATTGTCTATTTAATGGTCGAACTTTCTCTCTAGCCCTTAGAATGTTATCTTGAGCCTCCTTGCAAAATAAAGACCCTCCCCTTACATTTTCAGAACCACCACCACCAAATCCCATTTATAGCTTCTCTTGTCTCTACAAATACTTGTAGTCTATTTTATTTCTTTGCAGAAATTTAAGGCTCTCTCCGACACAATTTATTTCTTTCTTAAGATCTCCAACAAGCTCTCACTGGAGTTCTGAACTATGCTCCTACAGCACAAATCTCAGTGGTAGCACTTAACTAATTTATTGTGTTTAATCAGAGACTCTGAAAAATAATTTTCTTGTATCTTTTCATGTCTAGAGATTTATACTAGTGCTTAGTCTCCTAGAAAGGACAGTGCTAAACTTCATGTCAGTTATGTTGGCTTTTGGATTTAGTCCATTCATGACCATATCAAGGGGGGGATTGTATCTTTTAGTATTATGGGTAATTTCACCACGGAGAGGAACAAATTAGGGCTGAGAGTTAAATGGTCTTAGGAGATTCTGAACTTGGCTTACTGAATTGCTGAAGCAAACCATGACACACAAAAGGCTTCAAATCTGTGAATGCCATAGGATTCTCTGTGCTCTCTCAGGCTGCCACTGTTCTGCAGCAGACGCCTGCCCGAGTCTAAAGGCCTTTTCTCATCTTCAGGATATCTCGACTGTACACAAAGGCCTATGGTAACTCTTCTAATTTTTCATCATTTTTAAATAATCAGTAATATAGCCCCATCTCTCTCATAACTGAGTTATTTCAGAAACATCCTTAGTATTTGCTCATGGTTCATCTACTACTTTATAAAAAAGAATTGAGGTGTCCTTATAATAAGGGAGATAAACCTCATAATTTTAATAAAATATTAAAGGAATGCAAGACCATGGATTGGTGGAACATGTAAATATGCTACCTCCTAGGGCTTATATAATTGCAATTGGACTTAGCACATGACTTGATGCTTCTTGTTGACAGTACAAGAACACCAGCCGTGATCCACACCATTTCTTTTGCTCACTTCTAAAACATATTTATCCTTGTTACCCACATCTGAATGATTCTGTAGACCAGTTGCCTTACATGTTCAAAGTTTATGATTTCATCATGTCAATTTTATCACAAAAGAAACAAACAATGAAAGAACAGGGGCGGTAAGATTAGTCTTACTAACATTTTCAATCATTTTCCTTTATTTATTAGAGAAAAATCTATCCTAATGTCTTCCAAGTCCTTGTCTGACACGTGTGTCACTGGTTTTATTCTACTTCTGAAACTTCTTCATCAGTTAGCTACTTTCTCTTGCATCCTCACTTCCTAACTCCCTCTCATCTCTTCCTTTCTGTCTATAAATATCACAAGTCTCTCCTATAAGGAAAAGATTTCTTCCACTTAGCCTCAAATTTTCTTTCTGAGGATACCCAGATGACTGGCCTCTGTCTCACCTCTCTCAGAGCACTGATGAATATGGCATACTAGAGCCATCTGGGACCAGTAAGAACAGAGATTATGGTTTGGTCTGGCAGTCACTGTGCCTACTCACAGTGTGAGCAGATAAAAAAATAATAATAATAAATAAAAACTAAAAAAAAAAAAAAAAGCTCATAGCTTCTTTCCTGAAGAGGGAAAGAGTTGGACAGAGCATCCAATGACCCAAGTTATCTGAGGGCTGCCTGAATGGGCTTCAGTCTTGCTCGAAGAGTGCTAATGGGTCCCAACAAAATTTAGATGTCAGGGTCCACTAAGAACAAGGAAAGCAGATTGGACAAGCAAAAAGGTTTGAGAGCCCCAGAATCTCTGGCCGGGATAGCTGAAGGTCTTTTCCTACATGAGTCAAGCCACAAAGACTAGAAGTGGCTGTTTTGTGTAATGCACATACCAACACGGAGTTAAGGAAAATGAAGAAACAGGCAAATTATTCTGAACAAAGAAACAAAATAAATTTCCAGAAACTGACCTTAAAAAATAAAAATATATTATTTATTTCCCAGAGAATTCAAAATAATCATCATGAAGATACTGAGATCAGGAGAACAATATACGAACAAAATGAGAATTTCAATAAAAAAGAAAATGTACAGAAATTATGTACCTGAAGAATACAAGCCCCTTTCAATCACATCTGAGTTTATGTTAATGATGTCACTTTTGGGTATCTTCTAAGAATGGGAGCTTGTGGCCAAAGGAATTAACCATATGATTAAAGCACTGGATCTTTTAGCCCCACCCCTCAAACTCCAGGGTAGACAAAAGGGTCTGGAAGTTGATTTAATCAATCATGTCTATTTGATGGCACCTCTATAAAAACCCAAAAAGACAGGGTTTAGATAACTTTGCATTGTAAATATGTAGGGGTGCTGAGATGGTGGCACACCTGGAGAGAGCATGGATACTCCATACTCCTTTCCCTATATCATACCCTATGCAACTCTTCCATATTACTATTCCTGAGTTATATCCTCTTAACATAAATGAGTAATCTGCTAATAAATTGTTTCCTGAGTTCTGTGAGCCACTGTAGCAAATTAATCAAACTTGAGGAGGGAGTCATGGGAACCCCCAATTTATAGCTAGTTGGTCAGAAGTACAGATAACTTGGACTTGTGACGGGCATCTGAAATGAGAAGGAGCAGGCTTGTAGGACTGAGCCCTTAACCTGTGGGACCTGATGCTAACTCCATGTAGATAGTGTCAAAATTGAGTTGAATTGTAGGACACCCAACTAGCATCGTAGAAGTGGTTGGTGTGAGGAACACCCCCCCTCCACATTACACACACATAGACACATTTGCAGTATAGAGTATTCTGTGACTAGACAAAAAAACAGTGTTTTTCCTGTACATTTTGGCATCGAATATACACAAAACATTCCACCCTACAGCAGCAAAATATATATTCTTCTCAAGTGAGCATAGAACATTCTCCAGGACTGATCACATGTTAGGTTACAAAATAAATCTTAACAAATTTAAGAAGACTATAATCAGGGCACTTGGGTGGCTTGGTCGATTAAGCATCCGACTCTTGATCTCAGCTCAGGTCTCGATCTCTAGGTTGTGAGTTCGAGCCCCGTGTTGTGCTCCACACTGGGTGTGGAGCCTACTTTAAAAAAAAAAAAGAGAGAGAGACTGCCACCATTCCAAGTATCTTTTCCAACCACAATGGAACAAAAGTAGAAATCAGTAGCAAAAGGAAAACTGGAAAATTCACAAATATGTGAAAATTAAACACACTTTTTGAATAACCAATGGGTCAAATAAGAAATCAAAAGGGAAATTAGAAAATATTTTGAGATCAAATGAAAAAGAAGATACAACATACCAACACTTACAGGATGAAGCAAATGTAGTACTACAGGGAAGTTTATGGTGGTAAATTTGCCTATGTTAGAAAAGAAGAAAGATCTCAAGCAACTTAATTTTACATCCCAAGAAACTACAAAAAGAATAAACTAGACTGAAAGCTAGCAGAAGAAAAGAAATGAGAGATTAGAGATAAATGAAATAGAGAATAGAAAAACAACAGAAAATTCAACAAAATGAAGAGCTGAATATTTTAAAAGATAAACAAAATTGAAAAACCTAAGAAAAAAAGAGAGAAGAGCCAAATAAAATCGGAAAGAAAGAGTAAACATTGCAACTGATGCCACAGAAATAAAACTAGTTAACTAAATTTAAAAAGATCTCAAGAGATTACTCTGAACAATTTTATTCCAAAAAACTAGATAACCTAAAAGAAATGAATAAATTCCTAGAAACATACAACCTACCAAGACTGAATCATGAAGAAATAAAATATCTAAATAGACCGATTACAAGTAAGGAGATTGAATCAGTAATCAAAAACTTCCCAACAAAGAAAAGCTCAGCACCAGATGGCTTCAGTGGTGAATTCTACCAAACATTTAAAAAATAATTAACCCCAATCCTTGTCAAACTCTTCCAAAAAATTAAAGAGGAAGGTGCAGTTCCAAACTCATTCTCTGAGGCCAGCATTACCCTATACAAAAGCCAAAGACACCATAAGAAAAGATAATTACAGGCCAATATTCCTGATGAATATAAATACAAAAATCTTCAATATTAGCAAATTAAATTCAACAGCATGTTAAAAGAATCATAAACTATGATCAAGAGTGAATTATCCCTGAAATGCATGAAGGTTCAACATCTGCAAATGAATTAATGTGAAATTACTTAACAAACATTAACAAAGTGGAGGACAAAAATCACATGATAATTTTAATAAATGTGGAAAAGGCATTTGACAAATTCAACACTTTTTTTTTTAAGATTTTACTTATTTATTTGACAGAGATAGAAAGAGAGCACAAGCAGGGGGAGCAGCAGAGGGAGAGGGAGAAGCAGGCTCCCCACTGAGCAGGAAGCCCAATGCGGGGCTCGATCCCAGGACCCTGTGATCATGACCTGAGCCAAAGGCAGCGCTTAATGTACTGAGTCACCCAGGCACCCCTAAATTCAACACTCTTTCATGATCAAAAAAAACCTCTCTATAAACAAGGTGTATAAGAAATGTATTTCAACATAATAAAGGCCATTTATGACTAGCCCAACTGTCCAAAGAAGACACACTAATGGCCATAGGTACATGAAAAATTGCTCAACATTACCAACCAAATCAAATCTACACTACAATGAGATATTATCTCATGCCTGTTAGAATGGCTATCATTAAGACAAGAGATAACAAACGCTAGTGAGGATGTGGACAAAAGAGAACACTATGCACAGCTGGTGAGAATGCAAAATGGTGCAGCCACTATGAAAAGCAGTATGGAAGTTCCTCAAAAAATTAAAAACAGCATTACCATACGATCCAACAATTCTACTTCTGGGTACATATCCAAAAGAATTGAAATCAGGGTCTTAAGGAGATGTTAGCACCCTAATGGTCACTTTAGCACTATTCTGAATAGACAAGTTGTGGAAACAACCTAAATGTCCACTGATGGGTAATAAATGGATAAAGAAAATGTGGCTATAGCATACAATAGAATATTATTCAACCTTAAAAAGAAAGGAAATCCTGCCATATACAGCAACATAGATGAACTGTGAAGACATTATGCTAAGTGTCTGCTAACTGTGAAGATATTATGCCAGTCACAGAAGGACAAATAACTACATGATTCCACTTATATGAAGTATGTGAAATAGTCAAACTGAGACTAAGTTTCATTTTTAAGTTTGTCTCTTTTTAACTCTGTACTATGCAAGTACCTAGTTTGGTGTCATGCTTAATATTTTGTTTTAATTAATAATAAAGTAGATAAATCAGAACCTTGAGATTTAAGTTCTCGATGGAATCTCCCCTCAGCCTGATTGAAACCATGCTCATTATCTTTCTGCAATTAATTCCTTATTCCTCAGGCTCATTCCTATTATCCCAAGGGATGAACCTTCTGGAAGAAGGACTTCATCGAGATGATTAGGTCATACCACATTCACCAATTAAACAATAGTTAGCTATGGAGTTCTACTGAGAGATGTAAAGGATTAGCTGATCCTTTACAGAGACAGCAGTCATTCTTTTTTTTTTTTTAAGATTTTATTTATTTATTTAATTGACAGAGAGAGAGAGAGACAGCAAGAAAGGGAACACAAGCAGGGGGAGTTGGAGAGGGAGAAGCAGGCTTCCCGCCAAGCAGGGAGCCCAATGCGGGGCTCGATCCCAGGACCCTGGGATCATGACCTGAGCTGCAGGCAGTTGCTTAACCGACTGAGCCACCCAGGCGCCCCGAGATAGCTGTCATTCTAAGCGGTTATCATTTTATAGTTCTATTTCTAGAGAATTTCTTGGTATTTTCTTAAGTTCAGATGGGATACCACAGTGCTATTTAAGAGGATAAATCTGTAACTTATCACCATTAAAGAGTGTTTTCATGGCTATTGCTAAAGCTCATCATATAGACACAAATATTAAACATTTTCCAGTATGAACCATGTGATGTTACAAAGAAAAGTACACCACAATCTAGTCACATTTTGCGTGTCTTTAAGGCCTCACTAGAGCTTTCTCTCTCTCTCTCTCACACACACACACACATATATGTATACGTGTACATATATATATGTATGTATGTTTTCTCTATATGAACTATATTTCATGGACAAACATTCTATGTTTTCAGGACCTATGTTCTCAGGACAAATATTCTACGTTCTCAGGACCAAAGTGTCTAATCAATCTACAGTGAAAATTATTTCTGAATAAGCAATATTAACATAGGTTGATTTTAATAATAAATGGCTATAATCAGTATGGCTTTAGTTATAGCACACTTCTTTCTCTCGCTCTCTCTTAATATATATTCCTAGTTTTGCATAATATTGAAAATAGATAGTCTGGGGTTGGATTTGAAGCTTCAAGCAAATGGCACAGAACTGTAAATAAATGTGGTATATATATAATACTGGCAGGATGCAAGGGAATGTGATACACAGACAACTGTTTTTATAAGGTTATATATATTATTTCATGTATAATGGTAAAAATATACAAAGCACAAAACATTCATGATTTTATATCTATCTATAAATGCTCAATATAAAACTAAATAAAAATTGAATTGAATTTAAGGAAATACTGTAGGTGTGGAAAAAAATTGTGAAAGCCATGAAAAAATATTAGGGGGAGATCTAGGAATAGAAAACAGATCTCATTCAGGAAGAAAGAGTACCAGTAATAGTTAACACGTATATGACACTTGCTATGTGTGAAGTACTATTTAGGGGGCCTTGTGTCCATTAAATTATTTAGTGTCTGCAACAAATCTAAAAGATAGATACCGTTATTGTCTTCATTTTCTAGATGAGGAAACAGGCACACATTTCATCTAAGTGACTGGCCCAAGGTCACACTGGAAATATGGCTCCAGATTCTCCATTTTTAACTTCAAGATTACACTCTTTTAGTTTTTAGTAATAGTCAATGCATTGGGGAAGGATAAAAAAATTGTAAAATTTAATGCCTAATCGTAAAAAGAAGAGAAGCAATAAGACATCAAAGGAGATATTACTGGGTCCCCCGTGCTCCATACATTCTTTTCATTCCTTATTTGATCTAAAAATTGAACAGATGGAACTACACCTTAGAGTACTTAAGTTACTCTGTAATTTTCAGAGACAGTTAGAAATACTTTAGGGAAAATGGCCCTTTGTGGACATACTCTTTGTTCCCAGGACCAAAAGGTGTCTAACCAACCTATAGAGAAAACTATTTCTGAATTGATAAACAATATGAACGTGATTGTCCCAAGCAATAAAGGACTGTCATTATTATGACTTCCATTTATTGTGCACTTGCTACATAAATCCTTAATGTGCATAATCATATTTACTTCTCATAACAAGTAAAGTGGTTATTATAGCCCCATTCCATAGAAAAAGATTTGGAGGATCAGAAAAATTTCCACACATGAGGAGTAGGAGGACTCAGAATTTGATCTTGGGGCTACCTGATTCAAACTTATGCTATTTTGTCTGTATGTAAATGACATCAAAGTATTTTCTTAGCAATGCTCAAAAAATTAATTCTATGAGCAAATTCAACAATAACTTTGCTGAATACCTTCAGAAACAATCACTGCTTATTTTAATAGATCAGCTCAAAATAAACCGCCAAATTTGTAGCCATCCAGATGCAAAAGGCTCTCCTTGCAAAGATTTGGTTTTGTATATCCCATGAATTAAGACTAACTCTCCAGCTTATTACTAGATTCAGAATTTCCTTGTTAGGCTTTTTAAAACACGATTTTTACTAACTCAATTCAACAAATGGCCAAGTGTCTACCAGTTCCTGATGACAAGGAAACTACCATCTTGTTGGGGATAACTGACAGGTCTATGAAAAAAGTGACACAGTTCAAGACTACATGCTACAGAATAAACTTTGCAGAATAAACAGGTAATAACATCACTTTCTTTTAATCCTTCAACAGTAGAAAAAGATCACTGTGCCTCAGGTAGATAAGGGTAATTGTGGTAAAAATTAATTTCCTCTTCACCATGTTTGGAATTCCCTTTCCTCTGTTTTAGCACAAACACAGTTTAGATCACAATAGAGTTACTTGGATTATGTCTCTTTCCCTCCACTATTAGATGGGAATACTTAGGGAATAAAGACAAATTCTCACTCATCTTCATATTACACTTGATAATGATGACTAAGTATTAACTTTTATTGAGTATTGTTCATAGCACCTTACACATCTAATTCTTTAAATCTGTATAACCACCCCTTGGGTAGGCACTATGATCACTGCATTCTCCAGATGAAGAAAGTAAATCACTTGCTCAAGACACAGATTTAGTAAGGGGCAGAAGTGGGATGTGAGCCCAAACAGACTGACTCTACAAAAAAAAAAAAAAAAAAGCTCAGTAAATGTTCATCAAAGTAATTTAAGAAAAATCTGTTTCAAGATGGTATTCAAAGAGGAGGTCAGTACCTCATATTGAATAAGTAATTAACCAGGGACATTAATGAGGGTTAGGTAGCCTTCTTCTTCTTCATTCCCAAATAAGCAGGGTCATGGTATGTTGACACAAGTATGGCAACAGCAATGTATTCTACAAAGTGAGCACTGAACTCATGTGTAGCCTTGACATTGTAAGACATCTTTTGCTGTCCCAGACAGGTGCTTAAAGGTATAAGTAAGTATACTAAAATGACCATAACAATTACATGACAGGAAAAGTAAGAAGAGAAAAAAAAAAGGAAGGAGCCATTTATTATTGGGCAGCTACATGCATTGTGCTCTGAGCTAGGCACATTGCATATGTTATTTTATAAATCCTACCACATCTCTTCAAATTTTAAAATTTAAGGCTCAGTGACATTGAGATTATCCAAGTCCACATATCTATCAAGATTGGAATCTAAGCCTGTCTCAATCCAAACTTTTATTCTAACCACTAAAAACAGAGAAACTATGCTTAGGCTATTTCTCAAATACTTAATGTATTCTTTGTTTAAAAAGCCACACATATTAAACAGCAAGTATATATAAGATATGAGACTTGCTCATAAACGTCAACAACCATCATAATTTCCTGAGAATACCACCTAAATTCTGAGAACATCTGTCTGTGATATTAAGCATCTGAGCAGTTTTTTAGAGTGTGATATCCTATGAAGACTAAGGATGCTTGTTTGTTGACTTATTAGGAAAGAAACGAATCTCATTATTTTGAAGTAAAGATGTACTTACTAAATTCAGAAGCAGAATATAAAACATTGTGTACATGAAGGATATTTGTGCTGTGATTCACATTAGTCAACCTGCAATGTGCACTATCCAAAAGAGGAAGAAAAGATGGTCTTTACTCCTGAGATGCTCATTATTTTATTCTGAATTTAAGAAATAGGCACCAACCGCAAAAATGCATATTAATTTGCTGAAAGGAATGATTCAGACTATATACACGCTATTTTTTTATTGAGGAGAGAGCAATATTAGCCAATGGATAAAAACTTTTGGAGAAGGGAGCATTTTGCAGGGCGCAGTCGCATGTGCCTGTAGTCCCAGCTACTCGGGAGGCTGAGGCAGGAGGATCGCTTGAGCCCAGGAGTTCTGGGCTGTAGTGCGCTTTGCCAATCGAGTGTCCACACTAAGTTCGGCATCACTATGGTGACCCCCCGAAGCGGGGGACCACCAGGTTGCCTAAGGAGGGGTGAACCAGCCCAGGTCGGAGAAGGGAGCATTTTAGTTTGAAGGGGATATAGTATAGTATTGTTATCATGAGCTTGGATTAATAATAATAATAATAACAAAACAACCTGGGTTCAGATCCTGGTTGGCCTCCCTAGTGCACATCTGTGATTACTGGCCTTCCTGTGTCAACTCACCATTTTCTGGTTATTCTAAGTCATTCTAAAGGGATGTACCTGACCCCCGCTTCAATGACCCAAGCATAACCCTCTCAGAATATTCTATTCCGTGAACATCAAAGATGGCTATGTGACTCTAACTGACCCAATCAGAAGCAGGCCCGGGACTTTTCAGGAAACTGCTAGAAAGGGAAGTTTTCACTTTTACTGGGGATATTGTCCCAGTCTGTCTGTGGCAGCCATCATTCCAGTGCAGAGGGAGAGTCTGCCTGAGGATGGAGATAAAACATGAGGAAGCAATGATAGGTAACATGGAGAAACAAAGTCCTAATAAACATCATTTTGGCTCCTTGAATCAAACCATTTCTAAACCCAGCAGTGACTCCTGAGTTTTTGATTACATAAATCAATAAATGACCTCCTTACTTTTATTCTTAATATAAATTTAACTTTGGTTTCTATCACTAGCAACCAAGTTACTAGTTACAGCTAGTTACCACTGGCATGTCCTTAGATAAGTTATCTACTTCTTAAGATTTTTGTGAGGAGTTTTTATAAAATAATATATGTAAAAGATTCAGCCTAGGGCCCAGCATAATATGTTCCTGGCTGACCGGGGAAGTATTTGCTGAAGAATAACAAGCTGAACTGAGAGTTTAGAAACCCTCACTCATACAGGGGCCAAACAGAAGTGCTACAGAAGAAGGGGCCAGCGAGCATAATAATCTTGCTATCCTACAGCTCCTCTGTTTTCTTAGGCCTGGAGAAACTAGTTTGGAGTCTGAAGTGAAAAGGCTAAGAAGAGGGAGGAAAAATGAGTTAGGTCATGTCCATTCATGTCGATCACTTTCACATTCCTAAGTAGAGTATTTCAAATGAAAAGCCTCAGACATACGAAAGAAAACAAAATAGGTCACTTGGACCATAGTGAGTCTTTCAGAAAACTTGTTCTGGCACAATCAGGCTAACCTGAACTGCACTGTGTAAAGCAAACATATGACTTGAGAATAACACCAATGGAAGCAATTTGGGACTTTTTGTTGTAGTTCTGTGGCCTATTTTTCACACCTCTCTATTGTAGAGAGAAATTAATAATGACACAAATTATTCTCATTATTTCCTTCTGGTGCATAATTTGATATGCAATTTGATAACCAGCAATTTAAATAATGTGTTTATATTAAAATATTGTTATATTTAAAGATATTTTTGAAGTTCTATAGAATTTAAATCGCATTCTTACAGGTTTATTTTTCATAAATAAGGTCAATCCCATCACAGAATCAATATAGTAAGACTAGGAAAAAAGAAAGCTCACTTACATGCTTTTGAACTAAGATTTAGCATGTATATTTGAAGGAAAATTTGAAATTGCTGAAATCTAGCTATTAATAGTAGTTTGTTCTGTGCTACCTCAAAAAAAAAAAAGTGGATATGGTCTCCTTTCTCTATGTTTGTAATTCACCTAGGAAACTTTAAAACTTTATGTGTGCAATGCCAACAAAAATGTTTCTGGGACTTCAAACACTAGAATTAGTTAATTACATTATAATAATTCTTGTCATTTTTTTTATAAACTCAATTTCAGAAGCATAGCAGGATGTTCAGATGGAAACATCACAAGGTACATCTTTAGGCGTGGCCATATCACTTAAAAAAAAAAAGAAATATGAATACAAGCAAATGACTCAGGGATAGTAGGATTTACTTACTCCTGCTAAAATAACTTGAAATTTTGTGAGAATAAAAGAACCAAACTGATGCTATTTTAGTTTAGTTTAAGTGTTTTACAAAAATGATTCTATTAAAAAACTAGTTTTTTTATTATATTATGTTAATCACCATACAGTACATCATTAGTTTTTGATGTAGTGTTCCATGATTCATTTTTTGTGTATAAAAACTAGGTTGTTTTAAGGAAGATCTTGAATTAACCAAACTAGGACTGCCGAATATTCAGACCTTTAACACGCACACATATACACTCACATGTGTGCAGGCACACATATGCATTTTTCCTGAGTAGCACAGATAAATAAAACCGAGAATCTTTTCATTTTTGTAAACCACTTAACTGATGTATGATTGACAGACAGAAAGCTGTACATATTTAATGTACACAATTTGATATGTTTAGAGGTAAGTATATATATACAACTGGGATTCTTTTAAATCATAGTTTTAGAATTTCCTCTTTAATCACATAATCGGATTTATTTAGTCTAACTCTCAAATGGTTCAAGCCTCAAATTTAACCCCAATTGTGACTTTTTTGACTCATTAAATAAATATAATTTTTCTAAGCAGCACCCTCCAATAAAAATATAATACAAGACACATGTGTAATTTAAAAGTTTTTAGTAGCTAGATTTTTTAAAAAGTCAAAAGAAACAGGTAAAATTAATTTTAATATACTTTGCATAGCTCAATATAGTCAAAATATCATAATTTCAACATGTAATCAATATAATATTAATGAGATGTTTTATATTTTTTAGGCACTGTCTTTGAATCCAGTATGTACTGTACACTGAGCATGTCTCAACTCAGGCCAGCCATTCCATGCTAGTGGCTTCTTATTCAACATTACAGGTTTTTTTTTTTTTAAGATTTATTTATTTATTTGAGAGAGAGAGTGCACTCACAAGTGGGGGTAGGAGCAGGGAGGGAGGGAGAAGTAGAGGGAAAGAATTCCAAGCAGACTCTACGCTAAGCACGGAGCCCAGTCAGAACTTGATCTCACAACCCAAGATCACGACCTGAGCTGAAACTAAGAGTATGATGCTCAACTGACTGAGCCACCCAGGCGCCCCTCAATAGTACAGTTCTAAAGTCACCAGTGGCTCTTCCTCTGACAATTTCCTTCTTTGAAAATTAGTGTGCCATAGCAAATGCAACCTATCTAATCTCTCTCTACATCCCTTCTCAACTATGCTCAACATGGAAAGCCATTAAAAGAAATCAAAATCTTAAAAGTCTAAAACACAATCTGAGGGCGCCTGGGTGGCTCAGTCGGTTGAGCGGCTGCCTTCGGCTCAGGTCATGATCCTGGAGTCCCAGGATTGAGTCCCACATCGGGCTCCCTGCTCAGCGGGGAGTCTGCTTCTCCCTCTGACCCTCTTCCCTCTCATGCTCTCTATCTCTCATTCTCTCTCTCTCAAATAAATAAATAAAATCTTTAAAAAAAAATAAAACAAAAAATAAAACACAATCTGAGAACTATTTGGGGAAATAAATAGGTCCAACAAATGTGGATACCTGAGAGAAAGTAAAATGAGAGTTTAGATGTATATCTATTTAGATGTATAATCTACCCAGCCCAGTCACTTGACACATCAACAAATTAGATGCCCTTGCATTTTCACTAAAACACTAAACATATAAAGCTGTTGGAGGAAAGTATATTCATTAAATTCTACCAGGCCAAGAAATGCAGTTTTTAATATAGCAATTTGAGTTTCTCATTATAATAGCAGTAATTTTAGATAATACTTGCTATGGAATAGTATTAAGAACAGTTCTAAACATTTTTTAACACATTAGTCAAATACTATATATACATTTAGACTACAAACAAATATGAGAATGCCGACAGAGCCTCTGCTACACCTTTCCCATCTGCAAGCTGGGAAAGGTGGCCAAGGAGGCTTTTACAGATGTTTTGCTATCTTGGATTGGAAATAATGATGCTCTATCAATACCCACAGTCCTCTGTCAAATTGCTTGTAGTCCCATGTGGAAAATCACATAACCAATTATTGTAATCATAACAACTCCTTCACAAACTTGTATTATTCTTTCTCTAAAATATTATTTTGTAGATAGTCTTAGTTAACATATCCTTTAACTATCTATTTAAATTTCCTTTTTTTTTCAATGCTCTTTGACCCTACCTTACTTCAGTTGCATATCTAATCCCTCCTACCTCTCTGTCTCTACTCCTGAGAAGCACCAGTAGGAAGTTCAGTAGGTGAAGTGACTGTGGTGTAATGAAAACCCACAGGCTGTGGACTAAGCCAACCTTAGTTCAGAACCTGCCCCTACCATTAATAGTGACTCTGGGCAAGATACTTAACTTCTCTGATTTGCTTTTTACCTTTAAAATGGGGATGAGAGCTAATGAATTCAGAACATCCATCAACAAGCCATGGTACAAATGCTAAGTAATTTTGGCTAGTTTTACCATAGTCCTTATCAATATTAACCCAATAATCTCATTTCTAAAAGATCTCAAAGTCCTTTGAAGAAAATTATTAAAGAAAATTATTAAAATTATTAAAATTATGAGGCTCATGATGCCCAAATTATTAAATATATCTCCATATTATCTATCTATATCTTTATCTCTCTATATAGATATGTGGATATATAGATATCTATACATCTATATCTCTATGGAGATAAAAAGATAGTGACAGAGATAGTCTCTCTAACTTCAAAACTGGTCAGTAAATTAGACAGCTTTTTCATGCTGTCCCCTCCTACTGTATTCTAGGAAAGTAGATTTTAAGAATTATTCTCGGGGATGTTAATAGTATTTTTTAAATTCTATTTCAAAAAGGTTTGGGAAATGAATTTTATTTGCATAATTTTTGACCTTTGTTAAACTTTTCAAAATATTTAATATTTTCCCCGGAAAAGAGATATATTATCAGCATTTTCTAAATTTACATGATGATGGAACCTTTTTTCTCAAGTATTTTGCAGGACTGCAATTCCACAGATCATACTTTGGGAAATGTCTCTAGCATCTAATACTTGTTTTTATCCAACTGAATCATAAAACTGACTCACCATCTTAGGCTGCATATACTTTACAATTCTTCCACTTTTACTTTTCCTTCTAAATCAGAGGAACAAATCCTTTTCTTGTTTCAAGTCTCCCTGAAACAATTTTGTGCCAGGTTCTAAAATTTGTTAATCCATAGTCTCATAACATTCTACTGTGTAAATAGAATTCCAAGTGAAGAAACAGTAGAGACATAGAAGAAAGAAATCCAAGTTTTCAAAAAACATTCTCAGAGCTTCAAGTTTAAATAAAATTGAATATCCCAGGTTTAAATTAAAAGATTAAAAGTTGTTAGTAAAAAAATTAAATGAAAAATTTTAAAAAGTCACATGGCAAAACCCATAATATATAACTGAATATCCACTTATAATAAAACCTTATATAAAAATATCATTGCTTATTAAGATTTAATTATAATTATTCACTAAGTTGCCCAAAAATCACAATTTTAAAAGGCATGAGTAAACTAAATGTATGCTAATGTATTGAACAGTATTCAAATTACTTGCAAAAGCATATTTCTCTAATCAATTTTAAGATGCCACACATTTGGAAGGTATTTAACTGACTTTTTTCCTGGAAGATGCTCAAATGGAATGCAAATAGTTTAATATACATCTTAGTATGGTAGCTTCACTCTCTTAGTTTTGGGTTTTGTTGTTTTTGTTTGTTTGTTTTTGAGAGAAAGAGAGAGTGTAAGCAGGGGGAGGGGGTAAGGGGAGAGCAAGAGAAAGAATCATAAGCAGACTCCATGCCCAGTGCAGAGCACGATGCAGGGCTCAATCTCACAACCCCGAGACCATGACCTGAGCCGAAATCAAGAGTTGGATATTTAACTGACTGAGCCACCCAGGCGCCTTTCTCTTAGTCATTTTTAGTCTTTCTCTAAATATCAAGAACTTTCTGAATCATAAGAGATCAATCATTATTGGATGAGACAACTCCTGTTCATGCTCTTCTTGGGAACTATGATAAACACCTGGGCTTTCCAAGGACTTTTTTCTTTCAATCTTTTTAGAAAGAATTACAGTCCAGGAATTTTCATGATGCAAATTATAGATTAATTTAAATCAGTAAGAGAGAGAAAGAAAAAGACATAAATGATTTGAAGAGAATCTATTCTCCTCTACCAGGTATTTAAAAGAAGAGACTTTATCTTTTGTTTTAGTATAATATAATCACCAGGAAAAGAACTGTAATTTTTCATAAATTAATTAAATTTGGGATATTAGCCTCTTCCTAGTCTATACTGTCTGCTTCAACATGAATGGAATGCTAAGTAAGCATGGAAAGAGAGGTAGATAGCTAGAAAGCTATAGAGATACTGGCTTCAAAAATGAATCTATTTTTCTATTAATTTTCACTAATTCTATTATTTAGAATAGAAATCTGAATGGGGTAAGGGCAGCAAGACAGTAATCCATAATTTTGTAACGACTTTCTCAGAAGCCTTCAAAACATTTTTAATCTTTGGAAATGTATAAAACCATTTTTCAGATGGCAGATCAAAGGCAAAACATGTATATAATGCCAAAACCCGTTTGAGATGCCAAAACTTTAATCAATGATTTGTCCCCAAATGCCTGAAAAACCAAATCCAGGGCCCAATCAAATGAATTCATGGATTTATTATTCACTTATCTTAAATTACTGGCTCTTTAAAAAAAGCTCTCTTATTTTCATATCCTATTTACATGACATGAATTAGCCTATATTATATATTATAAAGAGCATTCAACATTCATTTGGAACTGAACTTCTGACCTAAAAGATAACTCAAGGCTAGTCAAATATATAGGAATATGCTTTTTTAATATTCCAAATGGTCAATAATACCAACATTTTAGTTGTCACTAAATGGAAGCACAGTTCAGATTTTGTTGCTTAAAGTTAACAGTTTCAATCTAAGAATCTCTAAAGAGCTCCAAGGCTCAAAAGTTTCTGGCTGCAGTTGGAGTTCAACTGACACACAGTCATGGAAGCTGAGAGATAACTGCCACAGGTAATTTTGAACAGTAGTAGGGAAAATCAAATACAGGAGTCTGATGCTCTTATAAATGTTTTCATCTCAAAAACACAAAGAAAAAATTATTTGCTATATGTCAGTCCTCGGGTGTATTTATTATTTCAATTTAATAAGTATTCACCTAGTAAGAACTCAAGAGCCCAAATGAAAATAAGTGATATTTATTAGTGAATAATGGTTTGTTCCAGTCTCTGGGTCTAAAATAAAGTAACCTCATCAGAAGATAAATACCAGCACTGCCCTTGGAAGTCAACAGGTTATGATAAATAAGAACAAATGGAAAGAAACAAGGAAAACAGCTTAGAGAGCTGGGAGATTGATTTTCTTATGTCAATGATATGTTCCAATTGTTTCTAGCTCCTTCATTGGCTAGCACAATTACATTAAATATAAGAATTTATCTTCAGTAGAAGATACATTGATATATTTGAATCATACATACATGGCGCTTAAAAGAAAAACAGAGCATTTTCTGATAGGTATAATTTCTGGGAAATGACATATTTCCATTTCTACAGATATTATATGATCTTAGATGTAGTAGTAGTTTGGCTATGGCATATCTCTTTCAGAGAAGTTGCTTTAGGCAGTAGGTTGGCCTCAAACCAAATATATCTTTAGAGAAATGTCAATCAGAAATTTCTAACAGACATCCTGAGGTCTTGCTCAAGGTGTTTCTAATTGTTATTATTGTCATGTAGCTGAGGAAAAAAATGAAGTGCATTTAAAGATATATGATTATCTAATGGAGGCCAAGGTCAAGAAATAAGGCTGATTCTCATAAACGCTGAGAATCAGGAACCAGAGATTAGTCATCCATCTGGTATCTTCTCTCTTCATCCCTTCATATTGCCTGTGTCTACTTCCATTACCTGATTTTCTTCATGAAATGGCTCTTTCTGTATACATGCCTCCTCCCCCATACCCTGAAAACTAAAACCTGCCCTAAAAGTCAACAGTATTTCCAGAGGTTATGTCATTTCCTAAATCTAGACTAATAACTACAGTAGAAGCTAAATCCACTTATCCGACTTTATTCAGTTACATGAGCTGAAAAAGAGTAGAGAATGAAATATATATATATGAATTATATTAATACATAATAGTCATAAATGTATAATACATAAATATGAATATGCATTCTAAATATATGAAATATATACTCAATCATTATAACTTCTTAACTTAAAATGAGTATATGTAAATCAGGCACATAAGATCTTGAAGCTAGAGGGAAGGGGTGAGGCATGGTTTGCACCTCTCCTACCTACGTGCTGGCTCACCCGCATGAAATGCTAATGTAGATAAGGGTCCAAGGGTGACATCTCATGTCCTAACTGGACAAAAATATGGTCTGATGTTAGACTGGTTGCCATTGCTTCTCTGGGTAGCTTACTGGCAATCTTTGAAAGGTGGGTAGGGGGCCTCCCTTACTGCACAAATCTCTGACATGGGAACTCCTATCTCATCTCTCCTTCCTTTCTCAGTCCCCCATGGAGGCAGCCCAATTACTGCTGGGGCCATTGCTCCTGACATATGAATCTATTTAGTACAGTTTTGGCAAAGTAGCTCAAGTCCAAACATCCTCTACACCGCTACCACAGGAACGTCATTACCCTTGATCAACAGCATGTGGTTGGGAGGTTTGGGGTTGGGTGAAACAGGTAAAGGGGATTAAAAGGTACAAATTTTTTACATCTGCTTTTAGACCATTGAGAATAAGTTTGAGAAATTTTGTCAGTCATTCCCAAGTATATCTTGTTCTACCAGAAGGAAACCACTTAACATTTTGAAGTTACCGCATCCTTATTTGAAACATTTGTGAAAAATAACTTCACATACAGGAAGAGAAAGTAAACAGAGATAAATCATAGAAATTTAATCTGCCACAGATGCAAAGAAAATAGAAAAACTGTGGGGGAGGGGTAGAAGAAACTTGCAAATATTTCAATCAAATTAACATCAAGCATAAGTTAGATGAGACTGGGAACATAATTACCTGCCTAGAAAAGCAATTAAACTGAAGTTTTGTCCTTTTTTTTTTCCTTAACAGCAGATGCTGTTGTTAGAAAGAAATAGTGGAAGCATTAATTCTAGAAATATAATATTTTAGGATTTACTTTTTCTAGAAATATTTATAAATATAAAAATATGAATGTTTGGTGTGAAGGTAGAGCCATGCATAATCAAATATTGTGGAAGCAGTCCAACCTCACACAGCCATTCCATCTCACTAGATCTTGAGTAGATATTATTATATTACCTGCCCGTAATAAAATGGTTCTTTTGAAACAAGTGTTATCTTCCAACACTTCCTTCTGCTTTATTGGAAAAGCAGAATCTGTGAATCCTTTCTTGATAATTTTAGGCTGTTCATCTCAATTGATTATTCATTTAACTTGAGTCTTTCTTCAAGAGGGTGTCAAGGACTTTTATTTTTGTCACAGAAACCATTAATTTGCATTTGAAAGATGGGAAGTTGGGAATAAAGTCTTCAACTAATTATAATCAGTGGCTACATCTCTATGCAGAAGCCTGTGCATAGCCACAAAGGATCTAAGAGGAGTAATGCATCTGTTTTATTCCTCTTTGTGTTTTCATCAAAATTGTAGAGAATTTTATTAGCCTACTCCACATTTCATTTCTCATCATTTCCTATCTTCATTTTATATGTGAAACATGCTTGGCCTTTTAATAGCCAATATTTCTAATTCTCTCTCTTATAATTAATTGCTCTCTTCTCCCTGTACTTTAACTTTCTTTGTTGTTTTACTTTTTCTTATTGTGAGAAAAAATATGATAAAAGATGGATCTAATGAAGATGATAAGTACGTATATTTTATTATTTATATTTTGGCAGAAAGTGAGAAAACTATATTCACTGAATATCTCTACTGAAATAACAGGCATAAGTAGCTAATCAATATTTGAAATCACAATTACCTTTATCTATTGTATCTTTGAAAGAAAACTATATTCCATATACAGTATTGTTAAAAGATAAAGCACACAGAGGTACTCTGTGAAATACCAAAACAAAACTTCAAAGACAAGTTATCTATAAACATAAAATTAAGAAAACTGAAAAATAATATGAAGGAAAATAATGCAACAATGAATAGAAGCCATACAATCTCCAGTCGAAGAGTATTGAGTAATGAAAACAATATAAAATAAAAGTGATTTCAACAAAACAGGTTCAAATTTCAAAGGACAAAAGATGGGGCAGGGGGGAAACATCCCCATGACAGCGAAATAAAATAAATTAATACAAAGTAAGGTTTGGTGAAAAAGCTCAGATAAAACAAAACAAAAAGCCTTGAAAAATCACAAACATTCATTCAAATTTAATCAAACCATCTTGAACTCAACCCAGATCTCTATTTTATATTTTAATAATGTATACAGAAGTTTTCTGGATCATAGCAGAATTCAATTTTTGGCACTCTTAAAGAGCAATCAAAACACAACTTCAAGTAAAATCCCGAATGTAAAAATAGGTAGCATCTTAGGGTTGATTTCATATAATAAATCATCCATCAGCATACATTTTCATTAAAAATATACCAAAAGAGACTTTGGATCCAATATCCAACAATATACTTTAGCTATGATATCTGTTCTCAGAATATGCTAGTAGCATTCGACCAATATTTTCAGGTCAGAAGTGTTTCTAACTCCACATTTAATTATTATAAAATAAATCTAAATTGATTCCAAATCTTTATGTTTTATAGTGTACTTTTCATTAAATGAAATTTCATTAAATGAAATTAAAAAATAAAAAACATTTTTCCTCTCAATCTTCTGGCTCCAGAAAGAGTCCCACTGAAATCTATAAGAAAAATAGCAACTACAACAGAAGACATGTTCAAGCACTGATTGATTTCTTATCTTTGGGATTAGACTAGCAAAGCCAACAGCAAATGAATGAGAGAACTATTGCACTAATAGATACTTCAACTGTTTCCCTTGGAAATGGCAATGAGACTAATAATAGCCTGCAATAACAATAATGAATCTTATTAGCTTTTCATGATGATGACGATGATGATGATTACCCTAGGTTGAAAATAAGATTACAAGAAAGAATATTGTGCAAGATGTTCTCCGAAATTATAAATGAATTTTGTTCTCTTCCATATGTACATGTCTTCCAGACAGTATGTAAGGTAGCAGCTATTTCTTTGGTACATAATAACAGAAAGATCATTACAATCATGAAAATTAAATTCTGGTATTGTTCTGTGAAATATGTACTAGGAGCAGCATATATACTTTCTCTTCCCACATCTGCAATATTACTTCTTATCTGTAAATCAGAGAGAAATCCTCTCACCTCTGTCACAGAGAGAAATTAGCTCATATCTAACAATGGATTAAGCCATCTTTAAATTTCGGTTTTTCTAGGGTAAAATTCAGTATGTTTAATTCTTATCCTAAAATTTGGGTTTATAAATAAAAATACCTCAATTCTAACCCCCTAATGTGTAATAATTTTGCTCACCTCATGCCATTACATTTGTTTAAAAATGGCAGTCGTCTGTTTTCAATAAAACTGATGTCAACCATACGATCCCTCAATGTAATAACTTGATAAAACAGCAGGTGGTTTTACAGCATTATCATTACAAGTCACTTGACAAAAGTTCATGTTTCAATAACATAAGTTATTTTCTTCCAAAAGAACATGTACTGTGCATGATTAAGCAGTCTTTCATATTATGAAACTCTGGAGAACATTATATATAGCCTTCCATCCTGATTGAACTCCAAAACAGAGAATGAATAATGAAAAACGGAAGCTGATGTTAACAGTTTGGGTAACTAATGAGAACTGTGTCACCTAAACTTAAGCCAATATTTGTCCCATAATTTGAAATCTCTTCCTATTAAATGAAATCATTTAATGTAATTAATTATGGCTTTCCTTATAGTCACATACAAATCTCCCTCTCTCTATCCACCTTCAACCATTATATACATCTTTCAAATGGCAGATAATGAGGCTTGTCTGCCTTTCTCACACGTAAGAGGAGGGCCATCCAGTCTAAAATGAAATGTTGGAACTTGTCTGGGGCAAATGATTCCTTCATCGAAAAAATGTCTCTAGGGTGCCATTTCTATTCAAGGCACTTTGTTCTGAGTGCTTATCTCTTCCAGATAGAGCTCAACCCTAAAAGGGCTTATAGACAATTTTTTTTTGGACATTTACATTTAGAGATGCCCAGCACTCAGTTTGTAGTCTGTACGGGGGGTGTGAGTGTCTTCTAGATGGTGACTTGAAAAAGAGGAAAAGGAATGGTGCAAAAGGAGATGGATCAGAAATTAGTAAAAATAAATTCAAATTCTGTCTTTGTCTTGAGCTGTACAGTTTTGGGCATATCATTTAACCTCCCTGGACCTCCATTTCCTCATTTGTTAAACCAGTGAGTGAGGAAGATGACCCCTCACCTTTGAAATTATTACATGCTTCCTTTTAATCACTTTTATGTCATCTTATCTATGATTCTAATTTAAGCCTTTTTTCAATTAAAATTGATTGCTATAATAGATTTCCACTACTCTACATTTTTCATTCCTTCTGTTGCTCACCGTTTTGTCTCAGGTCCTTGTATTTGCTTCCCAAAGCACTGTTTTCACTATGTCTATACCAGTGGTTCTTAATATTCATGATTTCAGGATGAGTGAGCACTTGCCACACGTAAGGGGTTGGGGTTAGGGGGTAGCTGTTATTTGCCTGAAGCCAATCAATGGTTAAGAGACAATAATGTGGACAGAATGTTGCCCATTTTCAAAAAGAACCCAAAAAATCTAGATTTTTATATGAAATCTACTAATTTTAAAGTCTTATCAAATAATTTTTAAAAATTGAACACCCCATATGTATCAAATAAAACACATCTTTGAGACAACTATAGCCCCATGGAATAGATGAGTGCTTGAAGTCTCTACTGTAAGGCTTCTAGTACATGTCAGTACCTTCCCAAGAACCCAGTGTTTTCACTCTGCATTCTGAGAGGCATCAGCATAAAGACAGCAAAAGACTGCAACTACCCCAATATCTCACAGATTGGCAGTCCAACCTACTCATTTTACAGGTATGTAAACTGAAATCTAAATAATTGAAATACTTTTTCCCTAGATCAGATGGCAAATTGGTTAAAAAAAATTGAAACAAGAATCCAAGTTTCACACTTCCCAGTAAAATTCCTGTACCTTCTAGCCTTCCCCCTCATTTTTTCAATATGTCTGACTGACAGAAAAATTCCATGCTTTCAAATTGCAAACATAATTTTCTCATTTATGGAGCTACCTTTCCTAGAATCACTCTGTACATTATGCATCTTGTTCATTTACATAAAAGTTACCATGTAATATCAAATTTAACATAAATTATAAATGTCACTCATGATATATATGCACTTAATATATATTACATGAAGTTTATTTTATACATATGTGCGCACGCACACACACAATGAGGCTTTTAACAATGTGAGTTCTCATAAAATCTGCAACTCTCTGTCCACATAGGACAATACCTCCATCACATTCCCCATCCTTATGAAAAACATCCCACCCCTTCCTAAGTTCTCTGCCTGAAATATGTGGTTACTCCCACTTAGGCACCATTTAAATCACAGTAGAAGAATGCTAATTCCGACAGCTCTGTAAAATTACTTGTATAGTCAAAACTGATCCATTCTTTCAGATGCCTTGTAATTTTAAACAGAGGTTTGAATTTGACTTCTCAAATACAGACCACTATGAAAAACATAACTAGTTGATGGTTGTCAAAAAAAAAATGGCATGGCACATGAGATGATCTTTATTTTTTCTTGTAACAACATTGCATTCAGTATTTTTTAAGCCGTGATTATTCAAACACTACAGGGAAAAGATACACATGGGTCCTTTTTATAGTATTGCTTAACAAGAACAAAAATTAATGAATAGTAGAAAATGAATATCTCTGGGAACATCCAATTTACTTGAATTAGCTGTAATCTCATTAAATTTTATGAATGTTCTCAGACCTAGGGAACCCAGAAACTGTATTCTATTTCTTCTCCTGTTTCTCCTTGTAGAAAATGCCAAATCAGAGGATGAAAACTAGGAATCTACAGGCCAAGTCTGGTCTATACACATTGTGCATCATATATATGTATATATTTATCAATATTATTATAATATTGTGGTTGTTGAAATTATTAACTTGCCAACTTTGAAAAATCAGGAGATTTTACATATGCACTGGATTCTGACTGCTCTTAAAGAATTAGAAAGTCTGGAAACTAATCAAACCTAAATTACCCATCTCTCTTTTCCAACCAATTCATTCTAAGTGGCAAAGTTAAGTGATAATTCTCGAAGGATCTCTTGCATCTCTGCACATCATATGAGCAAGGCACTAACTGCCCTTTCATTCTGGACAATCACAACAAAAACATTTATCTAGTGAATAACCGTGAAGATAGAGTATCTTCATCCAGAGCAAAGAAGAGTTAGGCTCAGTGCCTATTATAAAAGATACGGGTTCCCTCAGCTCAGAGTTTCTGTCTTGTAAAACAACCTACTGTGTGTTGTGTGTACAAACATCAATAGTGGACTATTTATGTTGCTCCTGCCTGTCTTCTGCAAACATCCATGGAACTGTTGCGGATAACTTGTTATTTTGTAAATAAGGTAACCTTTAGACCCTTTACAGCTCCTGACAAATTACCCTATTCATAAATTTTTTATTAATTATCTAAACTTAGCTAACTCTAATCTAAACCATGCCATATGATTTCAAATGTGTTCATTATTCTTACGTTAATATAAGGGAAAAAATTATAAACCTCTTATACAGGTGTTCAGAATATTCTGGATGAAATGTTCATGATCAGAATACTGACACCGTAGAGGTGGTATGCTATGGTAACAATAAACATAGGCTTTCCAAACTAACAGATCAGATTTGAAATCATGGTTCACCCATCTATAAGCTGCGTGAACTTTGGACTATTGCTTCCATTTCTTAAGCCTTAGCCTCCTCATGTATGAAATTGGGCAATAATTCCTATGTTATAATACAATTGTAAGTATTAAATTCAGTATTTGTAAAACACAGTAGAAAAAATTTTTCTTGAGAAATTCAGGTAGTAGGATAACTTGCTGACAAGTTGTTTCTTGCTACTAAAGACGTAGTAGGAAGGAACAAAAGAGAATGTTTAATTTTCTTTCTCAATCTCTCTCTCTCTCTTCCCTCCAATATTCAGGAAAGTATTCAGGCCTATATCTCTAAGTTCTAGGTTTTTCCTCATCTCTAGAGGGTATTTTTTAAAGTCGTTTTTAAAGGCCAAGAAGTCAAACCCTAGCAGGCCTTCAAGTCCACTGGCAATGGGATGTTCTTTTGGGGAATCAAAGGTGAAAGAATAGAGGCATCAATTCTAGAACCTGACACTGTGAACAGGAAAAGCTGAACCAGACCAAAAGCTATTTTAAGGTACCAGATGTAGCAAAGATTTAAGTTTGGTGGGGAAATAAAGACCAGACTATGTAGTCTTGGCATCTTTTTGAAGTCCTCTGGCAGAGCTGTCTTACAGGAAGTGGTGTACCAGTGGAAAAGCCTACCCTTAAATGACCACACTGGCCCAGGGAAAAGAAAAGTTGCCAAAGTGGTAAGTGTGGATTTAAAAACAAAATCTTATTTAAAGGGCGCCTGGGAGGCTCAGTTGGTTAAGCATCTGCCTTTGGCTTGCGTCATGATCCGGGGGTCCTGGGATGGAGCCCTGAGTCGGGCACCCTGCTAGGCAGGGATCCTGCTTTTCCCTCTCCCCTGCTTATGCGCTCTCTCATGCTCTCTCTCTCTCAAATAAATAAAATCTAAAATAAATAAATACCCTTAAAAATAATAAATAAATAAAAAGCAAACCCTTCCCATTTTCATGCACTACACAGGAAGAAAAAAGATTACCAATGGAAAATGGCTGATATTGGACTTCTGGCCACTTTTGGAAGTGAGGCCATCAACTTAGATTTGTTGTGTAGAAAAATAACTTGGTGTTTATTTTATGAAGATCATCATAGAGAAATTTAAATATGTTTAGCAAAGTGCCTGGAAAATAGCATGTACTAAATAAACTAGAGCTTTTATTAGTATTTTTATCCTAATCAGTATAGGCCATTCTTGTTCAAAAATCTAAATTTTGTGACACATATCTCTTCTTTTCTCAGATACTTGGAGTTTTACATATTCTAGGAGATCATCAAGACCAATCTCTTATTCAAGGTAACAACTAATTGTGTAGCTTCTCTGACAGATGGTTATATAACCTGTGCTGGAATATGTTCATTGACAGGGACTTCACAGTTTTTACTAAGTATTCTTTGTTCGCATCCACCTGCTTTAAAAAATAGGGAATATTTTCATAAGGGAAGAACATCAATGTCCCAGACAGAGATCACTTTCATAACTATACTTTGTCCTAAAATATACTGAATAGTTGTGTCTACAAAAGAAGAAATATATAGGAACAATGAATTTTAGTTCACTCATTAATGATTTGTATATTGAATCAAAAATGTAGGTAAACTTGTTCTTATTTTTTTAAAGATTTATTTATTTATTTATTTATTTGAGAGAGAGAGAGAGGCAGAAGCCAAATGCAGGGATCAATATCACGACCCATGAGTTCATGACCTGAGCCGAAACCAAGAGTTGGATGCTTAACCCACTGAGCCACCCAGGTGCCCCTAAACTTCTTCTTATTTTTAATATTCCATATCCATACATGAGTTTTTATATGCACAGAACTTGGGGTTCTCTCTAAATGTAACACTGACTATAAAAATTTTTTTTAAATCTCAAGTATTATACAATAGAATAAAACATCATGGGATCTGACAGATCATCCTTGATATAAAGTTAATAGACTACAAATCTCAATAATAATTGAAGAAAAGTCTAACAAGGAACAAAACCATCTAATTTAAAACTTATAAATTAGCTCCCCCAAAGTGTTCTGTGACTCGAATCTAATTCAAACTGAATTTGGCCCAAGACTTCAGGATAACACATAGGCATGTTGGATATGAGGTAGTATGGAGTACAAAAGTTCACCTCCTACAGGTCTTGGTGACAGATCCTATCTATCCTATGCCAAATGGTAAAAGAAGTCATGTTTAAAACTGAAGGAAGCAGAAATCATTCACACTATATTAACTTAATTCGCACATGCTCTGCTGAAACCTTGTGAAGTCATTCTATTGGGGAAAGGCTTAAGTTATAGTGGTGTATTTTCTGTACAACGAACATGAGTTATTAAAAGCACTAACTAAGGGGCGCCTGGGTGGCTCAGTCGTTAAGCATCTGCCTTCGGCTCGGGTCATGGTCCCAGGCTCCTGGGATCGAGCCCTGCATCCGGCTCCCTGCTCCGCGGGAAGCCTGCTTCTCCCTCTCCCGCTCCCCCTGCTTGTGTTCCCTCTCTTGCTGTCTCTCTCTCTGTCAAATAAATAAATAAAATCTTTAAAAATAAATAAATAAAAAATAAAAGCACTAACTAATCTTATCAGTCACCTATTGTTAGCTAAATTGTGAAATCCATTCTATTTTCCCACAGAAAATTTAAGCAATTCAACCAAATGAAGTTATTTCAATTCAGTGCATTTATTATCTATTTTTATTCTAGCTGAGGCATTATGGGTCATGCACAAATGAGTAAGATTTGGCTCCTCCTTTTCCTCACCTTTAAAGAGTTTTAAACTCATTAGGTAGAGTTTAGAGGGACTTTTGATAGGGTCACAAAATACTTACATTAGAAGGTATAATATGGAAAGGACCATTATCTAAACTATGGGTTTCTCCAGAAAAAAAAAAAAAAAAGGTTTGGTCTCATGCACCAATGTATTCTCTTCTCCAAGCACAAGTTCCCATGTGTCTGTTAAATGAAGCATTTTTAATTTAAAACTGGAAAAAAGAAAGATTGACCAAAACTGGGTACAAAATAAAAAAACAGAGGAAATGTTTCTAAGTGTGACTGAGAAAAAAAAAAATCACACAGTGAGTATTTAGGCTGGGTTTTGGAAGAGTAAGGAAGATTTGATAGGTTGTTATTGAGGGAGAGGGTACTTAAGAAACGAAATTCAGGGGTGCCTGGATGGCTCAGTCAGTTGAGTGTCTGCCTTTGCCTCGGGTCATGATCCCAGGGTTCTGGGATCAGTCTGCGTTGGGCTCCCTGATCGGCGGGGGGCCTGCTTCTCCCTCTCCCTCCACCTGCCGCTCTGCATACTTGTGCTAGCTCTCTTTCCCTCTCTCTGTCAAATAAATAAATAAAATCTTTAAAAAAGAAAAAGAATTCAGCATGAGCGAATTCCTAGAATGTGGGGAAGAATAAAACTAAATTCAGTAAAGAGCAGGTAGCATCTCTGATTGCAAAAGTTTAGGATTAGCTGGAAAGGTATTGTGTGGGGACTTTACCTGACAGAAGCCCAGGTAGTAAGCATATGTATGCCTCATTTTTGTTATTTTTGTCTGACCAGCATCCCTTTACCTTATTTTAATGAGAGTGTTCTATTCTGTCTGGGAATACCATCTCTCCCTTATATTTGTTTAAAATTTTGAGGTATAATTTAAATTCAGTATAGCACTAAGTTGTAAGATGGTAAATTGTTATAATGTATAAATGTGTAATTACCAACCAGGTCAATACGTCTAGAACCTCAGAAAACCTTCTTATACTCTCTGCCTATAAGTATTACAATAAAAAACATCATGCTCACCTTTATTACCATATACTCTTTTTGTCCATTTTGAGTATCATGTAAGTATAAATTTGCTTCTTCAACTCAACCTGTCTATGAGCTTTATCCATGCTGTCGCATGTCGCAGTACTTCATTCTTTTTCTTTTTGTATAGTATTCCATTACATAAATACATCACAACTTATGTACCCAGTCCACAATTGGTGACCCTTCTGGTGGTTTTCGATCTGGATAAATCAAGTTAAATATGGATTTTTATTAGAACTAAAATCTTCATACACAGAGTGAAGTACCTAACTCCCACTCTATACCTATTTTCCTGGCATAATTAACACTGCCCCCTTCCATTTTACTCTTAAAAAGTGACATGGTTTATAAGATAGATTATATGGTACACCTATGTAAAAATAGATGACACAATTTACAAATACATTATTTTCTGAAATGAAAGACCAAGTATATTCACCACTTATTATCACAGCAGTTGACTGGATCTATAAAATAAAATTTGATTAGAAGAACTTCTAAGAATTCCATGTACTATACAGTCATCTTACATAATTCATTATGACCACGGAAAATGGGCAGTGTTTTATTTGAGAATAACTTTAGAACTTCATTACATGGATGATTGAAATTAACTTTTTAAGACTATATAAGAACAACAGTATATAAATAGAAATCACATCAAAAGCAACAGAACAATTTCTTAACCAAAACCATTTTTTAAGAAGTTCTGTGGGTAAATCACATTTCTGAAGCCTTTTTTTTTTTAAGTAGGCTCCATGCCCAGCACAGAGCCCAATTCAGGGCTTGAACTCACAACCCTGAGATCAAGACCTGAGCTGAGATCAAGAGTCAGATGTTTAACAGACTGAGACACCCAGGTGCCCTGGGAGAATCACATTTCTAATTTTCTCTCCCTGTGGCCTATTCATTTCACATATATACACTCCAAACCCAAGAAAATAGAACCCACATCACAACATTTCACTGAAATCATCAGCAACATCTACATGTTTACTTTTTTTTTCTTCATAAAGTTCTATTTACTTTGGAACATCTCACAATCAGACTGTATTTGGCTATTTTCCTTTTATTCGGTGCATTTATTATTGATGCTGTTTTAAATTATTGATTGTGCTATTTATTTGGTATTCCCAAGACTTTTAAATAAAAGGATTTTTCCCCAAAGTAACTCACATTTAACTCCATCTCCATCTCCCCTCTAAGCACTACTTTAATCAATTATTTCTACATATATTATGTATTTCATTCATCACCAATGAACTGTGTACTGAAATACCTGTTTTTAATTTTTTCTTGAATATATTATATATCCTGGATCCCAAATTTAAGTGTTGATGATTTTTACTATTATACAGGAGTGTCACAGATATAATTTGTTACCCATTAAAATCGTATTACTAAGGATTACTTTTCAATCAGTTTGTAAAATTTAGCCTATATACACTAGAAGGCATGAAAAATTGGCAAATGATAAAAGCTTGATGGTCTTACTTAACAAGGTGTAGTGTGCATTCATAGCAAAGGTATTAAATGGATTTACTGCTTCAAAGAGGTGTTCAAAAGAGGCCACAGATAAAAGCAGGAAAACTAGTTAGACATGAAATTATGAATGATATTTTCCTGTCTTCTGATCAAAGAAAAAAAGAATTTGTAAATCTTTTAAGCCAACAATAGAAAAGGAAAGGTGCTATCCAAATTTAAGTCACTCCTTGAATTTGTAGTAGTCCAGTAGGAAAACTGGTGAAGATCTGCAAAAGTAACAACAAAGAAAACTTCTGATCTCTGTTTGTTAAGGAGATTCTCTCCTGAAAAGACGTATGTTCGAAAGGAAAAATTTACCGTTAGCATAGTGTCACATAATATTTATAGATAAAAATAAACACTATCTCATAGTATCTGCTTATACATTTACTACAGAATTATTTGAAGATCATTTTTCTCTATTGTTTGCTGTTGCTTCTGCTCTTTTCTATCTTGCAACAAAAGTAACTTTGTGGCATCTCCAACTTCAAAGAACATAAACATACAATTTGGTCACTGCCAGACTTCAGGGCATCTAGAGATAAAATTATTCTTTCCTTGTGGGCTTTTACAAAATAAGCAATGTGTCTATGTTCTGCATGTTGAATTTCATTAATGTTATTTCATCCAACACTCTTTTAAGTTAATCCAATTGATCAAGCTTCCAACAATGGATCTAGAAAATGAACTGTGGCCTACATCTTGAGGTATTCTGTCCAGGAAATTTTCAGACAACCATAGTCAAAATGCTGAGCCTTTGTAGGATACATCTGGAGTCTTCACTAAAGATAAACTTGTAGGCCCCATCTGTGCTTAACTTCAATCAATAATATTTCTAGACCTGTTAATGGCTATTAAAAAACACTGTAAAACTCCAAAGTGTTCTTTTCATAGGGAATATTCTGACATAAGGTAATTAAACCAAACTCTATCTCTCTTGAAAACATGAGCATCACCTAGATTGTCTCCATCCATGAATGCTTGTCCTCGGCCATTCAAACATGTCTTTGGGCATTTCACAGCCCTCCTCTCTAAGACTCTCTTTGGAAAAGATTCCAGTCATTCTTTATGTTCACTAATTGATCTCACTAGTCAGAATCCTTTCCTGACCAAACTGTGACCAACCTAGATTTTTTTCGCAGGGAGAATGGCTTTTCTTCCTAGGAAAACTTCCTCCAAAATGTATACAGTGTTTGCTGGAAAGCACATATTTAACAATAAACAATACTAAAACAATGAGGAATAGAACCTTCATTCACCATTTGTGGGAATGGAAAGCAGTGCAACAACTTTGTAAAACAATCAGGCAGTTCTTTAAGAAGTTAAATATAGAATTGCTATATGAACCAGCAATTCCATTTCTAAGTATAAATCTAAAAGAAATAAAAACATGCATCTACCCAAAATCTTGTGAGTGCATTATTTACTACACCCCCAAAAGTGGAAACAATCCAAATGCCCATCAACTGAGAATGGATAAATAAAATGTGGTATATCCATACAATGAAATATTATTTGGCCATAAAAAAAAGAATGAAAGAATGAAGTGTTAATGCATGCTATAACTGGGATGAAACCTGCAAATACTATACTAAATGCAAGAAGCCTGTCACAATAGACAACATATTGTATGATTCCATTTATATAAAATATCCAGAATAGGCAGATTTACAGAATCAGAAAGTAGATTAGTGGTTGCCTAAGGGGAGGGAGAAAAAGGGGGAAGGAATGAGAAGTGACTGCTAATGGAAAGGGAGTTTCTTTTTGGAGTGATGAAAACGTCCTAAAATTGATTGTAGTGATGGCTGTACAAGTTTGTGAACATACTTTGAATTGTATACTTTAAAATGAGTGAATTATATAATAATTGAATTATGTCAAGCTGTTATGTTTTAAAAAAAGAGTATAATGTAGCATGAGATATATATGTGCATATATACATATATATATTCCATATACCCAAAATAACCAGATTAAAATATATTTATCCCACAAACATTAACTGAGCACCTAGAAAAACAAGAGGAAATACTAAACAAAAAAAATGGTAAAAATAATAAAGGAAACAACAAGGTTTAAAAAAATGAAGTAAATAAAATCCAAGCAAATCTAGAGAATAGAAAAGAGATATGGTGGATTTTAGGCCAAATTTTTGCTCTATCAGTTAACAGCATGGTAACCTCAAAGTGGACACTTAACCTCCCTCAGCCAAAGGCCACCTGGTTCAGCTAACTCCCATCTGCACAGCAAAAACAGATTGTTCCAACCTGTCTTCCATTCTAGAACACTTGGGTTATTTTTAATGTTTCTGACAATTATAGTTTTTATATTAAATTAATAGAACTTTTAGAAATTAAATTTAACCCATTTCATTAGTCTGTATATTTTTAAAATAGAAAAAGAAAGAATATATAAACATATTTGCCATACCTGTGTACACTACAGTGGAAAAAAATGAGTGCCCATAGCAGAATAAGATACAGTGTCAAATTCCTAAGTTGAATTTCTAATTTTGTTCCTATTAGCACTATTTTAAGGTATTTTATTTCCTGATCCTGTCCTGATCAATAACAAATAAGTCAAATTTGTTTTTCCTCAAGAGTGTTTGAATTCAACCATTCTCATCTTTTTTGTCAAGCAACTTCATTTTCAACTCACAAAGCAAACACAATTTGCAGAGAGCCATGCTCTAGAATTTGACAAACCCCACCCAAAGCCCAGGTCAGCCTTCCTGTCATTTGTCTTGTGACTCTGGCAAGTTACTTTACCTTAGTTGGTCTCAGTTTCAATGGCAAATGCTGTAAGTTTCCTTCTCAATATCTACTCTCCCCTTGTCCCTATATATAAGTGCCAATTAGTTTTGGGTATTGATGTTCCCAGTTATTATTCAACTTTAGCTTTCATCATTGAGAAGAGGAAGCTTCTGTGTGGGGCTTCCAAGAAAGCTTTCAAATAGGGGCAGAGTCAGCTGGCATTCCATTTTGGTCCTCTGTTTTTCACCCTTCTCCTGTGTAGCTTACCTAGAAGACAGACACAATACTTGGAGGAGCAGCAGCTATATTGTATATTAGAAAGCACATCATACACTAAGGATGGCCAAGAAAGAAGATCAAAGTACTTCTTACAACACTATGTAGCAAATGTACCAGCTCTGGACACATACCTATAAACTAAATCTCACTTGCTTAAGCTCCTGTTTTCTAGGCTTACCACGGCTTGCAGCTGAGCCCATTCTAATAGTTTCTTCTTCTGATACTATCCAGAGATAATAATTGTACCAATTCCTATGTTTTTTGATTAGTACAATGCTTAGCACATAGTAAGTGCCAGAAAATGTTTAGTATTAAGGTTATTAGCAGGAATTCTATCATAAACCTTAACTGATAGACATCTCTGAGATACCTAATGTCTGAAGCAAGACATGAGTGGGGCAGAGACTTATAATAATAATGTGAAACCAAACAGAGAGATGTATATTTTAAAATCTGATTGGTTTCTAGTTACCTTCATTCAGCTAGGGAAGGCTTTTATAGTATGTACTTAACCTTGGAGCTACTGCCATTTTCCGATGGTCTCAAAGAAGTCAATAAGTAATTGATAAATTTTCTGTCACTGTGAGCAATTAATAGGAGTTACACAGCATCGGTTACATCAATTTTCCTGTATCTGAGGAGCAAAAAATTGATTTCACAAACTTACTGGTGCATATTGATTCAATGCCTATCCCTAGGCCATTTCTATTTAACGCTTTTGTGCAGTCATTGAAAAAAGTCTCAGGACTGTCAAATAAAATCTAGTTCTGTGGAGAGTTTATCTATTACTCTGCTTTGCAAGTATTTTTGGTATCAGTAATGCTTTCAGGCTGGGGGATGTGGATATTCTCTCCTTTAAAATATTTTCACATCGGGGCACCTGGGTGGCTCAAATGGCTAAGTGTCTGCCTTCGGTTCGGGTCATGATCCCAGGGTCCTGGGATCAAACCCCATATCAGGCTCCTTCCTGGCTCAGAGGGGAGCCTGCTTCTGCCTCTCCCTCTGCCTCTCCCCCCTGCTCATGCTCTCTGTATCTCTGTGTCTCAAATGAATAAATAAAATCTTTATAAAAAATAAAATAAAATATTTTCATATTTTGAAAATAAAATAGTTAATAGCTAAAAATTACTCATTTAAGTATGAAATCTCAGGTGACACATTCGCAAAGGTATTAGAGTACATGTTTTTTGGAAAATAATGGGATTTGTGTGTTTTAAGCCTCCCCCTTTGGTTTTAATAACTGGTTTGAGATAAAGGAATACAAACATATTTCCAATACTTTATTTTCGGGGTACTGTGCTTCCTCATCTTCCCAAGGAGACTTGGAATGGCATCCAAAGAAAAGGGAGGTATGCAAACATACATCTGAATATATGTTACATTCAGTAACAATAGACTTTAAGAGATATTCTACAGGTGTCTTTACTCAAGTATTTCCCCGTGAACAAATGTGGATGAAGTGCCCATTCTGTGTCAGGTACATCCTGCATCTTGAGGACAATAGTGTAAACAAGACAGACAAAACTCCTGCCCTCATATAGCTTATATTCAAGAGAGGCACAGATAGATGGAGAAGGGGAAGATAGAAAAAAACTGAGCAAACAATATAATTTCAAATAGTGTTAATGCAGTGAGGAATAGCAATGGAATCTAACAATGAAAGAGACAGTAAGTGGTGGGAATTTGACATCTAAATAGAGTGGTAAAAAAACGTGTTTTCAGAGTAGGTGACATTTGAGCTAAAACCTGAATGACGAGGAGCGAGCTATACAAAAACTGGGTATAGAACATTCTAGAAAGAAAGAATAGCTTGTGCAAAGGCCCTAAGGAAGGAAAAAGTTTGTGTTGTTCAAGGATCAGGAAGAAAAGCTAATGGCTAGAGTGAACAAGGGGTGAATGGTAGAGGGTAAAATGAGAGCTATCAGCAAATGTCAGACCATGAAAATTTTCATACTTATAGACTATAATAAAAAAAATGTGGATTTATTTTATATAACATAAGTAGCCACTACAGGGCACTAGGCATGGAAGTTAATGGACCTGACTCATATTTTGTTTCAATTCTAATGGCCTTAATTAGTCCTTTATTCATAGGAATTAGTTAAGATTACTTAAAAATAGAAAGAATGTATTTGTTATATCCCTCAAAATTCAAAAACTGTTAACCTTTTCTGTAAAACAGTCGTTCTCACCTGGTTGGGGTGGGTGGATTTTGTCCCCTAGGGATATTTGGCAATATCTGGAGATATTTTTATTTGTTGCAGTTGCAAGTTACTGGCAACCAGAGGACAGAGGGTAGGGATGCTTCTAAACAACATACCATGCACAGCCACCCCCACAGAAATGCATCATCTGGCCCAAATGCTAATTGCGCCAATGTTGAGAAAAACCCTGCTTATTGTAAATAATTCAAAAAAACATTCACAGCATTTTTGTCTAATATACAAGAAGTGTTTTTTGTTTGACTTAATATCGCTCTCACAGTTTTACTCAAAAGGTCCAACACCTCTCCTATAAATACATAAATACACAGAAACAGAAAAAAGCAATCGAGTCTTGGTGTTATGGACTGAACTGTGTCCCCCCAAATTCATATGTTGAAGCTCCAACCCCCAATATGACCATATCGGAAGACATAATGAAGGTTAAACAAGGTCATAAGAATGTCATCCCAATTTGATAGGACTGTGGCCTTATAAGAAAAGAGAAAGACATCCCTCTCTCTCCCCTATGTGAAAGCATAGCAGGAAGGCAAGCCAGGAAGAGAAAAACCTTGATGTTGGACTTTTCATCCTCCAATATTGTGAGTAAATACATTTCTGTCGCTTAATCTACATAGTCTGTGGTATTTTGTTATGACAGTTCAAGCTTGCTAAGATATTTGGACATGAGCTTTCTAAACAGTGATAAACGAACATAGAAAAGAGCTTAACAAACACTAACCCCTGTGACACATCTCAAAGTCATAGTGACTTTCAACCCAATGCTTATCAAAACTTCATTTGATAGATCGTCAAGAAATTGTTTTCCTATCTTTGCCCTAGGATAGAAAATCTACAATGTATACAACAACCCTTGACTTATTCACAGCAGTAGCCTCCTGAAGCCAGTTATCTCTTTGATGATGAGGTAAACATTCTAACATATGGCTGCATTCAATAAAGTAGCAGTCATGCTAGGTATATTTTCATTTTAGAACAATCAAATTTATAGTGTGGGATTTATTCTCTAATTGAAATTTACTATCATTTCTTCCTGAGACATTTTTTCCTAAAGATGTAAAAGCATTTTATGTTTCAGCAATTGCAATTTTATTCTTCATAATTAATAACAAAATTGCTGTGTATTTCTCATCTTGATGCATTACAGGAGATTTGACAGTTGGAAGAGTTTGCAAAATGTGTTACGTTGTGTTGCTTAATACCTTACTAGGAAAACTGTCTTGCCTCCAAGTTAGTTCCACTTGCTACATTACAATGAGACTGTAAGTTACTTTGACAGGGAAACAGGAAAAGGAAGTCTATACTTATAAATAAGAGCTCAGACAAAAGAGAAAATGTAAAATTATTCCATAACCTACATGGTGATTGAGAATCCTGATCAGCATAAACATAAAACTCAAACACAAGGCTTTTTCTTTTTCCTCTGATATCTTTATGAACGTAATCAAGACTTTGATACAGTCCTTACTAGCCAGTATTATAAACACTATTGTTTATGAATACATAGGACTCATTTCCGTTTTGAGCATTTACATATCCCTAAAAGTAAATGCCCTATAGTTATGCTCAACTTAAATATTGTTAAGAATCTACTAGGACCTGCTCTCCTCTGTAAGAATGACAAAATAAACTTACTTCATGGTGGCGCCTCGGTGGTTCAGTCAGTTAAGCGTCCAACTCTTGATCTCAGCTCAAGTCTCAATCTCAGGCTCATGAGTTCAAGCCAGCTCTGTGCTGGGTGTGGAGCCTACTTCAAAAAAAAAAAAAAAAAAAGAAAGAAAGAAAACATTTCATGGTTATGTGTGATTATTCTAGTGTAAAATATTCATAAAATTGATTGTAACACAGGACTCTCCAACATGCAGTGTAAAAACATAAAGAGGACAGGGACAGCAAATTGTTGCTCACAATGGAAATCTGTTATTAAACCAAAATAACAGAAAATTAGCAAAGTATTTTCAGGGCAAGAGAAACAAAACATCCCACTTTCCTGATGAATTGTTACAGAATTAAAGTTAATCAGTTTTGTTTGGTAAGTGCTCTTGTAGTACTTGCAGTGTACAACATCAAGTAATCATCTCTACCCTTTAAAAAGAATCCTTAGTTTCTGCTTCTCCTTTCTCTAAAGAAAGAAGAAGGGGGTGGAGGAAGGAGAAAAAAGAGACTGAGATAGAGAGAGAGGGAAGGAAAGAGGGAGGGAGGAAAAGGAAAAAGAAAAGGGGAGAAAAAACTGAAGGGCTGGGAAGAAGAGCTTGGACATAGGTTAAAAGAAAGAAGCAGATAAGTTTCAGTCCGCTTCAGGAGCAAGAAAAGAATGATTTCCATAGAAATCATAAAGTCGGACTGCAGTCCCACCCTCTCTTTCAGTAAGGTCCATTTTACCACATGGTTTGTCAAATTTCACACCCCCTTGGAAGCAATGATTACAATAGCCATAATTAGCCTATGGGGCCAATCTGCTTGGGGAGCTGATAAACCAGGTCTGCACACTCAGCTGTGGGTAGTTTGGACAGCAAAGTAAGACCTGGCCTTTTGAATATCTTGCATTGCCGCACAATATGTCACTCTTTAAAGATAAAGAAATAATACCTTTCAGCAATCATCTTTCATCAATCAGTTGGGTCTCAGTAGAAATTAAGTTTCAAGACGCCAGTGCCTGGTGTGAATGTTCCTTTGTAAAAATACTTGGGCTTAATGCTGCTTTGTCATGTGGCTACTTACATGATTTATTGCCCCAACACTTGGCCCAGGATTGCAGGAAATCTATGCCCAATGTCTACATTTTGTTCTTTTATTTGGCTGAGCATTACTTTAAAGAGATAATTTTAATAATTCTGTTCCTAGTTTTCTTTAAACTGCTTTTTTGTTTAAGCAAACATTTAGTGCCAAAATAAAAAGTAAAAGGAGGACTTTATTCCCCTCTCGACTCTTTATATTTTACTCATCTTGCCTTAGTCCTCAAAGGTAGGCAAAAACAAAAATCTCACTTATTCATGTTGCACACTGCTTTTAACCACAGGCTGATTTTTGATCTTCATAGTACAGGTCCCCTTAAAGAACAATGTGTGTCTTTTTATATGGAATTATATTCCTCCTAACATCCCATGTACACTTCTCAATCTGTTCTCTTTAAAAAGTAAAAGTACTACAGCTCACTGCCAAACCATTAAGAATTAGAGGAGAAGCAGGGCACCTGGGTGGCTCAGTAGGTTAGGTGTCTGACCCTTGGATTCTGCTCAGGTCATAATCTCAGGGTCATGAGATCAAGCCTGGCATCAGGCTCTGCACTCAGCACAGAGCCTGCTTGAGATTCTCCTTCTCCCTCTGCCCCTCCCCACCACTCATGCACATTCTCTCCCACTCCCTTTCTCTCTCTCTCTGTCTCAAATAAAATCTTTAAAAAAAAAATCTAAAAAAAAAGAATTAGAGGAGAAGGCTCAAAAATGTATACATAGAGTGCAGTAGGTTTAAAATTGAGATATTGCTGGGCACCTGGGTGGTTCAGTTGGTTAAGCGACTGCCTTCGGCTCAGGTCATGATCCTGGAGTCCCGGGATCGAGTCCCGCATCGGGCTCCCTGCTCAGCAGGGAGTCTGCTTCTCCCTCTGACCTTCTTCTCTCTCGTGCTCTCTATCTCTCATTCTCTCTCTCTCAAATAAATAAATAAAATCTTTAAAAAAAGAATTAAAAAAATAAATAAAATTGAGATATTGCTAATATATATGTTGCCTTAGTCAGGTGGGCCGCTATAACAAATTATGATAGACTGGGTGACTGGCTTAAATGACAAACATTCACTTCTCACCATTTTGGATGCTGGAAGTCCAAGATCAGGGTGCCAGCATGGTTGGGTTCTTGGGGAGGGTCCTCTTCCTGGGTACAGATGGCATTCTTCCTGTTGTGTTCTCACAGGGCAGTAGAAGAGCTAGCTAGCTCTCTTGCCTATTCTTGTAAGAGAACCAATCCCATTCAAGAGGGCTCCACCCTCATGACCTAATTACCTCCAAAGGGCCCACCTCTTAATACCATCACATTGGGATTTAGGTTTCAAAATAGAAATTCTGGAGACACAAACATTCTCCCTTTCGATAGACTGACAGATAGATGATAGATAGATAGATAGATAGATAGATAGATAGATAGATAGATAGATAGATAGATAATAGAGACACATTAATTCCAAGTGCAGTGAGGAATAAAGCCAAAATTATGAAATATCACTGACATGTTTAATATATCATAAAATTTGTAGGCAGTGCCTTTGCATGGGTTCTGCCACTCCTGCCTTAAAGGAAGCGTTCTGGTGTTTATTACTGCTTTAAAGGCATCTTAAGAAAAAAATACTGAATATCATAAATGAAAGTACCTCTTGATATAATTCCTGGTATTTGTAAGATGACAGTAGAGAAGATGAAGTTTTTGTAAGAATTTCATACCTTCTCAACTAAAAGTACATAATTTGAATATCCATTACCTCCATCAACAAACAGAAGGCTGAATAGTTATTAAAATGTACTTTACACTTTTCTTTATATAATTACAGACTCATGCACACTGTTAATGAGATAGATAAAACAAATTGCTGTTATGTGGCTATTGATATATCAATACATGTGTAACTACTAATGTGAATTAATAGAAGAAAATAGAGCCCACTGTTCCTTTAATCTTAATTTTCCCCCTAAGATATAAAAAATAATAAACTATCTTGGAGAGAAATATAATATGCCATAAGTGCCAAATTGTTGGACTTTCTTCAGACATCTGCCACCATGGCACTTTCTATAAAGTTAGAAGCAAAAATAACAGCACTGGCAAAATCAAGCTTCCTAAAAAATCATCCCTGCACAAGAGGCAAGAACTATAAGCTTTCTTGCCATTTGCAACAACGTGGATGGAACTGGAGGGTGTCATGCTGAGTGAAATAAGTCAATCAGAGAAAGACATATATCATATGACCTCACTGATGTGAGGAGTACTTTTTTTTTTTTAAGATTTTATTTATTTATTCATGAAAGGCAGAGAGAGAGAGAGAGAGGCAGAGGAAGAAGCAGGCTCCCAAGGAGCAGGGAGCCCTATGCGGGACTCGATCCCAGGACCCTGGGATCATGACCTGAGCTGAAGGCAGATGCTTAACCATCTGAGCCACCTAGGCACCCACTGATATGAGGAATTCTTAATCTCAAGAAACAAACTGAGGGTTGCTGGAGTGGGGGTGGTGGGAGGGATGGGGTGGCTGGGTGATAGACATTGGGGAGGGTATGTGCTATGGTGAGCACTGTGAACTGTGCAAGACTGTTGAATCACAAACCTGGACCTCTGAAACAATTCAATATATGTTAAGAAAAAAAAAAGAAGATAGCAGGAGGGGAAGAGTGAACAGGGGGGTATAGGGGGGGGGGAGAAAAACCATGAGAGACGATGGACTCTGAAAAATACTGAGGGTTCTAGAGGGGAGGGGGTGGGGGGATGGGTTAGCCTGGTGATGGGTATTAAAGACTGGGTGTCATGCACAAACAATGAATCACGGAAACACTACATCAAAAACTAATGATGTAATGTATGGTGATTAACATAACAATAAAAATTTTAAAAAAAGAACTATAACCTTTCTTATCATTCCCTTCCCAGGGAATAAAAACATGACCACTGTGGCATGTTTCAGCAAGATTCCAGGTAAGTGGCAAAACCACTCCTAAATACACAACTCCACTTCAGAACAACTTCTCAATTAGAATCCTCCCGAACAAAGATGGCACATAATATGGTATCTTTCCACTTCACCTGCCAGTCTCTTTGAAGAGTTGTACTTGACATTCAGTGACAAATCGCCTCCCTTAAGGCTCTTACTCACCCATCACCTACTGCAGACTTGAAATTTAAGTTCTCTGCAAGAGTATCACTCTCTACCAAGCCCAAAATGTGCTTTCCAGGAATTCTCACCTCTGCCTCCAAAGCCCCCTGCAACTGGCTTCTTTGAAAGAGGCCTTTAAAATAAACATAAAATAGCTGTGTGGTCCCCACCACCCCCAGACCAGCTCTGTCTCACAGAAGAATTCAGTATAAGATAGTCTTTAAACTACATTCACAAGTGTTTTCTCACAAGAGGGAAAATGCATACTAAAATATGAATTTACTATATGTTATTTTCCCTTGTAGGAAATGAATCAAAATTAATTAAAACTACAGAATGCTAACATTCTTTCTAAATGATCAATGTAAAATTAAAACTCAAGGTGAATACAGAGTTCTAGAAAAGAGAGCTCTGTCAGACATCTTTTCTGCACATGTATAGTGGTAGAAGGGAAGGAGATACCATAATTGTTTTTTTTTTTTTTTGAGATACCACAATTGAAACTTTTTCCTCGAATTGCAATTTGAAATGTAGAAGCAGTCAGTGGTGTGAATATAATCTTGCTAGGATTTTTGTTTCTGTTGTTTTTATTAATGTTTCCCAGATTCTTCATAGCATGTGGTTCAGCTGACTTTGTGTCTAAACAATTTCACATCAAAATATCCAATCAGTCCAGCTATTCCATTGGCGACATAACACAGATAGGTTGTAGAAATTTTGTGAGTTTAGAAAAATGAACCAACTAAATATTTTAGATCATAATAGGCATTTACAAAAAAAAGCTATTAAGGGCCTTAGAAACATAACAGATAGGAATTTCTGGCCCCACCCTCTAAATAGGCTAGACTAGGAAAACATTTGTATGATAGAGTTCCCAGTTTCTGCATCCTTCTCGCATTTACCACCTTGCTTGATCATCTGTTACAACTTTCCCAAACCAATCTCTTTCTTATTTGTATGTGGAAGGGAGTCATTCCCTAAGGATATAAACAAAATTGAGGTATTTTATGGGTGCAGTCAGCATGTAACAGATGACTTACGGCAACCATCTGAAATGTACCAATTTTGCATTTTCTAAGTCCATTTACTATACTCCCGCTATACTCTTGAGACATAACCAAGACCCTAAATGTTTCATCATGTCCAAAAGACACTCAGAGATGAACTTAATAAGTTTCCTTGGGCGTATCTGTTGCTTCCAGGTAACCATAACTATGATGGTCATCAATATAGTAGCTGGTGGAAATGTCCTGAATGTCTCAGTTGCAATTAAAATAAATAAAAGGATGCTAGAAGTTGCATATAATCCACCTTAGCCTTTAGGATAAACTACTGTCAAGATCTGCCTGGCATACTTTCTGTCATACGTACCTCAGTCTTTGGCAAGATAATTATACATAATAAAGTGTTTTTAAAAATAAATTGTTATTGGCAAAATATAAAAATTTCACATATATTTAATAGGAGGTAGCTGTAACTACGTTAAAATAATGAAATATTATTTCAATAATACCCTAGCTGTTTGTTGTATCTCTAATAAGTTCACTATTTTATTATTAATCTTCCTAATGCTCAGGATTTATCACCTCCTCCTCAGAATCTAATGTTTCCTCACTAGACACTGGATAAAGTCCAATCTTCTCTCTCAGAACACAAGATTTGACAAGTCTAGCCCACCTACCTCTCTAAATTTATTCTCTATTGCTACATTGGATAAGCTGTCTCAGTCAAATTCTTCTACTTATTGTTGCAAGAACAAGATGTCACCATTCCCTTGGGAACCCTGCTTACACCATTTTTTCTGTCTGTTCACTCCTCTCTTCAGTCTACTAATTCAAATGATAATCTCACCCAAAAGCATCATCACGCTTTCTTCAAGATTTCCACAGATGGTGTCAGAGTTTGGTGATGGTAACAATATCAGCTTCTCAATAAACAGAGCTATTCTTACTATCTACCAGATACTGTGCTTAGAATATCCTCATTATATAAGAATTCTCATCCTCAGTATTAAAACATCAAATTTTAAAAATCATTTCTAAATTTCATTCATTCAGTCCACATATCAAGTGCCTACAGGGTGATAATATAATGCTGACAGGCCTGTTGTGGATCTTGCCCTCATATAGGGCATTATGGCAGATGAGGAGGGCAACAAGTAAACTACAAAGCAGGCATTTTGGGAGCACATGGGTGGCTCAGCAGGTTAGGCATCCACCTCTTGATTTCGGCTCAGATCATGATCCCAGGGTCCTAGGATCAAGCCCCACGTCCAGCCCCGCATAGGGCTGTCTCGGCAGGGAGTCTGCTTGGGATTCTCTCTCTCCCTCTGTCCCTTACTCCACTCATGCTCTCATTCTCTCTCTAAAATAAATAAATCTTTAGAAAAAATAAAGTAGGCATTATTATTATTTATTGTCACAGATGGACAAACTCAGGCCTAGAACAGACGAGTAACTTAGCTAACTCCACACACTAAGCAGAGTTGGATTTCATTGTCCATTTTTTCCACTTGTTCCTCATTCCTTTGTCTAACTCTTTAATCTAAATTCTTACCGTTTTGTGTGCATGCACCATTCATTCAGCACTTACTATATGTTACTTTGTTTTGTTTTAAGATTTTATTTATTTATTTGACAGAGGCACAGTGAGAGAGGGAACACAAGCAGGGGGAATGGGAGGAGAAGCAGGCTTCCTGCTGAGCAGAGAGTCACCCAGGCACCCCACTATATGTTATTTTGTATTGATATTTAAATTTCCTACGTATATCCTTTCTTCCTAAATAAAGTGTTAAAGCCCTTGAAAGTAATGACCCCATCATACATCTTTGTAACCTTGAGGCCCAGAGCAATGTCAGATCTAAAAAGCAGATATTCAGGGTGGCCTGGGTGGCTCAGGCATTAAGCGTCTGCCTTAGGCTCAGGTCATGATCCCAGGGTCCTGGGTTGGAGCCCCATATCGGGCTCCCTGCTCAACGGGAAGCCTGCTTCTCCCTCTCCTACTCCCCCTGTTTGTGTTCCCTCTCTCACTGTGTCTTTCTCTGTCAAATAAATAAATAAAATCTTAAAAAATAAAAAGCAGATATTCAATAAACTTGATGATAATATGAAGTCTTTCATTTGTAGTTATTCTCAACAGATATTACAATAAGTTTACAATACTGACATCTGACATGTAGCAAGTATAAAGAATACGTGCCTAAAACACTGCCAGTTTCAAGCATGTTATTTTAAAGCATATCAAATGTTTTAAGGCCTATCAAATTATTAAAACATGAAAATTAACAATGACACAAGACTATTCTCTAACCCACAGACTTCGATCAGATTTTACCAACTAGCTTAGTAATAATATTTACAGCAAAAGAATATCCAGGACTACACATTGCATTCATTGTCATGTCACTTTAGTCTCTTCATCTGAGCAGTTACTGAGTCTTTATATATGCCCCAAGACCTTGATATTTTTAAAGAGTACAGTCCATTATTTGTAGAATGTCCCTCAATTTGGATTTATGTGATGTTTCCTCATTATTATATTTCCTATTATGTACTTTTGGCAAGAGTACCTCAGAGGTAACAAGATGATGTAAAGCTCTTCTTAAAACATCCTATCAGGAGGTATATGCTATTAATTAGTCCCATAACTGGTACTAGTTGGTTAAAGTGGTGTCTGCCAGGATTCTCTACTGCAAAGTTAGTTGTTTTACCCTTGGTAATTGATAAGTTTTTAGGAGGAGATAAATATATGTAATATATTTATCTATGTAAATATTTTGTTACTCCTTAAACTTTCACCCATTGGGTTTTATAACTATGAATAATTCTTGTCTGAATAAATTATTATTATTACAATGGCCAAATGATAACTTGCTAATTGTGAAGAGATTTCTCTTTATTTATTTAGTTAATTACAACAGTTTGGATTCATGGGTTCATGTTATTCAATATGCTAAAATCCTTTACTATCATTCTTTATTTTGATGCTCAAATTGTCCAAGATTTGGCTTGTAAGTGTCTCTTCAAACTTACTCCTGTGTCTTTTGAAAAACATCAATCTCTGAGTACATCATCACTTTTTGCTACATGATATTCCAAGGTTCATCTTGTACTTTTTGTATCTGGAATCAGTTATTTCTCTAAAGAGTCCTGGTTTGTTCCTTTTAGTGGAAAATGGTATTTAGAAATCAAGACAAGGACTATTTTCTTTTGAAATATCTACAGTCAGACTTAATAAGAGATTCCATGTTGGAAAATCAAATGATCCTTCCTCAATCTTCATCACATGTGCCCCACCAGGAATATGTGACTTGATTCACTCACTTGAAATATACTCCTTACTTGGCTTCCTAGACAACATTTTCTGAGTTCTCTTTTGACTTCACTTGTGTTCCTTCTAGGTCTCCTTTGAAGGTTCTTCCTCATTTTCCTGACCTTTGTTCTCTGGGTTACCCTAAGAAAATTCTTAGAGCTCTAAGTATACATAGTTCCCAGAGAATCTCACATGGAAAGCATTATATAACATAATTCTGGAAGTCAGTCTACCTGAATTTACATTCCAACTGCACTACTTATATAGGGAACATACATTACCTTGTGTGCTCAGCATCCTCATCCATAAAGTGGAAATATTAATAATACCTATCTTGTAAGGTTTTTCCAAGCATTAAAACTGTTTCTGGTCCATAGTAAATGCTGTATCATCATCAAGTCCCACAGTTTAAATACCAGCTTTGTACCTCTCCAGCCTCAAGCTCCCCTACACTCAGAAATATTTTCATCAGCTGGTTATATAATAGTGACTGGATATCTACTAAAAATTTCAAAATTAACATATGCAGTACCAAACACTTTACTCATAAGAGCTCATACCTATTGTTCTCCCAGTCTTCCCCATCTCAGAAAATGAGACAGAGGGATCCATTTAAAAACATAAATCATATTCTTCTCTACTCAAAACACTCCAAAAGCCTACCTTATTATTAAAAATTAAACCTAGCCACTTACCATGACCTATGGGATCAATGTAGCTTTGCCTCAGCTACCTCCACAAAACCTAACATCTCCTCTTTGCCTCCTGACTCACTCAGCACCTCAGCACTGTTTTCTCCCTGCCTGAAGCTCTCTCTTTCTGTCCAGATCCAAATGTCTCATTTGCTCACAGTCTCTGCTCCAGGAAAACAGAACTAATAGGATATACATATACAATATATAGAAATTGCTAATTCAAGACCCAGGAAGAGCCAATCTTTCATTTGAGTCTGAAGGCAAGGAAAAAAAAAAAAAAAAAAAAAACAGGTCCCGGATCAAAGGCAGTCAGATATGAGGAATTCCCCCCTTAGTCATGGAAAGGTCAGCTTTTTGTCCTATTCAGGCCTTCAATTGATTGAAGGAGGCCCACCAACATTAGGGTAGGCAATCTGCTTTACTCAGTCTACTAATTCAAATGATAATCTCACCCAAAAATACTCTCACAGAAGAACCCAAAATAATCTTTGACCATATATCTAGGCACCCCATGGCCCAGTCAAGCTGACACATAAAATTAATCATGACACAGTCTTTCACAGTTTTGCTGAAATATTCTATCAGATAGGGCATCTCTCACAATTCATATAAAGTCACAACCATATTCTGTCTCTATATCCTTTAATTTTTCTTTCTAGCATTTATCACCAACTGATATACTGCATATGTGTCCTCAGTTCACTTTCTCCCCTCCTACCCCCCACCCCAACACATTTGATTATAAGCTCCATGAAAGCATGGACTGTTTTATTCGCTGATTTATTTCTAGTGCTTAGAACAAAGAGGAAGTCATTAAAGATTTGCTTTTTTGAATGGATGAATACCTTCCTTACATGCCATATTATTTAAAAGGTAAACTAGCTTGTTCTTTTAGCACAAACAGAAGTAATAACCATGGAATTTAGTCATCCATGTGTGATAACCTAGAGACAACCTTCCATAAGGCAGTCATTGGTGACATGTGAAAATTGCTTTTTGTTGTAGAATATACACATTACGTGAATTATCATCATCACTCTAAAAAAATAGATGCTTACTTCTCAGTATTCACCAAGGCAGGAGCAAAATCTTTTGATGAGCTTTTAAGAGATTACCAAATCAGCATCGTACTAAAAGCAATGTTAAATCAAACTAAAGATTAAAGATTAAAATTCGTTTTTGCAATAATGACAAATGCCCTGCACCTACCCACATGCCCTCGTGTAAGACAAGGCCCATACGTATGGTCCCCTTCCCCCCTCACTATTAGTTAATTTGAGTAATTGTGTATTGTCAGAAAAGTGATTAGTACTAGTTTTTGTTTTGTTGTTTCAAAATTTTTTGTTGTTGTTGTTTAAAAGCAAGACATGCTTTTGATGACTCTGTAACAGACTAATTTGGGTTGTTGAAGCTGCTCCTGGGTTCCATCCACTCTGGAGAATGATCTGGGACATTTAGGTTTTGTTTTGTTCTCATTTCTTTTTTGGCGGGGAGGGAGGTGGAGTGCGGGGAGTATGTGTGGGGTTTGTTTTTATTTAGTCATGTTTTTTAAATTCATTAACCATTGGACAGCCCTTGAGGGGAGGGGGACGGATTGATTCCACATTCCATTTCCTAGATCTAGTTTAGAAAACTTGTTCCCCACCTGGTGCTCTTAGGAAGGAGTATAGTAAATGCCTCATTTAATAACATACTTCTTTTTGAAAGTTGCCTTTTCTCTCCACCCTTGAGTAGGCCCAGTATTTGATGAAACTCATGAAAGTGGGTGGAACCAGTCTTGCCCCTCCTCTTTTCTAGGATGCACTATATATGTGACTGTGACTTTCAAGGAAATTTGTTTGCTGTTTGCTGATTTTTTTTGAGGTTAATTTCTAACTTCATTCACTGATAAATGAAGAAAAGTATTGCACCTTTTGAAATACACCAAACGGATTGAGTACATAATTAAAAAACATTTTTCCCTATCAAAAAAAAAGAGATTACCAAATTCAGCATAATTGTTGGAACTATGGAAGTATTGATTTTTATCTTAAAGCTTTTGCTCATTTAAAAAAAAGAGTTAAATTTCTCAACTGTTCAAACAACAGTTTACACCAAATAGTTATCTGAAAAGTTGTGACGACTACATTTCTGAGTTAAAATAAGCTAGCACAGTGATCAGTTAACAAAGAGTATATATAATGTGCCTTCAACTCTGATTTCTTGTTGTTTATCCTGACAACCATCTCCATTCTGCTGCCTAGACTCATTTTACAGATAAAAGAAAAACATTTTTCTTTTCCATTTTCCTTCCCCCAGTTGCCCTCTTTCTCTCATTTGATCTCATTTCTATTTTTGACTTCTGTAAGGAAATGGAATTTTCTGTATTCAATCTATAATACCCTGTATCTTCGTCAATTTTGCTTCAATGATACACAAATCTAGAAACTGATAACTGCAGCCTGTCAGAAGGTATTTCTATAATAAGGCAGAAATTTCTAAGATTCATTTTTATGGGAGTTTCCTAATGAATTTTTTAAGCATATATTTTTTCGTTCTTAGCATCAAAGTCTATTATTTTCATAAGCAGTTTGGGGAATGGTATATCCACCTGTGAAACTTTGATAACATCCTTTATTATGTTCTTAACAAATGTAGAACTCAATTATTTCAAATCTGTTCAATTAATGCTCTACTGCTTTTTTCACACTGGTCAGTCAGTCTTTTAAGCTCTTTGCAGAAATAACAGGAGCTTAAACCACATAATACTTGGTGTTTGAGGAGGGGATATGCTTTGAAAGGCTCAATTCTCTAAGCAAAGTAGTTCTGTGAAAACTGTTTTCATTTTCTTGATGATAATCCATCAATTTCTTCAGTCCTTAAAATAATATAAAGTAGTTAAGCCATGGGGTTTCAAGCCTTACCTACCACTGGAAGTAAGCTTAAGTCCTGTGTGGAAGGATGTAAAAACATTTTTATACAAAGAAAAATTAATATCCTCAAGCATTTGGATAAGGACAAAATAATCCATATACTCTAATGTTTTGGTTTACTTGGGGAGCCTTCAGAAGTGTCAAAAAGGAAAAAAAACAAATATCTCAAAGATACCTTGAAAGGAAAATTCTGGAAATTAAATCTTTTCCCTCCAGGGGCATATGTATTCAATTATTGTAAGGACAGTTTCAAAGAATCAGAATCAAAATAGTGTCCGAGCACAACGATGCCAGGGAAAACTTCTTGGTTTGATATTTGTAGAAATGATTCAAGAAGCTAGGAAAAAGAGGCTGTGATTCCCTTATCGTTTCTTAGAAATTTCAACAAAACTGTGTTTTAAGGCAGCAATAATCATAAGCTTGTAGGGCAGAGGCAAAGGTCAGCAACCTACAGTCCTGGATCAAATCCAGCTAAGGGCCTGCTATGGAATGGTCTTTAGGTTTTTTAAGGGTTGTTAAAAAAAAAAAAAAGGAAAGAAGGAAAAAGAAGAGGATTATGTAAAAGATACTGTAGGTAGCCAGCAAATACTAAAATATTTATTACCAGGCACTATACAGGAAAACTATGCTGTTCCCTGTTCTGAAGCACAGTCTGAAATTTAAACTTATTGTTTCTCTTTCCTTTACCAGGAAAGCAACAAACTAAAACAAGAGAGCTAGAACCAAGAGAAAGTGAAAAGGCCTTATCTACCTCAGAAATTATCCAAGAATATTGATTAAATGCAGAGATGTGCTGGAGCTGGCTTCCAAAAACCAGTTATTAAATTCTCAGGAATTCTGTGAGTTAGTTGGTAAACTGTTGATAGTCTGAAACCAGCCATTTGTAAGAGTATACCACAGAAATTAGCAAGCGCTACGAGTAGGGCTTTGGAAGGTTTTGTTTACTTTTGTCTGTTTTCTAGCATACCAGTGACTGAATATCTTCTTTACATGAAATTTAAAATAAGATTTCTGTCAAAGAATCTCAGAGTTGAAATTATCTTGCTCAACCTTCTATATATTTCTAATAAAATGGCCCTTTACCTTTTGCTTATACCTCTTTGGACTAAGAACTTGATTTTTGCAAGGTAGCCCATTCAGTTTGGGATTTATGTGACCCCCACCACAGACTTTCACTTCTATAGTACTATTGACTGAAAATCTTCAGTTATAAAGTACAAAGAAACTCTGGAAGAAATATAACAAGCAGTCCTTTAAAAGCATACCTATGTGTATATGTCTTGTACCTCCATTTGGATATCCCAGGGATGAAAACTAAAAGACAATTAGAAAGCAGAGAGGTTAGCAAAAGAGCTAACTCCACAGAAAATGTACGGAGTGTTTCTGCTTTCATAACCAAAACTAAGGGACTTTGGATTTAATGGTCATGATGAAACAGAAGAGGAAGAAGTATTATCGCACAGATTCTCAGATGAAGGCAGATCACTTAAATAGTTACTAAATCAGCAAAGTGCTATTAAATGAGTTACTATGATACGAGGAGGTGAGAAGGAAATTTAAGGTTGAATTCTGATGAGAAAAGTCTTCCTTGAAAATTCATAGGCCAGAGCTTCAGACTTAAACTATGTGCTTGACAGTTTACACATTCAATGCAATCCCTATCAAAGCACCACGAGCACTTTTCACAGAGCTAGAACAAACAATCCTAAAATTTGTATGGAACCACAAAAGACCCCAAATAGCCAAAGCAATCCTGAAAAAGAAAAGCAAAGCTGGAGGCATCACAGTTTCAGACTTCAAGCTATATTACAAAGTTGTAATCATTAAGGCAGTATGGTACTGGCATAAAAACATACACATAAATCAATGGAACAGAATTGAAAACCTGGAAATGGACCCACAACCACATGGGGAACAAATCTTCCACAAAGCAGGAAAGAGCATCCAATGGAAAAAAAGACAGTCTCTTTAACAAATGGTGTTGGGAAAACTGGACAACATGCAGAAGAATGAAACTTGACCATTTTCTTACACCATACACAAAAATAAATTCAAAATGGATGAAAGACCTAAATGTGAGATAGGAAACCATAAAAATTCTAGAGGAGAACACAGGCAGCAACTTCTTTGACATCGACTATAGCAATTTCTTACTAGACATGTTGCCCAGGGCAAGGGAAGCAAAAGCAAAAATGAACTATTGGGACTTCGTCAAGATAAAAAGTTTCTGCATAGTGAAAGAAAGTCAACGAAACTAAAAAGCAGCCTACAGAATGGGAGAAGATATTTTCAAATGACATAACTAATAAAGGGTTAGTATCCAAAATCTATAAAGATGAATCACAGACCTGTACCTCTGAAACAAATAATACATTATATGTTAAAAAAAAAAAAAAGATAGTAGGGAGGGAAAAATGAAGGGGGAAAATCAGAGGGGGAGATGAACCATGAGAGACTATGGACTCTAAGAAACAAACTGAGGGTTCTGGGGGTGGGGGGATGGGGATGGGCTAGCCTGGCAATGAGTATTAAAGAGGGCACATATTGAATGCAGCACTGGGTGTTACATGCAAACAATGAATCATGGAACACTACAAGAAAGGAAGGAAGGAAGGAAGAGAGAGAGAGAGATAAAGAAAGAAAGAGGAAAAGGAAAGGAAAATGAAAAAGAAAGAGCTTATTAAACTCAACACCCAAAAAATAAATAATCCAGTTACAAAATGGGCAGAAGACATCCAGATGGCTAATAGATACATGAAAAGGTGCTCTGCATCATTCATCGTCAGGGAAACACAAATCAAAATTACAATGAGATACCACCTCACGCCTGTCAGAATGGCTAAAATTAACAACACATGAGTCAACAGGTGTTGGCGAGGATAGGAGAAAGGGGAACTCTCTTGCACTGTGAGAGTACAAGCTGGTGCAGCCACTCTGGAGAATAGTATGGCAGTTCCTCAAGAAGCTGAAAATAGAACTACCCTATAATCCAGCAGTTGCACTACCAGGTTTTTACCCAAAGGATACAAACACACATATATTCAAAGGAGTACATTGACCCTGAAGTCTATAGCAGCATTATCAACAATAGCCAAACTATGGAAAAAGCCCAAATACCCATCAACTGATGAATAAATAAAGAAGATGTGGTGTATATATATATATATATATATATACTGGTGTGTATACACACACACACACACACACACAAAGAATACTACTCAGCCATCAAAAAGAATGAAATCTTACCATTTGCAATGACGTGGATAGAACTAGACTGTATTATGCTAAGCGAAATAAGTCAATCAGAGAAAGACAAATATATGATTTCACTCAATGTGGAATTTAAAAGACAAAACAGATGAACATATCGGAAGGGGAAGAAAAAGATTGACAGGGAAACAAATCATGAGAGACTCTTAATGATATAGAACAAACTGAGGGTTGACAGAGGGAGGTGGGTGGGGGATCGATAGATGAGTGATGGGTATTAAGGAGGAAACTTGTTATGATGAGCACTGGGTGTTATGTGTAGATGGACCACTGAACTTGACTCTTGAAACCAATGTTGGACTATTCTGTCAACTAACTAGAATATAAATTAAAAAAAAAAACTGTTTGCTTGATATAGACCTTACCTAGATGAACTATTAACATCAGAGAAGCAATGGTAATCATTAAAGGCATTTAGTAGAAGCAAATGCAAATCTCCTTAAAAGATGAATCATCACAGATAAAGCCCTTCTAACAATAAGCCTATATGTAGAACACAAAGTTGCAGAAAACTCGAGGAAACAACAGACCACAAAGAAAGTCAGTAGACTCAACATAATTTTTTAAAAATAGTAAAAAGAAAAAAAACCCGGCAAAATTGAAAAAGAAACAAGTTAAGCTTCTGGAAATAAAATAAAATCACTAAACAAATTTAGTAAACTGTGTAGGTAAAAAAAAAAATTACTTAGGAGTAAGCACACTTCAATAGAAGAACATCTGAAAGAAAAGTTAAGAAATGTGGAGGATAAAATGAGAAGATTTAATACAACTTTAATTGTAATACACAAATAATAGAATCCAAAGAATGGGGAAAGGTGATATACTAAAGATTACAACTGATAATTTCTCATAAGTGACTAAATTCAATAATCCTTAGCCTGAGAAAACATACAGAATACAAGAGAAGAAAAGTAAAACAAAATCCACAGTTGTATATATTGAATGTAGAGACAAAGAACAAGTCTTAAGAGTGGCCAAAAAGAAAGAAACAGACTACCTTTAAAAAAAAGACAATTATATCTTTAATAAAAATTTCAGTAGCAACAATGAAGTCCAAACCATATTAAAGTATTAAAAGAAATTATGGACAATTATTACCTAACTGCTATTCCAGAATGAGAAAAAATGAAACAATTTTCAGCCAGAAACGAGAGAGAGAGAGAGAGGGAGGGAGAGAAAGCGTTTGTTATAAGAACCACTTATGTGGATGTACTTCATGGAAGAGGAAGTTAAACTCGTATGGAATGAGTAGTGGGAAGGACTGATGAGAGAAGAAAGTGATGTGTGGATTGCTAATTCTAAAGGAGCACCGACTATAGGCATACCACAGAAATATTGTGGGTTCAGTTTCAGACCACCACAATAAAATGAATATGCCAAAGGAGTCAAATGAATTTTCTAGTTTCCCACTGCATATAAAATGTATGTTTACACTATATTATAGTCCATTAAGTGTGTAATAGCCTTATATCTAAAAAAACAATGACGTGCCTTAAGTAGAAAAATACTTTATTGCTAACAAAGCTATCATCTGAGCATTCAGGGAGTCACAATCTTTTTGCTGGTGGAGGGTCTTGCCTTAATTCTGATGTCTGCTGACTGGTCAGGGTGGTGTTTTGCTGAAGGTTGGGTGGCTGTGGCAATTTCTTAAAGCAAGACAGTGAAGTCTGTCAAATCAATTGACTGTCCCTTTCACAAACCATTCTCTGTAGTATGCAACACTGTTTGATAGCATTTACTTACAGTAGAACTTCTTTCAAAATTGGAGTCCATTCTCTCAAACTGTCCCTGCTCTATCAACTAAGTTTATATAAACATTAATCTCATTGTACATCTCCATCAGAGCTCTTGGGTGGCCTGGTGCACTGGCCGTAAGCAGTAATTTTGGAAGGAAACTTTTCTTTTGAACAGTAGATCTCAAAAGTGGGTTTAAAATACTGAATAAACCATGTTGTTAACTGATGTTCTCTTATCCAGGCTTTGTTTTTCCATTTATACAACATAAGCAGAGTAGATTTAGCATAATTCTTAAGGGCCCTATACTTTTCAGAATGGTAAATGAGTACTAGCTTCAACTGAAAGTCACTTGCTGCATTAGCACCTATCAAAAGAGTCTTTGAAGGTCCAAAGCTAGGCATTAACTTCTCTCTAACTATGAAAGTCCTAGATGGCATCTTCTTCCAGTATAAGGCTGTTTCATCTACTTTGAGAATCTGTTGATTAATGTAGTCACTTTCATGAATTATCTGAGCTCCGTCTTCTGGAGAACTTGCTGCAGCTTCTACATCAGCACTTGCTGATTCACCTTGTAATTTTGTTATGGAGATGGCTTCTTCCTTTAAAACTCATGAACCAACCTCTGCTAGCTTCAAACTTTTCATCTGCAGCTTCCTCACCTCCCTCAGTCTTCAGAGAATTGAAGAGTTAGGGCCTTTCTCTCACTTAGTCTTTGGTCTAAGGGAATGTTGTGACTAGTTTGATCTATCCAGACCACTAAAACTTTCTTCTTAACAGCAATAATAATAAAGCTGTTTTGCTTTCTTATCTTTTGTGTATTCATCATAGTAGGACTTTCAATTTCCTTCAAGAACTTTTCTTTTGCATTCACAATTTGGGAAGCTGGTGCAAGAGGCCTAGCTTTTGATCTGTCTCAGCTTTTGACATGCCTTCCTCACTAAACTAAATCATGTCTAGCTTTAGATTTAAGGTGAGAGACAAATGTGTGACTCTTCCTTTCACTTTGAACACTCAGAGGCATTGTGGGGTTATTGACTGGCCTAATTTCAATAATGTTGTGTCTCAGGGAATAGGAAGGCCTGAAGAAAGGAAGAGATGGGAGAACAGTTAAAAACATGCACATTTATTATGTTTGCCTTCTTACATGGGTGTAGTTTGTGGCACCCTAAAACAATTAAATAGTAACATCAAAGATCACTCATCACAGAACACCATAACAAGTAGAATACTAATGAAAAAGCTTGAAATATTGCTAGAATTATGAAAACGTGACCCAGAGACATACAGTGAGCAAATGCTGTTGGAAAAATGGCACCAAGAGACTTGCTCAACAGAGCGTTAGAACAAACCTTCAATTTATAAAAATGCAGTATCTGTGAAGCAAAATAAAGCGAAGCACAATAAAATGAGGTATGTCTGTATATATACTAGTCTGCTCAGGCTGCTGTAACAAAATACCACAGACTAGGGAGCTTAAACAACAGAAATTTATCTCTCACAGTTCTTAAAGCTGGAAGTCCAAGATAAAGTGTTGCAGGATTGGCTTCTGATGAGATCTCTCCTTGGTTTGCAGAAGGCCAGCCTCTTTCTGCGTCCTCACATGACCTTTTTCTGTGCATGCATACTAATGAAATCAGACTTAGCCAAGAACACCCAATGCCATTTATAAAAAGAAAAACTCAGGGTGCCTGGGTGGCGCAGTCAATTGAGTGCTCGACTGTTGATCTTCACTCAGGTCTTGATCTCACAGTCGTGAGCTTGAGCCCTGTACTGGGCTCTATCCATGCACAGAGCCTCCTTAAAACTTAATTAATTAAATAAAATAAAATAAAAGGAAAAACTCATACAACCATATAAAGAAGATACTGAAAAAATAAGCATCAGAAAAGAAAACCAGCCACTACAGAGAAAAATGTAATAGAAAGCAACCGAACTTAAAGCAGTTTGGTACCAATACAATCTAGGGCTAAATAGAAAAATAAATACAACAGAATTGAGCCTAGTGATTGATTTAAAAGCTCATAGAAATTTTTTCATAGATATTTCAAGTAATGAGAGAAAAGTTATAGTTAATATGGTCCAGTGAGGCAAATGTGTAGTTGAGAAAAATGATTTCCAAAATGATGGAAAACGGAAGCTGAGATGTTTGTCTAGGAACACCTGGATGATGACCTTACTCCTCTTCCCTATGTGATAAATTGGACCTAATGACATGGAGCTTATACAGGGGAATTGGATGTTTCTATTTCCATATATTGAAATGCCTAGTTGTGTGTGCTCATTTTATGGGAGGGTTTATAAAAGCAGAGAGTCAAAAAGGCCTGCAGCTTGGCAATCACTAAACTTTCCAAATCCAGTTAACCCCACCTTCCCTCCCACCCCACTGTCCCCCATCCCCATACATATTTTCCAATCCATGTGAATCAGGATATGCACATGCAATTTAAGTGTTAAAAAAAAATCAACTAGAGGAAGTGCCAACATTTTCTGTAAAAGGCCAGATAATATTTTAGGTTTTGTGAACCAAGAGGCAAAATCAAGAATATTATGTAGGCAGTAATATAATAAGAGGAAAAAGATTTCCACACTTTTTTTTACAAAATTCAAAATAGAAAAATCATTGAGTATAATTTTTATAACAGAGGTCTACAAAAGAAAAGAATTCTTTTCTTATGAGAGAGAGAGAACATTTCACTTAAAGGGTGTTCAAAGTTGGCATCCCTATAATAAAAATCAGTTGCAAATGTTTATCTATTAATGCTGATCTGTAATGACATTTTACCAATTTCATCTTTTAAAATGTCTTTTCACACAGATACATATTGTCAAGTACCAATATTAATTCATGAGCATATAATTTTAACTGAGGGTATTTGCCATTTGTAAGACATTTATAAATTCTATTAGATTCCTCTGTTGGTGTTTGTCTTTCAGCATGTCATTACAACGTAGATTAATCACTCCAATCGAAGGGTAAGTGGAAGTTCCTCAGTTGTACAGTTAAATGGATTTTGCAATATGGAAATTCCATTTTCACTTGCAGTGAAGTCCAAAAAAATGCTGCTAAATCTTCAGTTTGAGCTTAAAAAGCATATCTATCATAAATATGTATGGAATTGAATATCTTACTTCTTGTTTTAACTCTTAATAGTACACAAAGTAATAAAGAAGCTTAACATTACTTGTAATTCAATGTTCATTATTGTCAAAATATCCATTACAGTATAAATTTCAAATGTAAGTGCTGTTTTGTTTTATAATTTTAGTTTTAATTCTTTATACAAATTATCAAGTCTTCACCAAATGCAAATTAATTTCCAAAATGTGCATTATTCCATAACAATTGAAGATGGTTCTTCTTATTCAAAAACTTTCAATCTCAGTCCTAAACTCAAAAATTGCAATGAAACTTTATTCCTGTTAAGTCACCAGACTTAACCTACTGAATGGAGGGGCAAGCCATATTTAGCTTCTATTTTTGACAAAAATTCACAAAATTAATGATGGGTAAGTCCAGGACAATAAAGTTCACCATTGATACTACCAGTTCAATAACACATGATAGATTCAGATATTTTCTGTAAATTACCTGCCAATGAATAAGATGATGAATAACTATGGGCTTTAAACATTTCATATTTTTATTGTCCAGCTAATTCTATTCCTGCTCTAGACATATTTTTATCACCTTCGGTTATAACACATCTTAGCAGATTCCACTTCAGGTAGTACTGGATTAGTGCTTTCCTAAAGTCTTTGAAAAAATTCTTATGTATAAATGTTCCATACTGACTAATTCAGTCTTTTCAAACTTAGTGCTGGTTCCTCAAATAACTTAGCAATATGGTAACATCTGTCAGCTCATCATCAATAACGAAAGAAGTCCATTCAAAATTATTTGTCTTGTTTTATGATTGACTATTGATACTGTTCCAAATGTCCTCAACTCTTTAAGAAACAGTTCCTGCTGAAAAGCTAACAGTCTTATACAAATTTTCTCTGAATACATTCCTTTGGTTGTTTCAGTCAAACAATTTATCTATCATTATGTGACTTTTCTTGCTTAGTTAACAGATGGATGATTTGAAAGTTTACCTTGTTTGCAGCTTCCAGTTTAGTTGTCATTGTTATTAAGAATTTCTGCTGAGATGAGATATACTCTTTTAATTTTTTAAATGTTCCTGGCCATTGTTTCCTTTGTACTAGGGATATTGTGATGTGTGCTTATTCTGGTAATATTATCACATATTTTAACAGTCTTTTTAGCATATCTATTTGTCACTGCATAATAAACACAATTTGGAGCATCTTTTCAATAATAAAGTAATTCACACTCCATTGTGCTTCAAAAGTATGATATTCTGTATTAGTTTCCTATAGCTGCTGTAACAAAATTACTACAAATTAAGTGGTTTAAAACAACACAAATTTACTCTGTTACAGTTCTGGGACTCAGAAGTCTGAAAGAAGTCTTACAGAGTGCTAAAATCAAGACATCAGCAGGGTCCGTTCCTTTTGGAAGTTCTGGGGAAGAATCCACTCCTTGCTTCTTCCAGCTTCTAGACCCAGCTGGGATTTCTTGGTTTGTTGTTTGCAACATTCCAATCTTTCCTTTTGTCATCACTTCACCTTCTATGTCTGACTTTCCTATATCATTGCTATAAGGACCCTCATGATTTCACTGGACACACCCAGATAATCCAGGATAATCTCTCCATCTCAAACTTTCTAAGTTGATCACATCTATAAAATTTCTTTTGCCGTACGAGGTAACATACAGGTTCTGGAAATCAGGACATGGACACTTTTCAGATATTCTGCCTACTGCACACAATCCACATTTGTTTTCTCATTTTGATATAATGAGTGTGCACTGATGATAAAAAGTAAATAAGACAGTGTATAAATATGCATTTTGAAATGCTGTCAATTTATAACAGCATCATTGCAATTTGTGGTACAATGAACATGATGAGAATATGGTCTTTCCTGCAAATACTCAACTCTGCTCTTGTAGCATGAAAGCAGTCAGAAACAATATGTAAATGAATAAGCATGGCTGTCTCCCACACTACAATTTAAATTTCATATAATTTTCACATCATTAAGTATTAATCTTCTTTTAATGTTTTCAACCATTAATAAAGTACAAAAAACATTCCTATCTATCAGGCCATGCAAAATTAAATGGAAGGCTGGATCTGGCCCTTAAGTCAAATTTGCTGACTCCTGGCATAAACCAACAGACAATACAACAACTAGACAAGACCTATATACTTCGGACCAAGTGGTTAAAAAATAATAATAATAATCTTACATTTAAAATTCAGGAGATTTCACATAAAAACCTTACTTTCTGGGGGCGCCTGGGTGGCTCAGTCATTAAGCATCTGCCTTCGCCTCAGGTCATGATCCTAGGGTCCTGGGATCGAGCCCCGCATTGGGCTCTCTGCTCCGCAGGAAGCTTGCTTCTCCCTCTCCCACTCCCCCTGCTTGTGTTCCCTCTCTCGCTGTGTCTCTCTCTCTCAAATAAATAAATAAAATCTTTAAAAAAAAAAACCTTACTTTCTGTCTCCTCTTATAAAATCTGAAGATCTGGCAACACTGGGCCCATATGACAAACTGCCACAATGAAATAATTTGCTACCTTAGACAGAATGTGGACTCCTAACCTGGTCTACTTCAATCTTATATTACTTTGAGTAGGTGACCCAGGTTTCTTATCTCCCTAAATTTCTTATTGAATTCTTCATTTTTAAGGATTTATTTATTTATTTGGAGGGAGAGAGAACGAATGTGAGAGTGGGGCTAGGGCCAGAGGGAGAGGGAGAGAATCTCAAGCAGACTTCCTGCTTAGTGTGGAGCCTGACACAGGGCTCAATCTCACAGCCCTGAGATCATGACCTGAGTGGAAATCAAGAGTCAGACGCTTAACCAACTGAGCCACCCAGTGTGCCCCTCTTATTGAATTCTTTAAACAGTTCCTTCTGTGTGGTAATTTTTCAACTTTCTGTCATCTCAACTCCTTTTCTTTGTACTACCTCCATTCTCTCCTAAAATATGGCACCCAATAAAAAATTCAATACTTAGCACAGACCATAGTAGTAGTGGTTCTTAATTCAGGTTATGCATTAAAATAATCTGGGGATACTATGGGAGACAATTCCAATGGTTGGATCCTACCCAAAACCAATTAAATCAGAACCTCTGGTAGTAGGGCCCCAGGGTAACTATTTAAAACACTCTAGGGTGATGTTAATGTGAAAGCAAGACCTGTATCTAGTGAATTAGAGCAATAACATTGTATCATTTTATCTTATTATGCGGTTTATGTATTTAAACCACTTTTGAGATTTCAAACCTAAAAACAAATATCCAGTAAACTTCTATTTATCTAGAATAATTAGAAATTATGAATTATTTCTGTTTAACTTTTATTTTCCATTTTCAATCATTCATTCTTTCATTCAACAAGAATTTATTAAGAACCTGTTTTCCACACAGTTGGCTTGATTAGACAGCTACAATGAGAATAGCTTGGTAATTCTTATTTCAACTTGATGACCTGAACTGAATTCATACTACATCAATAATTACCAACTTGCCTATGTGGCAGACTTTACACCAGGCACTTCTCATGGATTTCTCAGTTTCTTCTTACAACAACATACTACTATACACAGTACACTCTTTATTATCTCCAGAACACAAATGTTGATCCTGAGACTTGATGGGGTTAGAAACTTCTCCATGGTTCCATAACTAACAATTTGTACACACAGGAAACCGAATCAAGACTCCAGAACTAAACTATCTACTGCTCCACTAAATTGCCTTACACCATGTGATAAACTATAACACACACAAAATATAATGTAATAGTTTTAAGGATATAAAGTAATTCAGGGTCACTGCACTGCTTCAGGCTCAATTCTAAACAAGGAATCATTATTTGTAGGGTGACCATACATTCTAGTTTGCCTGTGATACAATACACCTGGCTTATACCTATTTTGGAGTGAGGCAAATATATTAATAGACACACCTTCACCTTAAATACTGCCCTAGTTAATTTTTTAAAAGATTTTTTTTATTTATTGAGAGAGATCGTGAGAGAGAGAGAGCACAAGCAGGGGGGAGAGGGAGAAGCAGGCTCCCCGCTGAGCAGGGAGCACCAACATGGGTCCTGGGATCATGAACTGAGCTGAAGGCAGACATTTAGTTGACTGAGCCACCAGGCGCCCAATAGTATCCTTAGACAAATTATATAGTCACTTAGTTTTACAAGACTATAGCCAAGTACAGTGCCAGTAAACTCTAGGCACTCAAATGCATTATTTAACAATTTTAAAAAATGATGGTGAAGCCAAGAATTTATGCCCTGCCAATGGCTTGACAAGTTTATGTTTAAGGAAAGTCATGTGCTACTCTCAAAAATACAGTAGAAGAGAGGAGCCTGGGTAGCTCAGTCAGTTAAGCATCTGACTCTTGATTTCAGCTCAGGTCATGATCTCAAGGTTGTGAGATGGAGCCCCGTGTTGGGCTTTGTACTGGGCGTAGGGCCTGCTTAAGATTGTCTCTCTCCCTCTGCCTTTGCCCCTCCTCCTCCCCCCAAAATTCCGTAGAACATTCTAAGTATTTTCACATTCAGAAAAGTAAGGTTTTACGATTAGAAAAGCTGCTTTAGTTGTTATGACTGCCTTTTTTTTTGTCAATGAAATAAAAGTTTCATTGTCAATGAAATAAAAGTTTAGACTAGCACTAAATTTTAAACATGGCTAATTTTAGAAGGTTTTTGCCCTCTGAGCATACTTATGCTGTTTCCCATGTGAGAAAAGGGACTTGAGTACATGTCTCCTTCCTATATAGTGGCCAAAGAGACAACAAAGTAGGGATGGGAATTTTTCCACTTACAAGGGGCCTTCTGTCCTGGGCTATGTCTAATATCTCCATTTGATGTGAGATGTGGTCAGGCCTAGGGATGTAAGATCACAACCACAAGTTAAAGAAATTTGCTATTGATTGCTTTAATCACTCCTCATAATTTATCCTACATGCTACTTGACCATTCACGAAGGCTCACAAAAAAACACTATCAGTTTATTTTTAAATTCATAAGTAGGTAAGAGAGGAGATGAATCTGCCTGTGAGTCTGCACCACTCATGTCGCAGATGTTTGTTAGGTAATGAGATGGTGCATTTTTTCAGAATTCTAAGAATGTCACTGATGCAAATCTTTTCTCACATCATACTTGTTTCTCCAAAACTGTCCATACTCTTATTTGACTTGTATTTTCTATCCTATGACTATAATTACATTATATATTTAAAAGTATTAAAAAAAATGTTCCCACTTGAAAAGAAATACAGAAAGTTACATTTCTCTAGTCACTTCTGATTAGCTCTAATCTGGCTCTCCAGAGGGAAAGGACACGACATTGAACACTGAGTTTCTCTATTCAGAAAGCTGATCCTTAATAGCACTGAGGGGGAAAAAAAGATTCTTTTGATCTTGTATTTTAATCTTAAATTTTAATTTGCACTATACAATTTTAATAACTGTCCTCTAGGTTTCAAAGTGAATAGAATTAAGTATTTTGCACACGTTGCATATTACACATGTAACTTCAGATTCCTTTGTATCTGCAAGAGCTTTGAAGATTGCTTATTAAATTAGTAATGACCACCAGTCAAGGGCTGTCAACCTCTTTTGTACACTCATGAGCCTTGGCCACAAATCAAAAATAGATGTTGAACTCTTTTTTGTTCCCAAGCATAATATAATGATATGACCTGTGATTAATAAACTCCATGTTTCAAGTGGGATTGTAAATAACCATTTCTCTTGCTTTTTCCAGGCTCTGCTTAATACACACAAATGAATACAGATGTCAATCAACTGCTTATACTGTCCAAAAAATTGATCAAGTTCTAACACTAACAAAAATAGTACCACTTCTGAGAAGTATGTTCCTATCCTTATTAACCTAAACTAAAGCAAAGTTAATGTTCCAACTATGCAAATACATCAGCAGTCCAAGCCTATGTAAAAGTGGCCTTTTCACTTTTGTTTTGGTTTTTGTTTTGTTTCTGAAGATTAGATAGTGTTTAAAATTAAAGAATACATGTTTAAGAAATTACATCCTATACTCCTTGAAAGCATGTGAGAGAATATGACTCTAAGTTTATATATTTACAATTCAATTTGGAAGCCAGCACTGAAAGGGCACAAACATGTAACACAATTGGTGAACATTTTATATTTTTCCAAGAAAGAAGATTTTTTTGTTCATTAGTTCAGTAAAAGAAAATGCACTGAAAACTCACTATATGTTATACACTGTACTATGAGCTGAGGAGATAAAAAATTTTATAAAACAGTAAGTTTTGTTCAGTAATCCACCATTTACTAGGAAAGATAAACATGGAATCAAATATTCACATTTAAGTGCCATAAATGAAAGAAAGGAGGAGGAGCAGTATGCTAGAACAAAGGTGAGTGGGCACTGTCTTGAGGGGCAAAAAGCTTCAGTGAGGACAGAAAGCTTGATCTAGAGGTTGAAATGTAAGGAGGAATTCACCAGACAGGTCCGTGGAGCAAGGGTATTCCAGGCCGACCTCGAAGGAGGATAAGATACAGAGGCTTGGAATGTAAGGCCCATTAAGGGCTTTTTGAATTATTAGTATTACACAGGACAAGGGGAGAAATAGGAGATGATGCTGGACTGCAAATCAGGACACTATTGTGTGTGTATGTATGTGTGTGGGTGTGCACATGCACATGAATATAGATATATATTAGATCTTAACTTCTGAGATTTAAAGAGGCTACCTAAACCATCTGTCTAATCATGTGGTGATTGCTATTATGTTCTCCTCCAACCCTCAATGCCTCAATGCACCCACTCCCAAAATATACAAAAGGAAATGTAAAATGGTCCAGAATAAGGTATTCAATGAGTACAATCCATATCTATTAATGATCTGGTAACATACAAATTATAATTCACTGGAGACTTTATTATCATGATGATTAACACTAATGCCAACTCAACAAATTGCCTGATATACTTCATTTATTGAGTTATAATTTACATATTGTAAAATCAGATCTTTTTTGTGTAAGGGGTCAATGAGTTTGGAAAAATCTACAGTTGTATAACTATCCTGACAATCACAATATAGTACATACAGCTCCACCACCCCCCAAAAAATGTCCTTGTGCCCCTTTTAATCACTTCCTTCCCCCCCACTTCCCCAGCCCTTAGCCAAGGCCAATAACTGATCTGTTTTCTGTCCCCATAGTCTTGCCTTTTCCAGAATGTAGTATAAATAGAATCACACAGATTGAAGTATTTTGAGTCTGGTTTCTTTCAGTTAGCTTAATGCATGTGAGATTCCTTCACATATGATGTACATTGACATATGTATCAAGAGGTCATTCTTTGTTGTTATTGAGTAGTTTTCCACTGTATGGATGCACCACAGTTTGTTTATGTATTCGTCAGTTTAAAGATGTTGGGTTATTTCCAGATTCTGTCAAATAGTAGAAAAGCCACTATAAACATTACATAAATTTTATGGGTGAATATAAGCTTTACCCATACTTCTTAGGTAAGTATTTTGGAGTAGAATTGCTGGACCGTATGTTTTTAACTATATAAATTACTGGTAGTTTTCCAAAGTGTTCCATTTCGTATTCCTACCAGCAATGTATAAGAAGTCCAATTGCTCTGATCCCCACCAACACTGGGTTTTGTCATATTTGATTTTTTAAGCCATTTTAATAGGTATATGGTATCACAATATCATTTTAATTTGTATTTCCCTAATGACTAATGATATTGAACATCTTTTCATGTCCTTTTTTACACCCATTTATCTTCTTTGATGAAGTACCTTTGCAAAACCTCTGCCCACATTTCCAAATGGGCTATTTTCTTGGAATCATAATATGAAAGTTCTCCATATACCCTAAATGTATATCTTTTTTCAGGTATGTGTTTTGTAAAGATTCCTCTCAGCCCACAGATTCTCATTCTCTTAATAGTGTCTTTCACAGAACAGATATTTCTAATTTTGAGGAAATTCAATTTGTCATTTTTTTATGACTGTCATTAATGTCATATCTAAGAAATATTCCAAGATCACAAAGATTTTATCCTATATTTTCTCCTAAATATTTTATAATTTTAGGTTTTATATTTAGGTCTAGGAAACATTTTAAGTTAATTTGTATTTAAGATACAATACATAGGTCTAGGTTCACTTTTTGCAAATGGATCTCCTATTATTCCAGCACCATTTTTTTTGAAAAAATTCTTCCTTCTCCACTGAATTTCCTTTGCACCCTTAACTAAAATTAACTGGCCATATAGAAAGGACTATTTTGGAACTCTTTGATATACTTTTTAAAATAAAACTTACAAAATGATGGAATTTACTACAGTTCTACTAGGCAAGCTACCTAAAATACACATGAGAAATGAGAAGCCCAAACAAATACGTGAGGAGATGGGAAAGAGAGGCTTGACAAAGAGCACTGAAGGCTCTAAAAACATGAGATGCCCTATATAGTAACATAGATCCACCCTTCTTTGTTGAACTGCTACTTCCACTGGGCCACTTCTCTTGATTAGAAATAGCAGGTTGGACTCTTTTCCCATGAATTTACTGACGTAAACTGAAGCTGACATGTCACCCAGGAAAGCAAGAGAGAGAAGGATTTGACCCATGGTGGGTAAATCCATTAGGAACCAGCACACCCATAGGGTAAATAAAGAACAGCTTTTCATAGCTGCACACAGATCTTCCAAGATGTGTTTTTTTCTTGCAAGTTTTTTTTTTCTTTTTCTTGACTCACTATATGTCTGTAGCACAGTCTCTCAAAGAACACTCCACTGAAAGGAGATTTCTCAGATGCAAAGCCTTTGTTCTTAGGCAACAGTTTTTCATGCCTTAACTATCCAAATCCAAAACCAAATCCTCAGCCAACTTCTTCCTGTATGCCATGTTCCTTCGTATGGCAAAAGACATAACACATACAAAAGTCATCCCTCTTTCACAGGCTGTAATTGTCCTTTAATTAGAATTAATTGAAACCAAATAAGGAAGCATGAAGATGAATAACTTTATGGGTTTTTTTTATCTTGAAAAGTGGTTATTTTTTCTTTGATAATCAGCCTAAAGTTGGAAAATGGTTTTGAGCATTTTGATAGTAAACCACTGGTGTGTGTGTGTGTATGTGTGTGTGTCTTACCCTGAAAGGCACTCATACAGAGAGCATTTTAATTTTCCATGGTATTGCTATTTTGACCTCTGAGACCTTGCAAAGTAAAGTATTTATGATCCTGGGCTTTTTTATGGTATTGTTTCAATATTTTTGTAACATTTGTATTTCTTGCTGATGTTTTTAGCATTAAAAATCACTCAAGCTGTGCTGAAATATAATGGTATTCACTGAACCATACCATAGAAGGATAATTCAGTTCAGTGAGGTTATTCTAGCTCATCATGTACACAAAGGATTGAAAGAAATTGTAGAAGATTCTCAGTTCTCTACATGGGCAGCATTGAGTGTTTTTTTTTTTTTCCTCTAATAACTCGACATAGAAAAACCTTCACTTGAATATAAAAATATCTAGTTTTAAGTCTTTAGAGCAAACCAAAGGAACAATACAATGGCCTAAGGTATAAGGAAGCAAAGTACTGGTGAACAGTTGCTCCAGATCACTAATTTCCTTTACCTGTTACCCCGACAAAAATCAAACTTCAACAAGTGGCTTTTCATTCCCAGTTTCAACACATCCCTATCAAGCCCCCACAATGATTAGTCTCAAACTCAATTAGAGTAGTGGAATGTGCTATTACACGTATAAACCAGGGATGATTTAATTTCCATGTATTAAGTTGTTCCTAACTGCAGATATCCACAATGCCTCAGATTGACTGCTATGCTTGCACCGTTTGTAGCTATTTTGCAATTTCTATCCCAAGAATAGATAAATGCTCTCTGTACCTTGTCACTCGGCTTCAGATGTCAATTACATACATAGCACCCAATATTATTTGACCTTTTGTATATTTTCACTTTTGATTGGCTGATCAAATCAAGTTTGGCTTAATTAATACAACATAAACTCCTGAGGGATAAAGTATAAAAGCTGACTGGTCAAAACACTAATATTTGCATGTCTAAAGAGAAAGACAGATAATCTCCAATAGACATATCTTTTTCTTCAATTATACAAGGGCAAATACATTTTGAACTACGAATGATTGATTGAGACCTTAAATTGAGCGCACTCATCTGATAGAAGCCATAAATTCCTACTGAAGGTGAAAAACAGATCTTCCAAGTCTTACTCCCTATAGATAAGTAAAAGCAAGTATTGTTGCAATATTCAAACGCAGAAGACTGCTTAAACATACGGGTTCTGGAATCTGACAAACCTAAATTCAAATGAGGTCCTGCTATTTGTCTGCTGGGTGACTATGGGCAAGATTAAAGCTCAATTTTGTCATCTGCAAAATGGGTATAGTAATAGTTTGGTTTCTGGTTCAGTTGCTACAGCACAGACTATAAAATAATACTGACTCAAACAAAATAGAAGTTTATTTCTCTCTCAAATGACAAGCTAAGCATTCCATTCTAATAGAGCAGCTTTATGGTGTCAGGGTCAGGGCTCATTCTACCATACTGCTCTGCCATCTTCAATATACAGCTTCAATATTTTAGTCAAAAAAATGCTGCTTGTGCTCTTGTTATCATATCCATTTACCAGCCAGTGGACGTGAATAAAGAGGAGGTACACTACAATGTACACTGCTGTAGGTACACTACAAAAATAACCACCATCCTCTACTCTTCCCTGTATCTACGTCTCTTCATAAGGTGACTCTGCAGTAACTCCCATTAAATAGTTCATTTCTCCACCCCTTGAACGCATGAGTGCCTTGTGACTTACTTTAACCAAAAGAACGTGCCAAAAATGACATATTATGAGTTCTGGACCTAGATCTCAATAGGTCTTAAGCTATTCCACTTGCTCTCTTGGTGCCTTGATAGGCACTGTGTAAATATGCCCAGATTAGCCTGGATGAAGAAAGACATGTAACCTCAACTTACGGTCATTGCCTCCAGTGATGGTTAGCCCCAAACCAATCTGATAGCTAATCACGGATGTAAACTCAGATAACTCCAGAAAACTCCATTAGCTGATCCCAGCCCAAATTGCCAACCTGCAGAATTATGAGTTAAATTAAATTATTGTTGCTTAAACTCACTAAATTTTGGGGTGGCTTATTAGGCAACAAGTGATAAAAGAAAAAAGAAAACTTTCCTTTTAATGCTATGACCCAGAATCTCCACATATCACTTCTATTCTTATTAGTCTTGTGGCCATAGTAGCTGCAAGGGAAGCTGGTAAACGTAGTCTTTCAATGGATGGTCATGTGTCCAGCTACAACTAGGTTACTATCACTAAAGAAAGAAAAGGGGAATCCAGAGAATTCATACTGGCAGACAACTAGTTAGTGAGTTGCCATCTCCACCCCTTTAGCTGGTTGAGAAGATTAAATGTGAAGTTAAGTGTAACAGTCTTGTCTCAGTAACAAGAATCCAGAAAAGGCCCAATGTTTGATGTCATTTATATTCAGAATCATATATAGATGGCATTTGCTTAAAGGATCACAAAGAATAGTCAGGAGTATCAAATTCTCTGTACCTATTTCTGCTATGTCCGTTATCTTCCAGCAACCCCTCCCTTGTCCCAAACTAAAGTCAGGAACCACAGTGGAAGACGATCCACAGAGCGAATTTAGAGTGACACTGAAACACTGCATCTACTGATGTGATGTGGACAAAGCTTAGATGTCTGCTAGAAAAGATTAGATAGAACTTATGGCATAAAGCCAGGGGCTAGGACTAAAGGAAGTTCTTTCAATTTTATCATCTGTCACTGTACAATAAATAGAGAATGTCACTGGACAACTGCCAGAAATCTGAGTGAGAAGGGCTTTTCTGTTTTTCCTTTTTTTTTTTTTTCTGTTGCTGGGAGTTTTGTTAAATAAAATTTTTAAAAAGGTGGTGGGTGTGATAGTAAACTATCTTGGCTTTGAGGAGAGAAATAAAACAGGTGTCCATTTCCTACAGCCAAATCATGTGTCTCTTTCCAATTTTAATGGAAAAGAAATGAAAGAGAAGAGCAGAATGGGAGATGGGCAGTGGGAAAATGACAGAAAGAAATCTAAAAGGAAAGCTTTTGAAAGAGTTTGATAAATGTGCACAAAGCCCACCCCCATAAAAGATGATCACCACTTTTTAACCAGCTACATGATTACCTAATGGTAACCATAGAATAAGTAAGCAACCATTACGCGAACTTTAGTTAAGAACACATGTTCCCCCGTATTTTGAAATCTGATGTTTTGAGTTATCCCCCAGACTACAGGGTAGCCTCATATTTGGCAAACAGTTATTACTGTTGAAGTCTGTGTGAATCATCTCTCTCTCCTTCCAGAGTTTCTACCAATTCAGAATTTGCTATTACAAGTCAAATGCTTAAACAACCTGAAAAAGTATAACTAAGGGACCCTGGATAGAAGAAAGATTAAATAATCAATAAGTAAAGTGACACATGCACAAAAGAATAAGACAGCAGTGAGATGCAGGGCAGGTGTGGGCCATCTTGTGAGTGGCAGCATTTACAGAATATGTCCAATTGAGATGAAAGGAAGGGCTCAAGGTCAACAACAACAAGAAAAACGGAAAGCCATAACAAAGAAGGCTTTGTCAGGAGCCATATATGGATAAGGCCTAAAAGCTGAGAGCAGTGTGGGCTCAAAGGTAAGCCAGAGAATACAAAGGATATTCCAAAGGAAACCAATTTCAGAAATGGGAGAAGGATCACAGACAAAGATAATGGCATAGAGAAAAGGAAGATGAATAACTCCAAAGTACTATCTTTAGAAATATTTGTTTTATTCAAAATGATTAAGAAGAAAAACACCCATGTCACCTACAGTAGTTGATACTTTAAAATATGAGACATTGTCAGGATAATTATGAAAGGTTTAGGAAATTGTAATATACAGCATAAGAAGAACCCAATCAAAGATTAAAGTGTGATACTGAAGAGATACCCAAGTCATCATTTCCAGAGAATATACAAAGGAGTACTAGTCTCTCCCGAGGGTAATCGATATTACATAAAAACAATAAATATGAAGAACAGCCAGATTACATGTGGTTCTATAAGTTTCTTTCCTGATGAGAATGCTGAAAGCTAACCATGCATTGTGATACTCCAAAAGGGAGGTGTGTGATAAATACCCAATCTTTGTTCCCCATCATCATTTAGCTACTTTTCATTTGGGGAGCAAGATACCTGCTTGCATTGGGATTTTCCAAATTCAAGTGCTCAGGTTATATCCCCTTCCCAAACTAGTGGACATGTGACCAAGTCCAGGCCAATCAGCTTCTCCCTCCTTAGAATGTGCTGCTTTAACAGATGGACACAAGGATAAAAACTGGTGCCCTGAAGTATCATTGCTCTCTTTCTACTAATGGGCTTACCCTGCCTTGCAAGGTCTGGTGATTCAGGTTTCCTTGGATGTTCTGAGCTTCCCAAATCCTTCTATGAATTCCACTCAGGCTTGATAGCCAGAGGTCCTCTGCTTGAAACCAACTCACTATGGGGCGAGCAGTTTGCAACACTTTACGAATACATTTGACTATGGATTTTTTTATTTCTTTTTTGGCAAAATAGCATACTACACAGGTTATCTTCACAACATACACTGCTGTAGATAATAAGGGAGGGCCTGTGGAACATAATAAGGGAACATAAACTGTACTCCATACTTATATTTACTCATCATAAATCACCAAGCAAGATAACACATCCCTCTCAACATGTTCTTGCCACAAGGAGCATTAAAATGGTGGTAATTATGGTGAAACCACCACACAAAAAATACTGTATTGGCACGAAGACCATCAAAGATCAGATGACTCTTAATCTGAGGAGAAAGGTAACATCCTCAGCAATGTATAGGATTTACCAGGGCATCACAGTTAAACATAACTATTAAAGGGAATTTTGAGCTTACCACAAGCAGGACCTTCCTGGAGAACAGTAAGCCCTAGTTAACTAACAATCTCCCTCGCTCTGGAAGGGTGTGGAGGGGTGGAAGAAGTACCTCTCACAAGTCTCCTCCCAAAGCCTAGCAGTGTGGTAGAATATGTATTTTTAAGGAAAAAAATAGCTCTTTAAGTATATTCACTTATGAAAAGCAAAATTTCCTCCTCCCGAAAAAGAGAAAAAAAAAATTTCCCTAGTTTAGGGCACAGCAAAGAAATATTCCTGAATAGGAAAATAGAGGGAAGAGGAAGGTCCAAATAGAAAGAAAGAATAAAAAGGTGCTAAAAGCATATACCTAAATCATATTAACTCTATCTTTGTATTTCTACAACAACAGGTCCAGAAACAACAACAATATTCATAATATTCATGGCTATTATGGATAATATGATTATCATTCATGATACGATTTAGATTCTATTCCAAATATATTATAAGCCATTATCCTCATTATACAGATAAGAAAATGATTTGCATTCTATTCTATTTACATTATAAACCATTACACCATTACAGATATGAGAAAACAGACAGGAAGGTAGGCTAACTGTCCAATTTAACCAATTTAACTTCCTCTCAGTTCATTCTCTTGCCCTAATTGTTTTTCTCTTCACCCCACAAAAAATGCAAATGTGATACAATCCATAGTGATAATGATGATGCAAGGAAATCGTATAAAAATTTGTGGGCATATACATATATACACATATACATACTCATACATATTCAAAAGGATGCATGAGAAGAATAGAAGGAATAAGTAGTAAATGGAGTGAGGCCCTGCAGGGGATAAGACGAAGAAATGAAGAATAGTCTTCAAGAGGACTTAGGAACATACCTTTCTCTGTCTAGATCACAGTAAAAATACAAATGTTTTGTGGAGGTATTGGAAATTTTGAGGAAATTCATACTTGAAGCAGTTCTTAGAGAAGTATCATGCGGAGTCATTGGGGAAGGAAAAAACAACATATTATCTAACTGTTTATTGAGTATATTGGTCTGGACTAGTTTCCCCTTTTTTAGTAATCCATCCTTTATCCATGTAAGATATAAATATTTATCTATGATGCAAATTAAATGAATGCTTATCGAGCAAATCAGTTAGGAATGGTTGCACTGTGTTCACATAAATTCTAATAGCTCTTCCCACCTCTCACAGGAATACTTTTTACAATTTTACAATTTTATCACGAACTTTCAGTTTGGTCAGGCTTTGTCAGGAGTACTGACGTCTATATTTTACCTTTATTCCAAAGTAATGAAGAATGTTCCAAATTAGAAGTCATCTGGATCAAACCTCAAACTCAGATGACCACAGAATCTAGGCAAACAACATAAGCAAATGAAGCTATATATGTGTGAAAAAAATTGTATGGCCATCTTGGTCTGTCTCTCATTTTCCCAACTTTTCACAATGGCCTGGAGGCAGAAATGTTACCATAAAATGTTACCACAAAAAGTGCAATGAAACTGACAAAGCAGTATTGGTCTTAGTCTCAGAGAGATAATAAAGCATGGGTAGGCACTGTCACAAACCGGCAAATGCATGATCATCTAAAGCCGGCAGCTGCTACCCAGCCTTACCTGCTAGTGCCATGCCTGAAATGTAATTCCAATATGGTCAGATGTTCTGAATTTTTAAGCAAAATGTGATAGGTACCAAAAATATTCCCCCTTCCTATGTCTATGCCCTTTGGCTTATAACTATATATTGCCTCCATACTCTATGGGATTGCCTATGTCCTTTTTTTGACCAACAGAATGAAGTACAAGTGACTGTAATGCCAGAGCTTCTAGGCCCAGAGCTCAAGTGGTCTTACATGTTGCTGTGTACTCTTATTTTTAACCATCAGCATGAGAACACATGTGTATGAAAGCCAAGGATCTAGAGAAAAGACAAACTGCCCTAGCTGAAAGCCAGATGTGTGAGCCCACACATCTGTGGCTTATGAAGCCACATAGCTAATCCTCAACTCACCCTAGACACATGAGCAATAGACTTACTTCTGCATACCACTGAAGCTTTGTGGTTGTTTGCTATGCAGGATTTATTATGGTAGTAGATAACAGATACCTGAAGGAAGTTCTTGAAAAACTATCATGCAGAGTAATCCAGAAAAAAAAAATGTTTCGCATCAATATTCTGAGTCTATTGGTCTCAACTAGCTTCCCCTTTTTTTAAATTTAATTTTTAATTTTTTTATTAGCATATAATGTATTATTTGTTTCAGGGGTACAGATATGTGTTAGCTTCCCCTTTTCTAACAGCCAATCCTTTATCCATGTAGGATATATAGATATTTGTCTACGATTAAAGGTTTTTTTTATGTTAGCAACCAATTAATGCTTTTAAAAACACAACACATTTCAAACACAATATTCTGTGAATCTGATCCAGACCACAGACCACTAACTGGCATTCTCTATTATAGTCTAATCCCTTCATTTTACAATTAAGAAAAGGCATTCTGAGAGACAAAATCTTTTCCAACACGAAGCAATTGGACCTCAGATGTGCTGATTCACCTAATTTGGTCACTTTTAAAAAAAGCATCTTGGTTTATTCCTTTGAGTGCATGGATATTTCCAAAATCACTCAGGTCTTCCCACCCCATCCTTTCTGTCACTTTGTTTTTGTCCAGAGGCTAGATCCACATCAAGGATCTACATTGCATTCATCTCTACAAACCTCATCCAGCACTATCAGCTACTGTCTTTTGAGCAGAGGTTTGAATTCTCCTCTTCCCAAGAAAGGTAGTACTTCTAAAAATGTGCTTAAGGCCACAAACTTGGTATATTCTTTCAGCATTAAACTCACACCACCTCTCTCTGCAACACAAATGAACAAATGATGCTTCTGCCATAAAATGGAATAATTTTTACACAATGCTAAGGCAAAATTCCCATGAAATCTGGATAACGCTGGTCTTGGCCAAGCAAAAGCAATCTTAGGATAAGAGCAGACAGGCAAATTGTAGTAAGGGATGTGTCCATTCATTTAGAAAAAAAACAGTTTCTCTTTCACAGTACTACTGAAGGAGAACCCATATTGAAAGTTGTGATTATTGTTTTAGCCAGGATTCATAAAGAGACTGAACAGCTGCACACTTTATTAGATCTAATCTAAATACCTGCTCCTTGTATTTTGTGCTGGGAGATATTTATGTTATCAATTCAACTTTATACTAACCATCAGGAAGAATACTCCCTGTAGCTCTGCTGACTCAAAATAATGACTTGTAAGGGAGCCCTAATGACAGAACAAGGGGCAATTATAGACCCAGCATGAGACTTAGAATAACTGCGTGATGTATTTTGTGCACTTGATTGACCTCATGTTCAAGTTCATTTGTGCCTCACTGTTGTAGATACGGCCTATGCCTCAGGGTATATGCCTTGTTAATTTCAATATAAGAAGACAGAACAGATTAGATCAGATGGCTCAAACAAAAAACAAAGCACAGCAGTGCTTGGCGGAAAAGTGGTGGCACATTGGGGTCTACCAGAAGGAACCATCAGATATCTTTCAGGGAAGAATGAGAAGTAGGAATAATCAATATGGAGTGTTAATTCACTTCTACTCTTGGGAGAACTAAAACAATGTACATCTTCTTGTGTCTTTACATAATTGTGGTGGCTCCTGGGAGGACTTAGAATTTATTGTAAAATAAGAGAGGGATAGGAAAACAAAGAGAACAAGAACTCAATATAAAATAAGGTTACTGTGAGATGTTCATTGATTATATTGCTTTAGAGTAAAATCATCTGGCAGTCTCTTCTGTACATATTACTTTGAAATACACTACTGCTGTGCTGTAATTCACCAAATGAGAAAGGGGGAAGGGAGTCTTTTCTGATGGGTTGTTTATAATCCCAATTCTAAACATGCTTACTTAAATGGGAGGGGGCATTAAAAGAAGGGGTGCAGGAGAAGAACCGCTGTTTGTTTGTTTTTTACCAATGTTAGTGTTTACCTCCCCAAAAAGAACAAGAACAAGAACAAATCCTCTTGATTTGTTGTGTACAAAATTATAGAGGGAGTTCAAGCACATAACGATATTGCAGACTGACTTGAAAACGACATAGAATAACTGGTACTTATGCAATTTCTCAGAAACATAGCCTTGATTCTAAATTGGTTGAAAAGAGGCGTTCCAAAATCGTCGTTTCATCAGTCTTGGTTGTTTGCTAATAGTACCATCTAGTGAACTCCGCCTACACTTCCAAAGTGGTTGTTAGAAAAACCTACGAAAGCCTTGGTAAAAACCTGAAATCAATGTTTTCTAAATGATACTGGGAACCACATCTTTTCTCTACTATCATTAGCCATGTAATCTTTGAGAAAGTGCAAAACTAATATCTAATATCGTATGAGGAAGCTCCCAACTCAGAATATACAAATAAACTGCCAACCTAGCTAGCAATAACAGACACACACTGCCAAGTGATTAGAAATTGGAATATGGGAATCTATTCCATATTTATTTCACCTAAAATATTTATTTTTTTCGCCTAAAAAATTTAGACTGAAAATGGTTCATAACTGAAACCATAGGAAAGTAAGAGCTATTATAGAAAGGGGGAAATATGTTGATGTTTTCCACACCTATATTTACCTCAAATGTTAGAGAAGGAGTAGGAAATTTAGGCTCAAACAGGCAGCACTTTTTTAAATATTGATTTTCAATAGGTCACCAAGTTTTAAAAAACAAATATTAGTAAGTTCTCTTCAAAACTCAGTCAGATAAAATATACTGATTTTAAATAGCACATAGAAGAATGCATTTTCACATTTCTTTAAGAAAATAGATTTCTGACTGAAAGCTCTTGATTTAGGAAAGAAGTTTCTTCTCCACTGAGGCAACATCCTCTGCTAATCCAAAGTATCTAGTAAGATGCAGGCAATTCTAATAAAACAAGCATAGCACATGTGATTGATTCATTCAATTTAGATCACTACCTTCCAAATTTTTTTAAAGATTTTATTTACTTATTTGACAGAGGGAGAGAGTACAATTAGGGGGAGTATCAGGGGGAGGGAGAAGCAGGCTCCCACTGAGCAGAGAGCCTGACATGGGGCTTGATCCCAGGACCCTGGGATCATGACCTGAGCCGAAGGCAGACGCTTAACTGACTGAGCCCCTCAGGCGGCTAACTACCTTCCAATTTTATTTTAACAACACTGGCACCACTTTTCCCCAAACTAAACCAAAGAGAAAACTCTCAGAAATAAGACAGATAATGGTATTATTTTAGAGAACATTTTTTAAGAAGTATAAATGCACTGATTTTAAAGTCATTAAGTTAGAAAAATAAAGCTATTTTCATGATATCAACAATTACAAGTTACAGATGCAGATATAAGCCTTGTCATATAATAGCCTTTGGCTTGATTTATTTCAGCATTTCATTCAACTAAAGTTGAAGAATATTGGGGAAAAAAAAAGCCTATGACTTGGACATATTTTGGCCAGAAAGTATCTATTCATCATTCATCCAGTGAGGTGATTTTCCTCTGGAAGAGGCCTACCCAACTTTCAGTTCATTCATTTAGGGATGTTTATAGCTCCACCCATGGCATGTGACCCAATTCTGGCCAATCAGACTTCCTTATTTTTCCTGGCAAGAATAACTGCTTCAAAACAGAGTATCTGATACAGTTGAGATACAGTTGAGATACAGTTCAGAGTCAAATTCTGTGCACTTTTTTAACAATTATTGGGAGAGTCACTGGATTTGAATCTGGAAGCATTTGCCCCAGAGCTATCTGTAGCCATCCTAACATTATATAGGGCCCTCAGAATGATTCCACCAAAATAGAAGGCAGCTTTACAAGATAAAGTGAAAATAAATTCTGATACACTCATTAGTTTATTCATTCAAAAGTATTTATTGGACATTTCTTATGGACCAGGACAGTTATTGATAAGGTAGAAAATAAAATAACAAATACTCTTGCCCTCATGATGGATGCTTGCTTTGCAGTGGGGATAAAAGCATTTTTAAACAAATAATTTCAGAGTGATATGGGACCTTGTAATAAAGCAGAGTAAGAAAGAATGATGAAGTAGATGTGCTCTATTATCTAAAACATGGGTTAGCTAACTACATGTCATAGATCAGATCTGTTTTTTATATTTTTAAAAGATTGTTAAAGAGAGAATATACAACATTAGCAATCTGTGGCTATAAAAGCCTCAAATATTTATGTGGCCACTATGTGGCCCTTTATAGAAAAAAGTTGCTGGTCTACCAAGTAGTTCAAAGGAATTCCTCCTGTCCTCCCATAAGCATGCCACTGATTCTATCAAAAACCAGAGTCTATTTAACCACTCCTTTTACCTTGGCTGAGCTTATAAATATTTTTAGCCAACAGAATTATGCAGAAGTAATATTCTCAGATTTCCAAGCCTACATCTTAAAAGGCCTTGTAGCTGTTCTTTTCACTCTTGAAAACAAGACCCCATGTAAAGAAGTTTAGACTATCTTGCTAAAGAGAGAAGTCAAAAGACAGAGTACCTGAATAATGAGAGACTATGTGGAGGAAAAAAAAAAAAAAGCTACACAGAGGAGAACTGAAGCATCATAGGCCCTCAACGCATTAGTGAAGCTGTGTTTGGTCCTCTGTCCCTAGTCAAGGTACTCTGGCTAAGAGCTATCATGTGAAACAGAGATCCTCACTAAACCTTACTGGAATTCCTGATTCACATATAGTGGACAATAAAATTATTGTTTTAAGGGCGCCTGGGTGGCTCAGTCGGTTGAGCGGCTGCCTTCGGCTCAGATCATGATCCTGGAGTCCCGGAATCGAGTCCCGCATCGGGCTCCCTGCTCAGCAGGGAGTCTGCTTCTCCCTCTGACCCTCTTCCCTCTCGTGCTATCTCTCATTCTCTCTCTCTCAAATAAATAAATAAAATCTTTAAAAAAATTATTGTTTTAAGCCACTAAGTTTTGGAGTGCTTTGTTTTGCAGTAATAGGATGTGAAACAGAAAATGGTACCAGAATTAGAGTGCTGCTTTGACAAAAACCTAAAACACACAGTACTGCCTTTGGAACTGGGTAACAAGCCTGAAGGGAGGTGAGGACCATTAATGGAGGTTTGAAAAGCACTGAAAAGAAATGTTATTAAAGACTGGAGAAAGGATGACCTATAATACATAAACCTGAAACATTTGGCAACACTTGTGAATCTAGCTAAGATTTTTAGACATAAGTCTGGAAGTGCCAATCAGTTTCCGGTTATGTTGTGCATGATAAAATATAGGAGAGAGAGAAACTAAAGAATTGCTCCATATGTAAGCATAATTTAGAGGAAATATAGAGGACTCAGGATAGTTTTTCCAGTCAGAAAAAATGTTCTCAGAATAAGAAATGGCCTCCAGATAAAAATAAAATCAAGAGTGTGGCCAAACGATCATTTGTTAAAACCTCAGAAGAATTAAAGTTATATGTATTACACCCTTTGGTGAAATTAAGACAAGGATAAGAATCTTAAGGCACTGTCCTACATCAACCTGGTATGCTTAAAGTGGAGGACAGAAAAGTTATCGATGTGACTTTGGCACAGGGAGTGAATCCTTATATATGAAAAGTCCACAAATACTTAAAGAAAGCTACATTGGTAGAAGCACTACTAGTTTGGACTGAACGAAATTGAGATAGATGAAAATGAAAAGAGGTCTATGGGCCCTCAACTTCATGTAGGTAGAAAGCAGGAGGAGGTGGGAGTAGTCAAATTGGGTGGCTCAGTTAAGCTTCGGACTCTTGGTTTCGGTGCAGGTCATGATCTTGTAGTCCTGAGATCCAGCCCCAAGTCAGGCTCTGCCCTTGGCATGGCAGATTCTCTCTCCCTCTCCCTCCCGCTCACTCTCTCTCAAGTAAATAAATAAATAAAATCTTAAAAAAAAAATGGAAACAAATTCTCAGTGCACAAAGCCATGAGTCAAGGAAAACAAAGTGCTAAAGAACCCCTGTCAGGGAGCAGAAAAACCAAGTCCTGCTAAAGAAACATTCTCTTGAACAGGGAAACAGGTGACATATGCCTAGCCGGTTTTAGAATGATTATGGACCAGTGACTGCTATGTGTCTTCCTTCCTCCCACTGTTGAATGGGAGTGTCTATTGCAGTTGGCCTGCTCCTGTTTCACCATTGGACTTGGTTTGGGGAGAGGATAACTTGACTTTTAGTTCACAAACCTTGCATCAAGAAGAACTACATTCAAAGAACCTTATCCCTCCAGTGCAGATGTACATCACAAGACACTGTATTTTGGGCCTGATGCTATATTTGGATAAGAACTGGAAAAGTATATTTTTTATGTGAAACAAATGAGAAAGGGTATAGTCAGAGGTGGACTATGGTTGCTTATCTACAAAAATCATCACCAACAATTATCTAATCCCTGTACACATGACACAACTCCAGTAAGAGGAAGTCTATTTCCCCACCACTTGAATATATAGTGATCTTATGACTTGTTTTGACCAATAGAATGAGGTAAAAATGACATTCTGGGACTCCTAAACATAGCCCTTAAAGGACTGCTTGCTTCAGCTTTCACTATTGGAAGACAGCTATTACATAGCAAAGCCCAGAGAGGCCACATGAAAAGAGAAGATCCAAAAGACGAGAGATTGTGTGAGGACAGAAGCTAAGTGGAGAAGATCAGAGGTGTCCCATCTGACAGTCAACACCAAGATCCCAGACAAGTGAGTGAAGCAATATTGGTTCTCTAGCCCCAAACCATCCACCCAGCCAACACTACATAGAGGGGAAGACATGCTACCCACAGTCTTACTTGATTCCTGCACAGAGAATCTTAAGTGATAAATAGTTGTTTTAACCAACTGAGCCACCCAGGCGCCCCAAGTGATAAATAGTTGTTTTAAGCCACTAAGATTTATGATAGTTTGTTATGAAGTAATAGATAAAAGACACATAGTCTATTTTAGATAGCATAGCTAAAGAAGTTCACTGAAGAAGTAGCATTTGAATTGAGATCAAAATGATATGGAAGAGAAAACCGTAAGATTGAACATTCCAGGCAAACAATCTACTTTAGAAACTTCATGAAGTTTACTGAAGCTGGAGTGGTGTGGATACAATAAGGAGTGGAAAGAAAATGAGGTGACTAAATAGGAAGAAACTGGAAAAAAATCAGATATTGTAAGACCTTTTAGTTCAAAGAAAGGAATCTGAATTTTATTCCAAGCCCGTGTTAGAATTCCTGAATCAAGCATACTACTCCAGAACTTTTAAGTTTTATGAGCCCATAAATTATTTCTCTCTCTCTTTCTAAATTTGTTGTATTTACATCTCAAAGAGCCAAACCTAAACAATCTGAATCACTGAGATGACTGATTGCATAGTAATAGCATTTTAACTTAGGATATCACTTATCCATTAACTACAAAAGGTAAGGTATTCAATTTCTGCACAAAAAATGAGATCCCCTGAAAGTAACAACATACTAGTGATCGCTAATGTGTTCACATTTGGCAGATTACTTATGTAGGTACTTTCAGTTTATTTTAATTAAGTTCTAAGACATGCTTGCATTAGTTTCTTATGGCTACCATTAACAAATTAGCCCAAACTAGGTTGTTTACAGCAATAAAAATTTATTCTCTCACGGTCTTGGCAGTCAGAAGTCCAAAATTGATTTTCTGGTGGGGACACCATTCAACCCAATAAAATACTATAAATATATATTTTTTAAGTCAGAGGAAAAAGTAAAACATTGTGGAATGCCTGAGGCATCATCGCAAGGAACCAAGTTTGAAAATCATGACTTTAATTTCAAAGGCATATGTTACTTCATTTTATTTTTAATGTCACAATTTCACAGGATGGTTAATTAAGTTTAAGAGGGACCAATAGTTGGAAGGAATCAGCTTATACTGTAGGTGTTGCATACCCACAGCACCAGCCTACTTAAAACATTTTAAACTATTAAAAAAATCATTTTAATAGTCTTAATACTTTGGATGCCGACCTCCATCTCCACACACAAGAAATTTTTATTTTTTTAAAAAAATTTTTTACAGATTTTTTAATTTATTCATTTGAGACACAGAGATACAGAAAGAGAGAGAGCATGAGCAGGGGGAGAAGCAGAGGGAAGGGGAGAAGCAGACTCCCCGCAGAGCAGAGAGCCTGATGCGGGACTCAGTCCCAGGACCCTGGAATCATGACCTGAGCCGAAGGCAGACGCTTAACCATCTGAGCCACCCAGGCACCCCGAAATTTTTATTTTCATCTTACTTTCACTGGAACCATCCTTACTCCATTTACAATGTGAATTACAACTTCTATTACTACCCTCCATGCCTGAAAGTGACTCAGTAGGGAACAGAGAGGGAATCACTATACTATAGACAAGTTTGGTGATCTCTGTGAAGCAAACAAAAGAGCATTCTGTGAATACTTAATTGCCTCTTTTTTTATGCTGCATCTAGTTGAACAGTTGAATCAAAAAGTACTGTAGAGAAACAAATACAAAATAACACAAAAGCAGTATGATATGATTATGCTAATTTAAAACTTTATTTAATAGCAATTTTCATTTCTTACTACAAATACAAATAATGGGTCCATACTTTAAACATAAGGAACGTTCACACATTCTTTGTTTGCACATTTCTAATTCTCATGTCTAAGAATACTGAGTTAGTGAGAATGATTTCTATTCCAAGTGACAGAAAATGCACTCAAATTGGATTTTGGGGAAAAAAGCAAAAACAAAGACAACAACAAAAAAATGTAGTAACTTAATTAAAGAGTCTAGAGTTTCAATTATAGATGGAGCAAGATCCCTAAATGACCTCTTCATATCTTTAATTTACTTTCCTATATACTGGCTTCATTCTCAAAAAAGGCTCCCTCAAATCTTGGGTTACAGTCTTTCAGGTTCAAACCCAGTAGAATGGTACATGTTTTTCTCCCGAACACTTCAGCAGAAGATTTAGGTTTATTTTTGGTAGGAACACGTATCCAATCCTGAACCAGTCACTGCTAGGGGAAAGGACATGCCAGCCCTGGAAACTTCAGTAAAGTCAACCCATCATTGGTGGAAATTTTGTTTATTCCCTGTCATTTTCACTATAATGAAAATTTCATTATCATCTTATTTTCATCATTATCATCAGACTTCATTCCTCTTCAAGGAATATCCTTTCTTACATATATCTCTGTAATTTTCTGATTTTAATAGAATAAATTTATAGTAGTAATACTGTGTTAATATATATACATGTATTTTGAAATTTTTTTTAAAAAATGTACAAAATTGCTTCCCAGGAAAGTGATATCAATTTTTATTTCAACGAGTAATTTTTAAATTTGCCTTCACATGGTCTCATTGTATTTGGATATTATCATTTTTGCTGGGACACCTGGGTGGCTCAGTCGGTTAAGCATCTGCCTTCAGCTCAGGTCATGATCCCAGGACTCTGGGATCAAGTCCCTCATCGGGCTCCTTGCTCACTAGGGAGCCTGCTTCCCCCTCTGCCTGCCACTCCCCCTGCTTGTGCACTCTCTCTCTCTGAAAAATAAATTAAAAATCCTTTAAAAAATCATTTTTGCTAATTTTTCCCACAACGGAAAATAAAATAAATTCATGTTTATACATCATTGAGCACACATATGACTTTTGTTGAAACTTGTGAAAGTTGCAGATGTTAAAACTTTACCTCTACATATTTCAGCAAACATCTCTCATATAACCACAGTACCATAATCATAGCCAAGAAATTTTAGTATTACTTACTAGAGTCCATATTCAAAATTTTCCAATTGTCCCCCAAATATCCTTCATAGTTTTTTTTTTAAATCAAGGTTTTAGTCACAATCATACCACTTAGATATCATGACTCTTTATTTCTTCCTCTCCAGATCATGTAAATTTTCTTTTTCTTGTATTGCATTAGCTAGGACTTCCAGTATGACACTGAAAAGAACTACTAAGAGGAAACATCCCTACTTTGTTTCCGATATTCAAGGGAAAGCTTCTAGTTTCTCACTGTTAAGTATGATGTTAGCTGTAGGTTTTTGTAGATGTCCTTTATCAAGTTCAGGAAAGTAACTTCTTTAACTAGTTTACTGAGATTTTGTATCATGAATGGATGGTGGATTTTGTCAAATGCTTTCTCTATATCTATTCATATGATCATGTGATTTTTCTTCTTCAGCATGTTGATGGGATGGAATACATTAAATTAATTTCTGAATGTTGAACCAGCCTTGTATATCTAAGATAAATTTCACTTGGTCCTGGTGTATACAATTCTTTTTATATATTGCTGAATTTCTTTTTACAGATTGTTCAATTCCTAGTATTTTGTTGAGGATTCCTGCATCTATGTTCATGAGAGATACTGGTCTGTAGTTTCCTTTTCCTGTAATTTCTTTATCTGGTTTTGGTATTAGAGTAATGCTGGACTCATTGAATGAGTTAGGAACTATATTCTCTGCTTCTATCTTCTGAAAGAGATTATAGAGAATTGGTATAATTTCTGCCTTAAGTGTTAGTAGAACAGTGAGCCAATCTGGGCCTAGGGCTATTTTTGGAAAGTTATTCACTATTGACTCAATTTCATATATAAAGGACTCTTCACATTGTCTATTTCTTCTTGAGTGAGTTTTGACAGATTGTATCTTCCAAGGAATTGGTCCATTTCATTTAGGTTATCAAATTTGTGAGCAGAGCGTTGTTTATTATATTCCTTTAGTATCCTTTCAATGATCTCAAGATCTTTAGTAACATCCCCTCTTTAATTTCTATTATTAGTAATTTGTGTTATCTCTTCTTTTCTTAGTTAACCTGGCTAGAAGCTTTTAAATTTTATTGATCTTTTCAAAGAAATGGATTTTGGTTTTGTTAATTTTCTCAACAACTTTCTGCTTTCAATTTTATTGATCTATGCTCTAATTTTTATTATGTGTTTTCCTCTGCTTTCTGTAGATTTACTTTGATCTTCTTTCTCTAGTTTCCAAAGGTGGAAGCTTAGGTTAATGATTCTTGATCTTTCATCTTTTCAATATATGCGTTCAATGTTCTAAATTTCTCCCCAAGTATTGTTTTTACTGCATCTCACAAATTCTGATAAGTTGTATTGTATTTTCACTGTTTCAAAATATCTTTTTTTATTTTCACTTGATATTTCCCTTCAACCCATGTCTGATTTAAAAGTGTTTTGTTTCATCTCAAAGTTTTTTGGGATTTTCCAACTATCTCTCTGTTACTGATTTCTACTTTAATTCCACTGCAGTCTGAGAGGAAGCATGTATTTTCTACTGTTTTAAATTTGTTAAGGTGTGTCTTATGACCCAAAATGTGGTCTTTCTTGGTGAATGTTCCATATGAGCTTGAAAAGAATGGGTATTCTGCAGCTAATAGGTGAAGTAGTCAATACATGTCAATTATATACAGTTAATTGATGGTACTGTTGATTTCAACTATGTCCTTATTGATTTTCCTGTCTGCTGGATCTGTCCATTTCTGATAGAGGGATGTTCAAGTCTCCAACTACAATAGTGGTTTCCTCTACTTCTCCTTACAGTCCTATCAGTTGTTGCCTCACTTATTTTGACACTGTATTGTTAGGTAAACACACATTAAGAATTGTTACATCTTCTTGGAGAATTACCCCATTATCATTTCATAATGCCTCTCTTTATCACTGATAACTTTCCTTGTTCTGAAGTCAGCTCTGTCTGAAATGAATACATCTACTCCCTCTTTCTATTAAAGTTAGTACCGTATATCTCTCTCCAACCATTTACTTTTAATCTGTATGCGTATTTATTTTTTAAATGGTTTTATTTTATACAACGCATATTTGGGTCTTGCATACAAAAAAAAAAAATCTTGGGATTTTTGATCCACTCTGACAATGTCTTTTATTTTTTAATTTCTTTTTATTTTTTATTGAAGTATAATTAATATACAGTGTTATATTTGTTTCAGTTGTAAAATATAATGATTTTAATAATATAATGATTTCTACACATTACTCAGTGCTCATCATGATAAATGGGCTCTTAATCCTCCTTATTTCACCCATTCTCCCACCTCCCCTCTGGCAACCACCAGTTTGCTTTCTGTATTTAAAAGTCTGAGGTTTTTTTTTCTTTTTTACATTGTTTTGTTTCTTAAATCCCACATATGAGTGAAATCATAGGTATTTGTCTTTCTCTGACTTATTTCACTTAATATTATACCCTCTAGGTGCATCCATGTTGTTACAAATGGCAAGATATCATTATTTTTTATGGCTGAGTAGTATTACAGAGTGAATGTGTGTGTGTGTGTGTGTGTGTGTGTGTGTGTGTGTGTGTGTGTGTACACATCTTTATCCATTCATCCATTAATGGACACTTGGGTTGCTTCCGTGTCTCGGCTATTATTTTAAATAATGCTGCAGTAAACACAAAAGTGCATATATCTTCTTGAATTAGTAAAGGCCCAATAGTGGAATTATTGGATCATGTGACAATTCCATTTTTAATTTTTTAAGGAACCCCCCACATGGTTTTCCACAGTGGCTGCACCAATTTGCATTCCCACCAACAGTGCACAAGGGTTCCTTCCCCCTCCACACGTCCTTGCCAACACTTGGTATTTTTATCTTTTTGAGTCTAGCCATTCTACACGTATAGTGATACTCTGACAATCTCTTTTAATCCATGCATTGAGACTCCTGATGTTCAAAGTGATTATTGATACAGTTTGATTAACATCTATCATATTTGTTACTGTCTTTTGTTCATTGTCCTTGTTCTCTGTTCTTATTTTTGTCTTCTCCTCTTTTCTACCTTTTGTGATTTTAACTGCTTATATTACATGGTTCCATTTTCTCTCCTTGCTAGCACATCAGTTACACTCTTTCCTCTTTTTTCTTTTAGTGGTTCCTCTAGAGGTTGCAAAACACATTTACACCTAATCCAAGTCCACCTTCAAATAACACTATACCATTTCACAGGTTAGTGGCAAGTACTTCATAATAATAAATAAGCCTAATTCTTTCCTCCCACTATCCCTTGTACCATTGCTGTCATCCATTTTACTTCTATATACGCACACATAAGTAGATAATCAAGTATACTGTTGCTGTTATTATTTTGACAAATTATCTGGTAGATCAATTAAGAATAATAAAAATAAAAGTTTTATTTTACCTTCATTTATTCTTTCTCTGATGCCTCTTCCTTTCTTTACGTAGATCAGAGTTTCTGACCTATATCACTTGCCTTCTCTCTAAGAAATATTTCTTGCAAAGCAAGGCTAATAACAACAAATTCCCTCAATTTTTATTTGTCTTAGAATCTTTATGTCACTTGTGCTTCTGAGGGATAATTCTGCAGGGCACAGAATTCTAGATTAATGTTTTTATTTTTCCTCCATACTGAATATTTCACAATGCTCTCTTCTTGCTTACATAGTTTCTGAGAAGTTGGATATAATTCTTACCTTTGTTTCTTTATAGATACAATGTTTTCCCCCATCTGGTTTTCTCAAGATTTTTTTTGTTATCTGTGATTTTAGGCAGTTTGAAAAAAAATATGTGTTTTGACATTTGTCTTCCTTGTGCCTTGAGTTCCCTGGATAACTGGCTTGGTGTATAACATTAATTTGGAGGAAATTCTGTAATTACTACTTTATTATTATTTTTAAAGATTTTATTTATTTACTTGACAGAGAGATACAACAAGACAGGGAACACAAGCAGGGGGAGTGTGAGAGGGAGAAGCAGGCTTCCCGCTGAGCAGGGATCCCAATGCGGGGCTCGATCCCAGAACCCTGGGATCAGGACCTGAGCTGAAAGCAGAGGCTTAACGACTGAGCCACCCAGGCGCCCCTGTCATTATTACTTTAAATATTGCTTTTGTTCCTTTCTCTTTTCTTTTCCTTCTGATATTCTAATTATGTACATGCTATATCCTTTGTAGTTACACTGCAATTCTTAAATATTGATCTTTTTTATTTTTTTAATTTTATTATGTTATGTTAATCACCATATATTACATCATTAGTTTTTGATGTAGTGTTCCATGATTCATTGTTTGCGTATAACACCCAGTGCTCCATGCAGAACATGCCTTCTTTAACACCTATCACCAGGCTAACCCATCCCCCCACCCCCTCGCCCTCTAGAACCCTCAGTTTGTTTCTCAGAGTCCATAATCTCTCATGGTTCGTCTCCCCCTCCGATTTCCCCCTCTTCATTTTCCCCTTCCTCCTTTTTTTTTTTTAACATATAATGTATTATTTGTTTCAGAGGTACAGGTCTGTGATTCAACAGTCTTACACAATTCACAGCGCTCACCATAGCACATGCCCTCCCCAAAGTCTATCACCCAGCCACACCATCCTTCCCACATCCACCACTCCAGCAACCCTCAGTTTGTATCCTGAGATTAAAAATTCCTCATATCAGTGAGATCATATGACACGTCTTTATCTGATTGATTTATTTTCCTCAGCATAACACCCTCCAGTTCCAACCACATTGTTGCAAATGGCAAGATTTCATTCCTTTTGATGGCTGCATAACATTCCATTGTGTGTGTGTATATATATATATATACATACATATATATATACCACATCTTCTTTATCCATTCATCTGTCGATGGACATCTTGGCTCTTTCCATAGTTTGGCTATTGTGGACATTGCTGCTATAAACATTGGGGTGCACGTACCCCTTCGGATCCCTACATTTGTATCTTTAGAGTAAACACCCAGTAGTGCAATTGCTGGGTCATAGGGTAACTCTATTTTCAACTTTTTGAGGAACCTCCATACTGTTGTCCAGAGTGGCTGCACCAGCTTGCATTCCCAACAAGAGTGTAGGAGGGTTCCCCTTTCTCCACATCCCCGCCAGCATCTGTCATTTCCTGACTTGTTAATTTTAGCCATTCTGACTGGTGTGAGGTGGTATCTCACTGAGGTCTTGATTTGGATTTCCCTGATGCTGAGTGATGTTGAGCACTTTTTCATGTGTCTATTGGCCATTTGGATGTCTTCTTTGGAAAAACGTCTGCTCATGTCTTCTGCCCATTTCTTGATTGGATCATTTGTCCTTTGGGTGTTGAGTTTGATAAAATCTAATTTGTCTGATATAAGGATTGACACCCCAGCTTTCTTTTGATGTCCATTAGCATGGTAAATGGTTTTCCACCCCCTCACTTTCAATCTGGGGGTGTCTTTGGGTCTAAAATGAGTCTCTTGCAGACAGCATAATTGATGGGTCTTGTGTTTTTATCCAATCTGATACCCTGTGTCTTTCGATTGGGGCATTTAGCCCATTTACATTCAGGGTAACTATTGAAAGATATGAATTTAGTGCCACTGTATTGCCTGTAAGGTGACTGTTACTGTATATTGTCTGTGTTCCTTTCTGGTCTATGTTACTTTTAGGCTCTCTCTTTGCTTAGAGGACCCCTTTCAGTATTTCTTGTAGGGCTGGTTTTGTGTTTGCAAATTCCTTTAGTTTTTGTTTGTCCTGGAAGCTTTTTATATCTCCTTCTATTTTCAATGACAGCCTAGCTGGATATAGTATTCTTGGCTGCATATTTTTCTCATTTAGTGCTCTGAATATATCATGCCAGTCCTTCTGGCCTGGACTGCCAGGTCTCTGTTAATAGGTCTGTTGCCAATCTAATGTTTCTACCATTGTAGGTTACAGGTCTCTTGTCCCGAGCTGCTTTCAGGATTTTCTCTTTGTCTCTGAGACTTGTAAGTTTTACTATTAGATGTCCAGGTGTTGACCTAATTTTATTGATTTTGAGGGGTTTCTCTGTGCCTACTGGATTTTGACGCCTGTTTCCTTCTCCAGATTAAGGAAGTTCTCGGCTATAATTCACTCCAATATACCTTCTGCCCCTCTCTCTCTTTCTTCTTCTTCTGGGATCCCAATTATTCTAATATTGTTTCATCTTATGGTATCGCTTATCTCTCAAATTCTGCCCTCATGATCCAGTAGTTGTTTATCTCTCTTTTTCTCAGCTTCTTTATTTTCCATCATTTGGTCTTCTATATCACGAATTCTCTCTTCTGCCTCATTTATCCTAGCAATTAGAGCCTCCATTTTTGATTGCACCTCATTAATAGCCTTTTTGATTTCGACTTGGTTAGATGTTAGTTCTTTTATTTCTCCAGAAAGGGTTTCTCTAATACCTTCTATGCTTTTTTCAAGCGCAGCTAGTATCTTTAAAATCGTCAATCTGAACACTAGTTCCAACATCTTACTAATGTCTGCATTGATTAGGTCCCTGGCAGTCAGTACTGCCTCTTGTTCTTTTTTTGAGGTGATTTTTTCCATCTTGTCATTTTGTCCAGAGGAGAATAGATGAATGAGAGAACAAAATGCTAACAGGGTAACAGCGACCCCAGAAAATATACTCTAAACAAATCAGAAAAGACCTGAAACCAGGGGGAAAGAAAGGGAAAGAAAGAAAAAAGAAAAGGAAAAGTTTAAAAAAAAACAAAATATGATCAAATATGATCAGGCTGGTGCACAGATCAGTGCCACACATTAGATTTTCGGCGTATTTTGGTCTGTTAGAAGAAAGTGCCTCCCAAAATTTTAAAGAAAGAAAACTTATGTATGTACAAAAATAAGGGTAAATATGATGAAGGAATGGAATATGACTGTAAAGATGAAAATTATAAAAGATTTTATAAAAGGAATTGATAAGATAAGAAGTTAGTTGAAAAAAGAAAGAAGAGGATTTAAAAAAAAAAGGGGGAGAGAATGTGATCAGGCAGGAGACCAGAACAAAGCCATACACTAGAGATTTAGGGTATATTTTGGTCTGTTAGAAGAAATTGTAGCCCAAAATTTTAAAAAGAGAACAACTTATACATATATACCAAAAACAAGGTTAACTACTATGAAGGGATAGAATATGACTCTAAAAATGAAAAATAAAAAAGATTTTTTAAAAAAGGGATTGATAAGATGTTGGCTGAAAAAAGGAAAAAGAAAAATTCAAAAAACAAAGAGAAAAAGAGAAAAAAGAAAATTAAAAAAATTAATTTTGAAAGACTAAAGAATCATAGGAAAAAATCCATGAGTTCTATGTGCAGTATTCCCCTAGTGCTGGAGTTCTGCCATTCTCATTGATCGGTAAACTTGGTCTTGGCTGGCTGTTCGTGCTGATCTTCTGGGGGAGGGGCCTGTTGCCGTGGTTCCCAAATGTCTTTGCCGGAGGAGGAATTGCCCCGCCCTTGCTGGGGCCAGGCTAAGTAATAGGCTGGGGTTTGCTCTCAGGAGCTTTTGTTCCCTGCAAGCTTTTGCTACAGCTTTGGAGGACGAGAGTGAAAACGGTGGCCTCCCAATCTCCGCCCTGGAGGAGCCGAGAACTCCTCAGTGCGCCCCCAGAAAAAAGAAGTCAATCACTCCTGTCTCCCCGGTCTCCTGCCACACTCCGTGCTCACCCGGCCTGTGACTGAGCGTTTCTATCTCTGGCACACGACCCCGTTTGGCGTCTCCAAGCCCAGCAGATCCCTGCAGTGCACTCTCGCGCTGCTCCTCCTGGGGGAGGAAGGGGAGTCTCCCCGAATCTGCCGCTTGTTGGGTCCCTGCTGGAGGAGCAGTGGCCCGACTGGGCCGCGGATCACAGTTTATGGCAACCCCGAGCTGAGAGCCTGCTCCTCAGCTCCGTCTCTATAGCCAGCTTCCCTGCTCTGATACCTGGGGGCTCTGCCGCACTCAGGCACCCCCGGTCTTTCTGTGACCCCGAGGGTCCTGAGACCACAGTGTCCAGGAGAGGGTTCCACCCCCTGCTTAGCCACTGGAGCGACGTCCCTCAGCGGAGCCGGCTTCTAAAAGTTGCGATTTTGTGCTCCGCGGCTCTATCACTTGCCAGTAGCCGGCTGACAGAGGCCCCCTCCCCCGCGGTCTATCTTCCTGAATATCGCCTCAGATTCACTTCTCCACACGTCCTACCTTCCAGAAAGTGGTCGCTTTTCTGTTCAGAGAGTTGCTGCTATTCTTTTCTTCGATCTCCTGTTGAGTTCGTAGGTGTTCAGAATGGTTTGATCCCTATCCAGCTGAATTCCTGAGACCAGACGAAATCCAGGTCTCCTACTCCTCCGCCATCTTGCTCCTCCTCCCCAAATATTGTTCTTTTTAAAAAATATTTTTCTTTTTGCTTTCAGTTTTGGAAGTTTCTACTGTCACATCCTGTAGCTCAGATTCTTTCCTTAGTCATGTCCAGTCTGTTAATGAGCTCATTTTAAAAAGTCTTCATTTCTATTGCAGTTTTTTTTATCTCTAGCATTTCTTTTTCATTCTTCCATAGAATTTCTCTCTAAATAAAAATTAGAAAAAAAAAGAATTTCTATCTCTCTGCATACATTGCCCATCTGTTCTTATGTGGCATCTACTTTATCTGTTTTAGCCCTTAGTATATTAATCATAGCTAGTTTTAATTCCTATTGTGGTAATTCCAACATCCCTGCCATATCTGAGTCTGGTTCTGATGCTTGCTTCATCTCTATAACTATTGTTGTTGTTTGCCTTTCAGTACGTCTTATAAATTTAGTATATCTCAGTAGCTGGACATAATGTACTGGCAAAAAGGAATTGCAGTAAATAGGCCTTTAGTAATGTCATAGTAACGCATGGAGGAGGGGGAGTAGAAGCCTTCTATACTCCTATGATTAGGCCTCTTTTATTTAGCTTGCGTTCCCTGGACTGTGAACTGCTTAAGTGCTTCTCCGTTTTTCTCCCTCCTTAAGTGGACAGGGTAACTCAAACAGACTACAGTTGAGTATTTCCTTTCCCCCAGGTTGGTTAGACTCTTAAGAAAACCCAATAGTTTAGACTCTGGTAAAATAGTTTCTCTTGAGGGCAAGTCTTGTTAAGAAGAAAGGACTACTCTGGTGTATTTCAAAATGGTTACTTTTCCCTTCCTAGGCTGAAACCATGAAAAGATATAAGAGAACCTGGTCAAATTCCTAGAGGTATAACTCATGTACCCCTTATGACTGCCCTCCCCTCCTGAATTCTTAACTCTTACACTGAACCTCCAGCTATTCAATAGTTCAGGTTTTCCAACCTGACCACTGGTTCCATGATTTCTGCTCATGAGTTTCTGCTCTACTAAACTGTGATTCTCTGAATTTGTCTGCCTGTCTCTCCAGTGTTGGGGGCAGAAGTTTGCCCTGTGACTTCACTTCTTTAGCAAATCTAAGAAGAGTTATTGATTTTTCAGTTTATTCACCTTTTTTACTTGTTAGGACAAAGTAGTGACTTCAAAGCTCCTTACATGCCAGACTAGAAATCAGAAGTCCCCATTTTTTTCTCTAGTTTACTAGTTCCTTCATTTCTAATATCCATAGTGAGGTTCAAAGAAGACCCAGAATATGATGAGCCACTTCCATAATATGCTCCCCCTTGGCACAGAGCCCCTAAAATAATCCATGAGTTTGCTTACACTCATTGAACATTCTTATGTTAGAGTTCTCTTTTTGTTCTCTTTAATAATAGAGTTCCTACCATAACTTTTAGCATTTTGGTGAAGTCTTTTCCCATTCATCACCAACACAACTGATTAAATTATAGAAAATAAAAAAAACCAACTGTATTATGTAGTCTACCCAGACTCAAATCAATAATGCTTTTAGCTAAATTTGTGCTCAAGGCAGTGTGGAGAATAAAGGCAGTTTGTGGCCTGCTACTTCCTTTATAGCAGATGTGCCTTCACACACGACAGAAATTTCTCATTTCTTCAATAATGTCTGCATTGGTGCAGGTCCAGGATTTGCTGGTATGCTGGAAAGTTATTACCAATCTCTGATGAGAATCCAGTCTCTTAGTTACAGTGAGAAACTTTAAGAATTATCATCCCCTATATGCTCTCTTCATACTACCAGAGGATACTGGATCTCAGTCGTAGATGACAGAAAGTCCAAATCAAATGATCTTATGCCAAAAGGGAATTTATTGGCTCTTGTGAATGGAAAGCACAAAGTGGTAGCACTCACTTCAGATACAACCTGATGTACACAGACACTCTTCTGACCCAGGTCTGCTCTCTTCTGTGCTCTTGCTTTGTTCTCACACAGCTCCTCTTTCGTGTTTCTATGATGACTACTGCATCAAATTCAGACCTTCTCTTCTCAACTACAAGTCCAGGAGGAAAGAATGAGATACGCTCTTCCAGGATTTCCAGAAAGGTTTCATTGCATTCTTGGTTCTGAATGGTTCTGAATTGGCTGAGGGAAGCTCCTGATTCAATTACAGTTGCCCAGGGAATGCGAGATGCTGGTTAGTTAATGGCCCAGGCCATGCAATCAATCCATTCATGACCAAGGAATGGAACTAACCCCGTAGAACCCCTTGGAAATAAAGCTGGGGATGGTGGGAAACTCAGAGAGAAATAGGATACAATTAGTAGAAGATGGATGAATGGATACCAAGCAGCCAAATCAATATATATTGTCTACCCTTGAAAATCAGACTTAATCTGTGGCTATTCACATCAGCAAGCCTTCAATGAATAGCTCAAAAGTAAATTTTATAGTTTGTGATAATTTAAATTTGCTCTCTTTTTCTCCATGTCATATTTACATGATTATAATATTAGAATTTTGGTATTTATTATTGGTACTTAATTCAATTTGGATCATTATTTCCCACCTCTAATAACAATGTTTTACTCATAATTTCACAATTAACTTAGTTACTTTGGAGAAGATTTTGATACCATGAACTGAAGGTTATTTACAGGTAAAAAAAAAATAAAATAAATAGCAGGAATCAAAAGGAGAGAAAATAAAGGTCCTGGTTTCATTTAAATGCTCTTTTCACTCCTTGTAATGAGACTAAAAAATAAATTTTAAATGTGATTTGTGATTTGTTGGTATAATTATTTTTAAACACACACTCATACACACATACTTTTCTTCATTTCCCCCCTAGGATATGCATATAGTTGTCATAATAGTTAATGATAATTCATCGATGTTGAATTTCTATGAATTTCATTTACACTACTATTATTCTGAATGCAAAATAATAAATACAAAGTTGCTTTATATGTATACAACTGTACAAAACAAATTAGAGCTGATGAAATCAAAACTAAATTTGATGAGTCATGTAGTCTATTAGAAATAACTCTGTAATAGGTGGTATGCACAGGCAAAGACTACAGAGTATCAATTAGAATTCTGATAAAGAGGGTGAGGAGCAGTACACTACATTAAAAGACTTCTTATATTCAATATCACTGACATGGCTGTAGGTTACAGAAATGATAGAGAACAATAAAAACTATATCTGACAAAGGAAGTCCTTAGTAGGGGGTCATTAGTGTTAAATAAATATTCAACATTCACTTTCCACAATATTGAAATGCTGGCAGGCTAAATCCCAAAGGCCCCCACAGACCTAACTCTCACAGAAGTGTGGTTTTGAATTATCAAAATATTGGAGTTCAGTAAAAGTACTTTAGTACTCAGGCCCTAGGGCTCTATGAGGAAAAAGGGGAGATAAGCTGAAATGAAAAGTATTGTTTTTGTTCTCATACCACCCAATAAAGAAAAATGTAAAAATCACATTGCAACCTCTATAAACCAATGAACTATGTGCACTTCACAAATATTTACTGAGCTCCTAATAAATGTCAGGTGCAATTTCTAAATGTGGTTTAAAGATTAAGTATTAAGGAGGGCACATATTGGGATGAGCCCTGGGTGTTATATGCAACTAATGAATTGTTGAACTAGACTACATCAAAAACTAATGATGTACTATATGTTGGCTATCTGAACATAATAAGAAAACTTGGAAAATAAAAAATAATGTAGGAAGAAGGAAAAAAAAGAATTTCTTAGACAATAAAAAAGAAAGAAAAAGACTGAGTTCTCAGAACACTGTAATCTCCAAGATCTTAGAATGATTCTCTGGATAATTCTCATTATATGACATTAGGCTGACCACAGAGCAAGAAAGAAAAAGGCAGCTTTCGCTCTTGAGGCAAGTCTTCTCTAAATACCCAAAATCCCAGAGTATTGTACTGGAACAGAAAGACTATGACATCTGAAATCAAGCAGACCTGAATATGTCTTGACACCCACCAATTGCAGACTGTGGACTTTGGTTAACTTGCTGAATTTCTCTGAGCTTGAGTAGAATCATCCATAAACGGATAATCACTACAATTTCACAAGTTTGCTTAGAACAAAAACTCTTAATCTAAACTTTGGGGAGATTTCTTCATTAGGTGGAAAAAAATATATCCGCATATGTATTATTTTGTGTGGTTAGCTGTACCATTAGTCTTGCTGATAGACCACTGTCAGGCAGTGCAATAAACTAGCATATTTAATCTTGAATATTTTTAGATTTCATTTTAAAGTGATTATATATATATGTAGTAATTCACCATCTATCCCTCTATTTTCAGAAAAGAAAAAGAGTGTAATTTTACTCTCACTATGCTTTCAAAAAATTCCACGTATCTCTGAGTTTCTGACAATCAGTTAAGATTTGGAGCACAGGATTTCCAGGAAGCATCTTGCTTTACCTCAGCACCCAAGGGATTATTTTCACTAGGTCTAAAATACCTTATCCAGTAAGGACAAAAGGGAAAAGAAACTTTTCCATTTAATTGCTTCTTTGATTCATATCAGCTGCCTTAGCTTTGTTGTTGATGCCAAACATAGTTAGAAGAGTTGGAAGGTGAGAGATAACAGAAGAGTAGCTTCTGTGTGGCTTACAAATGCAAAGCAAAGCATCTTTATTGATATTCTGTTTAAAGAGTTCACTGAGGTGCAGCTCACAGTTGTCGAATGGAATGGAAAACAGAAATCCCTTTGAAAATAAGAGATAGAATTCAAGGTCAGTCTCCCACAAGCCAGTATTCCTTCTACCCTCACCTTTTTGGAAATGGTAAGTCATTTATCTGGGTTTGTTCACTGCATGCTGATGGTATCACACCTTATCACTGTCTAAAAGAACACTACACTAGCATATTTTTAAAAAAAAAAAACAATTTATCTTCTCTTGTCCCCTAAGCTAATTTGAACCTCAAAATTCTCATCGGAAAAAAATTCGTAAGTTGCAATTCTTCTGATAAAACTTTCTTAGACCTGTCATTCAAAGTTAATGAATAGTAGATACATCTAGACATCTTCTCTTAGACGGGCCCAATGTGTCTACTCCAGTGACAAATTTCAGAAAATATTCACAGCATTTAAGACAAAAGGAGAATTATTATATCATTCCTATGTGGATGACAATGTTTTTGGTCATCTTCTCTGCATTTCTTTTATGCTGGATCTCTCAAGAGAGAAAACATTGGCAATGAGTCACTGAGAACATATTACCACAGCACAAAATACCTAAGCCAGAAGTACTCAAAGTTTAGGTCCACCTAAGTTTCAGGAGGTCTGAGCTGGGGCCCAAAAATGTGTATTTCTAATTTTGTCAAGTAACAGTTATGCTGCTGGTCTGGGGACCACAACTATGACAATCACTGGCTTAAGCCATAGAAAGGTAAATTCATTATCATCAGCATTAGGATTTTAAAGTATTACTTCACTGCAGGTTAAGAGATTTCTAAAAACATGTGAACTGTAAAAATGCTAAATAAAAACAGCAAAATCTGCATCATTATCTATGACAAAATCAGTTCAGCGGGCACGATATTTTGAGACTATTAAAATACAGGTGTGCTACAAAATGTAAAACTGTATTTTTTGCCAACGGGCACCTAAGATGCAAACTATGTTCAGTCATGCAAAAATAAATTATGTTTTCCTGCACACCTAAGTCATGTAGCATAAAACACTGTTAAAAGGTAAACTGACACACATTAAAATTTTCAAGAGTTAGTTGAGCACACATAGATTCAAATCAGGCAGCACCAAACCAAAGGTGGTTAAGAGCATTCTACTGACATCACCCAGGGGAAGAGTTTTTAGAGAGAAGATATGAAAGCAAGGCAAGAAAATTATTTGATTGACCATAGCTAAAGCAATTGGCTTATCTGGGAGAGCCTAGTTGGCTATTTGTGATTGGTTGTTTTTAAATTCCATTTTCTCAGATTTCAGCACATTGACTCTGGCTTAGGTTCTGGTTTACTTAGGTAGGCATTAGAGCCATCCCAATCTAATGGCCTCCTCCTTAAATTACTTTAATAACATTACAACTGTTTTATTCATTTTTAGGGGCCAAATATTTACTGGTGCTTTCCTACTGATGGCTAAATAAAGTGCTTTTCTCTGTGCCAATTTAATTAGTGTGTAAATTTTATATTTGCTTTAACAAATCTTGATTCAGGTATAAATTTTACATTTTCTACAATTTGAATATTCATATTATTAGATAATTTTGAAGGTTCTTATGAGTAGAGACCAGAGTACATTTTTCTTCAAAGAATAGATAAGAAGCAAAATGTAACTTCAAGCCAGGGCCAAAAGATAAACAACAACAAAAAACAACAAAAAGAGCTCATGTTTAGTGAACACAGAAGGGCTCTGTATCATTGGTATGCATGAACAAGCCAGGGGCAGTAAACAGTTCTCCAAAAGGAACTGTCCCAAAGAACAACCAAGAAAAGAGAATGATTCCTCGGGATGTTTAAATTAAAATCAATACAAAAAGAAGTGATTAATGTATCTTCTACAGTTACAATTTAATATTTCGAGTCTTCTAAATCTTGCCTCTCCCCCAAATCTAGTGTTATTCAAAAGTGCCCTAAGAATGTACAAGCCTTCTATGCCTTGTTTCTTACTCTGCTGCAATAACTTCCCCACTCAGGAGTGCGCATAAGAACTCACTGATGATCATTAGACTTTAATTAGCTATGTTATTAAAACTAAATGTTACATTCTATATACACTCTTGTATAAATTTGTACCAATGGAAATGACTAAACATCAACTTCTTATTGAATAGTCCCTTTAAAAATAAGACATTTAAAGACATAAGCAGTTCAAGATGTCATTTTCTCTGAAAACCTTGTCATTATGCCACGACCGTCCTAGTTTAAACACTGTGGCCCAGGAATCCCTTTATCCTGGGCAAACCAGGACCATTGGTAACCACACTGATCATTCTGTGATTGAATGTTCATGTTTCATTTCCAGATGCCTACGTAGTAGTTGAAGCAATGAAAACACACACACACACACACACACACACACACACACACACACACACACACCCCATTCAATCTAGAGGTTTTTCCTTTTTCAATTGCACTCTTGCTCCTATTCTGTTGATACTCTTCACATATTTTTCAGAACAAGAAACAAAACATCAAATAGCCATCATATCCACGAATGACTTGACGGCAAATACAGCATCATATTCAATTTTTTATCCCCATTGTCTAACCTAGTGCCAGACATTGTGAAAGGTATTCAATAAAGTCTGGTGAATGAAAGAAGTCAGACTTTAAAATATTGTTTCCCATATGCAAGAAAGAAGTTCCTTCTGTGAATATGCTCAGAGCCAAGGTCTCCTCATCCCCAAGTACCCATACATGTATTTTGCCATTTGCAAACTAGGTATATGCTCCATTTGCAAACTAGGCTTGCTCCTCCAAATGCTCTTCAGAAAGTAGTAGCTCTCAAATTTGTCAAAACTGCTGAAGTGCCAGAGAAGAGATCTGTTATTTGTTGTGAAATTTGCTTTAGGGAAATAAAGAAATGCACATATTTGCACAACCAAAGACTAGGACATTCATCCCAGTCCTTTTAATATCTACCAATAAGGATACCAGGAAAGTCAAATTAAGTTCAGATTCATTTCTCCTGATTCCTAGTGACAGCTGGGAGGCTTCTGACAGCCATCTGACATTAGAAAAGTTTCTTCCTATGAAGGAGAAAATTATAGGACCACATATCAAACTAGAATACCAAAATGAACACTCCAAAGCTTTCCAGAGATTTTTCAATCAAGAGGCTTAGGAAGAAGTTTTGCCTTTTATTTGAAACAAGTATCACAGAAACATCAGCAAAAATTAAAAATTCAGAAATCAATATATCCACTATTGTCACTTCACATCAACTGAAGTTATGAAGACTCCCAAATATCCTGGGGAGAGAGGTAGGGGAAGGGGAAGTGTGTGTGTATACACATATTTGACCAGGTGGGCTTAGGTCTGGGGAGAAAATATAACAGGACTATGAAGAAGATACAGATCTCACACAAAGAACAAGTGACTTGGTAGCTGGCAATTCACATTCGTGTAGCTAATTTGAAAGCTCTGCATGTAAGTGACTCTTCTATCCAAATCCTAATCCTCTCCCTTGTACCAACCACACAAACTACTTTACACATTTCAATCACCCATTAATAATGAAAAGCCCTTGAAAAACAACCTTTGAGTCATAGCCTTTCAGCATGGTGTTTCAATATCTCCTTGTCCCTGACCACACAACCCATACTTTCCCATTATGTCTCCCTAAGGTCAAGGCTCTTCCTCCCCTTACCACCTATGCTCCATTACTCTAAAGCCTTTCTTTCAGCATCCTAGCTCCTCTTACTCTGACAGACTAACGAAGGACAGGAGCACATGGCTTTTACAAAGTCTTTTCACTTAGGCGGTATAGGATGATGTAACCCAGTTCAACAGGCACTGAGAATTTATTCCTTCCATTTCACACCCTTGTCTCTGGGGTTTCTGTGCCAACAGTTGACTTTGTAGTATGTTCAACTCTGATGTCACCCCAGGCATATATTAGTTAGGTCAGATTTTTTTGACCTAATAAGATTAATTCAACCCAGATGAAGAGGAAACACATAGGTAATAAAATTTTGGGTGTGTTTATCACAGCCTAAGAAGATGGAGTCATTTATGTTTAAACCCAAATAATTATTTTAATAATGCCTTCTACCATTAAGACCTTTGCATTTGTTTTGTTTTGTTTTACTTTTGGGTGGGTGGGGAGTTAATTTTGTTTTGTTTTCCTTTGCTTTTGGCCTTAGCACTTGATAGTAAGTTTTTTGATTTCCCTGGAGAGTAACGCAACCCACCAGAATTGCTCCATAGATTATTTTTAAAGTTTCCCTTGCAAAATATGCCATTTGACCTCTCTTGGGCATTACCAAGGTGAACAGTTTTGGATAGATAGATAGATAGATAGAGAAATAAAATTTAGATATACTCTGCCAAAGACATGATACTTGCACATATTAGGTATTTAAGGGTAAGTCAATAATTATTTATTGTTAGAACTATAAAATCATCACAGAATAAGAAATAATCTTAGTTGCAACACATCTTATAGAGGTTATAGGCTTGTATGAGTCATGAATTTTTATACATTTAAGCATGGAACCTTTTTACAGCTTCATGGAGACTGGTTTAGGAAAGCAGAAAATGTCAGATCACATAAAGAAGTGACTGCCATGGATGAAAAGAGATACAGAACTTTGGAATCTGCAGTTTACTCTTCACCATTCCCCCCTCTAACTCCTGCTCAAATTCAAGTTTATACACTCCTGGGTCAAGATGAAAAGTGACAAAGACTTTCTCCTTGACCAGACTCTATTCAGGTTCCTCTGAGCTCTTTTTGAGTAGGTCCTGTCCTTGGACCTATTTTTTTTTAATTTTATTATGTTATGTTAATCACCATACATTACATCATTAGTTTTTGATGTAGTGTTCCATGATTCATTGTTTGCGTAAAACACCCAGTGCTCCACGCAGAATGTGCCCTCTTTAATACCCATCACCAGGCTAAGCCATCCCCCCACCCCCTCCCCTCTAGAACCCTCAGTTTGTTTCTCAGAGTCCATCGTCTCTCATGGTTCATCTGCCCCTCCGATTCCCCTGCTGCATTTTTCCCTTCCTACTATCTTCTTTTTTTTTAACATATAATGTACCATTTGTTTCAGAGGAGCCCAACTTTAGCAAGAATCCTGTCATGTCAGAGTAGCCAGAATCATCCAACCTTGATACCTGATCACTCTTCTCATCTCCTACTATCCCTCAGGTGATTGTCTCACCACCCTAGCTTGCCTTTAGCAAGAATCCTATTAGGTTGGTTTAGCCAAAATCCCTCCTTAGCCCTGATAGTTCCTCTTAGTACTATTTTCCACTCTGCTTCTTGGCTATAAATTCCCATTTTTCCTTGTTATATTCAGAGTGGAACTCAATCTCTATCCCCTACTGCAAAACCCCATTGTAGTAGTCCCTATATCTATTGCAATAGTCCTTAATAAAGTCTGCCTTACTGTTCTTTAACAAGTTTCCACAAATAATTATTTCTCTAACATAAGACACTCAAGAGATATTTTAGGAGGCAATGATTCTTTTCTTAACTTAATGCTACATCAGACTGTGGAGCTCATTCAACTGTGAAGAAAATATGCCAATCTCCCTGGATGTATTTTGTTGTCCCAGAAGAAAACGTGGTCCTATCAAGAAAAACAGACCTGGAGAAAGAAAGCATCTTACCACTGCAATGTGTCTACCGAGAAAATGCTAAACGAACAAAAGGCAGAGCAGCAAGCTTACTCAGAGGCAGAAAAGATGAAAGTTTATGATCTCAAGGATAGAGAAGTCTCTCTTGCCATGCAGATATTTTGGGTGATCATCAGGAACTGTGTTATTATGTGGAAATGATGCTGCTTTAGAAAGCAAGGGTTGTTACTAAAGTTCAAGTGACATCTCTGTCACCATTTTATCTAGGTTTATCAAATGATTTAAATGGTCCTTTTGCTGATTTACCAAAACTCTAGCCTTGAAAAGTTATTTTGTTTTATTCTCTTTCACAAATGATCCATGAATTATGTGGGTTAAGAGGGAGAGAGATTTATAGGTTTGGGGGATGAGAATTAAGGATTTGGGGAAGGTTTTTGTTTGTTTGTTTTTTTAAGTCACACAAAAAAGTAGTGGACCACATCACTACTGAGTTCATAGCTATTTTTTCACATTGTACTCAAATTAAATTGAGGGTGAGAGTAGATAGGGAGGAATTCTTCATTTAATTTTAAATAATATTTGGATTTCAAAAGTGAGATTTGGATTGCAAAAGCTGGAGTAAGCTCTTGTGGATGAGTGAGACTAAAGCGGAGATCACTGAAGATAACAGCATTCAGTCCTTGGCTTTTCCATTATCACTATTCTAAGTTGCTAGATATACATTAAAAGAATATTTATCCTTCTGATGGCTGCATAATATTCCATTGTGTGTGTGTATATATATATATATATATATATATATATATATATATATATATACCACATCTTCTTTATCCATTCATCTGTCGATGGACATCTTGGCTCTTTCCACAGTTGGGCTATTGTGGACATTGCTGCTATAAACATCAGGGTGCACGTACCCCTATGGATCCCTACATTTGTATCTTTGGGGTAAATACCCAGTAGTGCAATTGCTGGATCGTATGGTAGCTCTATTTTCAACTGTTTGAGGAACCTCCATACTGTTTTCCAGAGTGGTTGCACCAGCTTGCATTCCCACCAACAGTGTAGGAGGGTTCCCCTTTCTCCGCATCCCCGCCAACATCTGTCGTTTCCTGACTTGTTAATTTTAGCCAAAGGAATGAGATCTTGCCATTTGCAACAATGTGGATGGAACTGGAGGGTGTAATGCTGAGCAAAATAAGTCAATCAGAGAAAGACATGTATCATATGACCTCACTGATATGAGGAATTCTTAATCTCAGGAAACAAACAGAGGGTTGCTGGAGTGGTGGGGGGTGGGAGGGATGGGGTGGATGGGTGATAGACACTGGGGAGGGTATGTGCTATGGTGAGCGCTGTGAATTGTGCAAGACTGTTGAATCACAGATCTGTACTTCTGAAACAAATAATGCAATATATGTTAAGAAAAAAGAAAAAGAAGAAGATAGCAGGAGGGGAAGAATGAAGGGGAGTAAATCGGAGGGGGAGACGAACCATGAGAGACGATGGACTCTGAAAAACAAACTGAGGGTTCTAGAGGGGAGGGGGGTGGGGGATGGGTTAGCCTGGTGATGGGTATTAAAGAGGGCACATTCTGCATGGAGCACTGGGTGTTATGCACAAACAATGAATCACGGAACACTACATCAAAAACTAATGATGTAATGTATGGTGATTAACATAACAATAAAAATTTTTTTAAAAAAGAATATTTATCCTACACATGTTTTGGAGGTCTATTTTTCCCTCTAGCTCCCTCTTACCAAAAAAAAGCTCTGATTAAGTTCATTACTGCTCCTTACCAAAGCCAATATTCAGAGGCAAGATTTTTGCTGATTTATCATAGCCTAAGCTTCCTCTAATATTTTCCCATTTCAGCTCTTACAATATGTAATGTTAATTTCACTGGGTTTTCTGGGTCATTTTAAGGAGGGCGAAAGGAAGGAAAATAGATTTATGGAAATATACACATGTGCTATGAAAGTTCATTAAAGAATGACAATTTTCATATACATGAAATACATATGTATATGTATATAAATATATATATATACACACACATATATGAAATAGACATATATGTGTGTGTGTGTGTGTATCCCATTCAAAAAAGCCATAAAACATGGGGGAATTAAAATATATCATAGAAATAATCTTTTATGTCACAAAAAAAATTTATGCATAACTTTTAAATAGTGCTTTTGCTGATTTTTTTCCTAAAGGCTTTTATTTTATAAGTCCCCTATAATCTCTCTCTTTCATTAGGAAACATAAAACAAGAAGTGATGGTCCTTGATCTAGAGTTGAGTAGAAAAATATACACATATAAAATAACTGAAGAACAATAAAACAAGTTCAAGTTTCTATGATACAAAGCTTAGAAGTGTACATAATTTTATTCCATTGCCCACTGTCCAGAGGCCAGTCCAAGTAAGAGATACCATCTATACAAAGACACGGAAAAGGATGGAAGCATGCATGCATATTTCAATATACCTATAGTATACCACAGGAGCAGTATAGTGAAAGGGGCAGAGGCCTGGTGAAGAAATAATAAGAGACAGAGCTCAGAAGGGAGGAGAATTGGTATCTAGATCTATATATTAAACATATTAAAATCAAAAATAAAGTTGAAATCTTTTCATAAATTTCTACCCAATTTAAAAGTCTGGATATCAGTTTGTCATATGCAGAATTTACCATTTCCAATTGTGATTTTGTTTTTCTCTGTCTTCATTTAACTAAATCTATGCTGGGCACCACCAAAGCAAAGAGTGTGGTATATTCTTTTTTGTTTTAATTGTTTAACTGACAGCCAACATAATGCTCTCATTTCTAAGGCAATGAAAGAGCAAAGTTGTCCATTCTTGCTCTGACTCCACAGTCAAAAGCAGCTGGAGTTTATACAAAGGTTCAGACAGTTCAGACCCAACTGGAGCAGGTTATTTCCTTTTCCACTCTGACTGTGAAAGACCCGGTGCCAGGTTATCATTTCCAGAAAACATCTATGCCAGAAAAACCTGCAGATAGAGACTTTTTTTTTTTCTTTCTGAATTGTTAGCTGGTCTCGCAGCACATTTTGAATGTAACCTTTTTAGTCCCTGCATTTGCAATTAGAGATTAAAATTCCATTCCAAGAGCCATTCGGCAGATGGCAAAGCATGAAAAAACCGAAGGTAGTTTAAAATTGTATTTATACAGAACACCAGATGAATTTGCCAGGCTGTTTCTTCCTGAGTTTATATATTCACTTGTGAAAATTGATTGTTTAAGATGTAGATTTCATTTGCAGGGATTTAGCATTTTTATAGGATTTTAAAGCATCAATTAATCCATCTCTTTTGTTCAGCACAGTTGCTTTAAATATGGAAGTAAAATCTATATTTAAAGCAACTGCTTCTTAAGAAGATTAAGTCACCTGTGCAAGGGTCACCAAGTTAGGTTCAGAAAGCCCACACGATAATAAAATGGACAGGCCACTCAACCAATGCATCTATTAAGTGGAAACCCCATCACATCTTAGGACATGTAGGCAGTCTGATTCTTAATTAAGATTTTTTTCCTGGGGTGCCTGGGTGGCTCAGTCGTTAAGCAGCTGCCCTCGGCTCAGGTCATGATCCCAGGGTCCTGGGATCGAGCCCCACATCAGGCTCCCTGCTCTGCAGGAAGCCTGCTTCTCCCTCTCCCACTCCCCCTGCTTGTGTTCCCTCTCTCACTGTGTCTCTGTCAAATAAATAAATAAAATCTTTAAAAAAAAAAAGATTTTTTTCCTTTAGGTTCCTCCAACAGCTTTTGTGAAAATCCTTATGGTTTTAAATGTTTATTGACATTTAACAGATTCAGAGAAATGCACAAATCATAAAAATATAGCTTAAGGAATTTTTTTAAAGTGAGCATACCCACATAAACACTTCCCAGAACAAGAAATAAAAAATTACTCCTACCCCAGAAGCCTTCCTTGTGCTCCTTCCCAAGTTACTTCCTCCCCAACACAACCACCATTCTAATTCTAGCACCAAAAATTACATTATATCTTACTGAAGTTCACGTAAGTAGACTCAGACAGTATTGACCAATTTGTGTTTGCCTTTATTCACACATTTTGTTTAAGATTCATCCACTCTACTGCATGCAGGGATATATTTGTTCATTGTCACTGCTGTATGTAAGTTTATTTTATAAATATTTCACAATTTATCCATTTACTACTGATGAGGTTTTGGGATTTTTCTAGTTTGGAGGGATTACAAATAGTGCTTCTATGATCATTTTTAATACATGTTTTTGGTGAACATATGTATGCATTTCCGATAGAATTAGAATTAGCCCTATTTGTGGAATTGGTCACAGTTTTCCTTGACAGCACTGGACATTCTCAGTCTTTTTCACTTTAGCAATCTGGTGAGTATATAGTGGCTTTGTATTGTAATTTTAATTTGTACTTCCCTGATAACTAATTGAGCACATTTCCATAGTTATTTGTAAAGTGTTTGTTGAAGTCATTTGACCATTACTAATTCATCTTTTTAAAAAAATTTCCACTGGATGCAAATCTCTCTTGAGATAAATGTATTACAAATAATTTCTAACCCGTGGTTTGCTTTTCTACTCTCTTGGGCTAACAAGTTCTTAATTTTTAAAAAATTCAATTCATCAATAATTTTTTTCTGTAAGCATAGTGCTTTTTATGTTTTGTTTTATATATCATTGCCTCTCTTAAGTTCACAAAGTAAACCATGCTGTATTCTAGAATACTGTTTTAACTTTTAAAATGAATCAACAATCCAAATTTATTTTTGTATATTGTGTCAATAGGGAATAAAATCATTATTTTCCATTTAGCTATGCCATTGATCCAGCACCTTTTATTGGAAAAACCACCTTTACTCCTTACCCTCAATGCATGGCAGTCACATCTTCACAAATTAATTGATCTTGTATATGTGGGTGTATTTCTGGACTCTATTTGTCTATCCTGAATCAAAAGTATACCATTTAATTGTGTAGCTTTATAAGTCTCACTATGTGGTGGAATAAGTATTCCAATTTTGTTCTCATTCAATAATTCCTTGACTATTTTGGTCCTGTGCCTTTCCATACAAGGAATCACTTATGAATTTCTACAAAAAAGTATAACCTGCAGAGATTTTGACTGAAATTATATATATATATTTTAAAGATTTTATTTATTTATTTGACAGAGAGAGAGACAGCGAGAGCAGGAACACAAGCAGGGGGAGCAGGAGAGGGAGAAGCAGGCCTCCCGCCGAGCAGGGAGCCCGATGCGGGACTCGATCCCAGGACTCCGGGATCATGACCCGAGCCGAAGGCAGACGCCCAACGACCGAGCCATCCAGGCGCCCTTGACTGAAATTATATTGCAAATAGATTATTTTGGTGAAAATGGGCATCTTTGCAATATTTTCATTCCATTAATATAGTATATCTATCTATTTATTGACAACTTTAATTTCTCTCAATAACATTTTGTCATTTTCTATGTAAATATACATCATTTAATAGGCTTAGCCCTAATTATTTACTTTGTTTTGCTATTATGTATGCTATAGCTTCAAAATTTTATTTTCTGATTGTTTACTGCTGATATTTAAAAGTGTGTTTCTGTGTGTGTGTGTGCACGCAAGCATGCATACATGCGTGTGTTGACTTTGATTTCAGAGAATTTGCTAATTTAATTCTAATGGTTTGCCTGTAGACTTGGATATTCTCAGTATACAATCCTATTTGTAAATAATGATTTTTTTTCCTTATTTCATCAATTTAAACCTTTTATTTCCTTTTCTTTCATTATTGCTACTGGCTAGAACTTCCAATAAAATGTTAAAAGAAGTGGTCACAGGGGCATCTTTGTTTTATTCTGGATCTAAGGGGAAAATAGTTAAATAATTCATCCTAAATTAAGATGTTTATTATAGGTTTTTTATATTCTATAAAATTATGTAAGCTCCCTTTTATTCTTTTTTTTTTAAAGATTTTATTTATTTATTTGAGAGAGAGCTAGAGAGAGAGAGAGAAAACACGAGCTGGGGGGACAGGTAGAGAGAGAGAGAAACAGACTCCTCGCTGAGCAAGGAGCCTGATGCAGGACTCTATCCCAGGACCCAGGGATCCTGACCTGAGCCAAAGGCAGATGTTTAACCAACTGAACCACACAGGTGCCCCAGCTCCCTTTTATTCTTCATTTATGTTGAGGTTTTTATCATCTGTATGTGGTTCACCTTTATCAAATGCTATTTTTTAATTTATTGTGATAATCATGCTTTTTCTTTTTACCTCTATAAATGTGGTGAAGATCAGTGATTACTCTTAAAATATTATACCTTGTATTCTTGAATTAAATACTATTTCATTATACTAGGTAATATTTTACACATTGCTTATTTTGGTTTCCTAATAATTTCAAAGCATTTTTCACTTATGTCACATAAAAAGGTTTGGTCCATAATTTTACTACCCTGTAATGCCCCTGACAAATTTTGACACCATGACTATGCTAGTTTTATAAAATGAGTTCATAAAAATTCTCTCTTTTTCTATCCTATGGATAAGACTAGTGATACTTCTTTCTTAAACTTTTTGGAAAAATTTACTGCTGAAGATCTGTGTGTCTAATGCTCTCTTTTATAAAATTTTAGTATTAATTTACGTATGTATTTTTTGAGGGTTCAAACCAAGAAATAGTCTCTGAACTACAGAGAACAAACGGATGGTTACCAGAGTAGAGGTGGGTGGGGGGACATGGGAAATAGGTGATGGGGATTAAGGAGCACACTTGTGATTAGCATCAGGTGTTGTATGGAAGTGTTGAATCACTATACTGTACACCTGAAACTAATATTACACTGTATGTTAACTGGAATTTTTTAAAAAGTTTTTAAAAATTACCTTAAAGATTATACTACCATTTTGGCCAAAAAATTCTACTATAAGTTAGTACTTTTGCACTACCAGGACAATGCAAGAATATTAGAACTTTTTAAATCCATGTACACCTCTCCACTCTTTTATATAATTGTCATCTGTTGTTATTCCAATAATATTTATTGTTTTGTAAATCAATATAAATTTGGATTTACCCACATATTTACTTTTATTGTTCTTCATTATTTACTGAATTTTCACACTTTTTTATAAGAGATAATTGTCCTTCTCCCTGAATAACTCCTCTAAAATTTTCTTTTACTATGAGTCTGCTGACAATAAATTCCTTTTCTCCTGAAAATATTGTTTTCTTCACTTTTTTTCTTCAAGTTTTTATTTAAATTCCAGTTAGTTAACATATAGTGTAATATTAATTTTAGGTATAGAATTTAGTGATTCATCACTTACATACAAAACCCAGGGCTCATCAAAAGTGCCCTCCTTAATCCCCATCACTCATTTAACCCAGCCTTTACCCATCTCCCCTCCAGTAACACTCAGTTTGTTCTCTACAGTTAAAAGTCTCTTTTCTGGTTTACCTCTCTCTCTCTCTCTCTCTCCTTTTTCCCCCTATGTTCATCTGTTTTGTTTCTTAAGTTTTCTTCACTTTTCATTTTTAAAGTTAGAAGTTATTTCCTTTCATTACCTTAAAGGTATTATCTTAATGTCTTCTGGCTTCCATCACTTGTGCTAAATATTTATTCATCACTTATTGTTGTACCTTTGGAATTTTTTCCTAGATATTTTTAAGATTTTCTCTTAATCTTTGATTAGATTAAAATGAAGATATGTGTATGTATGTGTGTGTTTGCTTTTTATTTTGAAAATTTATACTGCTGCGTGTTTAGAGAAAAACTTCCTAAATCTGCACTCATAGCAAATTTGGAATATTCCTGGCCATTATATTTTTAAAGACGGCTTGTATCTCATACAATTCACTCTTCTCCTTTTAGAACTTTCCACATTTGTTAGACCTTTTTGTACTATCCCATGTATCTCAAATGTTCTTGTATATTTTCCCTAATAGTTTCTATCTGAACATTTTCAATTCATCTGTCTGTAGTAAGTTTTATCTTCTGCCATTAAACCAAACTACTGAGTTTGTAACTGCCACTTTATTTTTTTTAATTCTAAAACTTCCATTTGGTTCATCATTATTGATTCTAATGTTTTATTCTCCACATTCTTATTTTTTTGAACATAACAACGACCTATTTTAAAGTCTTGAACTCCAAATTTTTGTACTGCTAAAATCAGGATTCTGATAGAAACTCTGCTTAGATTTTTAGCCTCCCTTCCTCTATGGTGGGCCTTTTAGCCTTCTGGCCTACCCAGAATGTGTCTCCATTGGGCAAGAACCACAGAATGCCAGGTCCATTGGATTGTTGTTGTTCTTTTCTCTCGAGAAACTTGGCCTCTCAAGTCCTGACTTCCTTAAAGCCCCAAACTCTATCCTTTATCTACTCAATCCCAGAAGACATGCAAAAGGTCTCTCCTCTCTACCCATCCCACTTAGGAAAGAGAGAACACTTTTAAGGAGAAGTAGAAGAGAGTGTTAGGTTTACCTCACCCTTTTCAACAGGCTCTGTGATCCTCAAGTCCTGAATATTTTGGTTGCTTTAAAATGACTTTTGTATTTCTTACTCAGCTTTTATAACTGTTCTCCATAAAAGACTGGTCACATACAAGCTATTCTATCATAGCCAAAGGGAGAAATCACCTATCTTAGAGTTGGGAAAACTTCAAAGTCTGAAGCTATAAGACAGACTGGGAGAAAAATCAGTGTATCTCTGGTCACTTCTCATAATTGAAAAAAAAAAGATATTACAGATTCAAAAGTGTAAACTGGTAATCAGTTTGTGGGGGAAGGGTGGGATTATAATATGTGGAATAAAATACCTATTTTTAAATCCCAGTAATGAGATTCAATAGCTCTAGGGCCATGGCTAGTCACATAAACTTCCTAACTACTGGTCTTCATCTAAATATAAAAGTAAAAATTAATGAGATTAAATGATGTTTAGGATGAAAATCATTTATAAATTGAAATGCAAGATACCAAAGAAATTCAGAAAGTTTCAGACATATTTTTATGAAAAAGGATCAGAATTTGACATACACTAATCTGCTCCACATGTAAAAGCAAGGCTTTTGTGGGTTCTGGGAAGTTATTTTTCAATGGGTTTTTTATTTACTCAAAACATACCTAACTAAAATATGATGTATGTAAAAGGAAAATAGAAAAATGAGTAGACTATGACAAATAAAGAGATTAAGCTAATAATTAAAAAAAATACCCACAAAAAAAAATACCAGGTACAGATGATTTCACTGGTGAATTCTACACTTAAAAGAATCAAAAAGACATCATAAGATAAGAAAACCATAGACCATTATCTCTAAAGAATACAGACATAAAAATCTTCAAAAGAAATATTAGCATAGCAAATCCAACAACATATGAAAAAAGATTATACACCATGACCAATTGGATTTTATCCCAGGAATGCAAAGTTGGTTTAATACAGAAAAATCTATTAATGTAACAGACCATATCAAAAGATAAAATTAAAAGCCAAAAACCATATAATCAATACTAAATTGCAAAAAAAGCATTTGACAAAATCTAACACTATTTCACAATTAAAAAAGAGTATCTAGGCATAGAAGGAAACTATCAACTATCAGCATAATAAATATCATCCAAAAAACCTACAACTAACATCTAGTTAATTATGAAAGACTGGATGCTTTCCTATAAAAATCAGCAACAACACAAGATGTTTACTCTCTTTACTTCTACTAAACACTGTACTGGGAGTTGTAGCCAGGGCATTAGGACAAGTAAATAAAAAGATATCTAAATTAGAAAAGAAGAAATAAAATTATCCCTACTCACAGATGACATGATCTTGCACATAGAAAGTTCTAAGTAATCTACTATTAGAACTAATAAATTAGGGGGCGGAGCAAGATGGTGGAAGAGTAGGAGACCTAGATTTCGTCTTATCTCAGGAATTCAGGTGGATAGGGACCAAACCATTCTGAACACCTATGAACTGAACAGGAGATCAAACAAAAGAATAGCAACAACTCTCTGAAGAGAAAAGTGACCACTTTCTGGAAGGTAGGACGTGTGGAGAAGTGAATCCGAGGCAAAATTTGGGAGGATAGGCATGCATATATATATATATATATAAGTTGTTCTCTCTTTAAAATTTGGAGATTCAGTTTCTTCTAACAGATCAAAATATACGCTAAATCTCGAGTGTATGGCTTTGTTCTAGTCTCCTGCCTGATCACAAACTCTCCTTTTTTTTTTTACTTCCTTTTTTAAATCCTCTTCTTTCTTTTTTCAAACAACTTCACAATTCCTTTTATAAAATCTTTTATAATTTTCATCTTTACAGTCATATTCCATCCCTTCATCCTATCAACCCTTATTTTTGTACATATATAAGTTTTTCTTTCTTTAAAATTTTGGGAGGCACTTTCTTCTAACAGACCAAAATACGCTGAAAATCTAGTGTGTGGCACTGATCTATACACCAGCCTGATCATATTGAATCATATTCTGTTTTTTTGTTTTGTTCTGTTTTTATTTGTTTTTATCTTTATCTTTTCCTTTTTTTTTCTTTCCCTTTCTTTTCCCATGGTTTCAGGTCTTTTCTGATTTGTTTAGAGTATATTTTCTGGGGACACTGTTGTCCGGTTAGCATTTTGTTCTCATTCATCTAGTCTCCTCTGGACAAACTGACAAGACGGAAAAAATCACCTCAACAAAGAGAACAACAGGTGGTACCGACTGCCAGGGACCTACTCAATAGAGACATTAGTACGATGACAGACCTAGAGTTCAGAATCACGATTTGAAAGATACTAACTGGGCTTGAAAAAAGCATGGAAGGTATTAGAGAAACCCTTTCTGGAGAAATAAAAGAAATAAAATCTAACCAAGTGGAAATCAAAAAGGCTATTGATGAGGTGCAATCAAAAATGGGGGTGCTAACTGCTAGGATAAATGAGGCAGAAGAGAGAATCAGTGATATAGAAGACCAAATGATGGAAAATCAAGAAGCTGAGAAAAAGAGATAAACAACTACTGGATCACGAGGGCAGAATTCGAGAGATAAGCGATACCGTAAGATGAAACAACATTAGAATAATTGGGGTCCCAGAAGAAGAAGGGGGGGCAGAAGGTATAATGGAGCAAATTATAGCACAGAACTTCCCTAATCTGGGGAAGGAAACAGGCATCAAAATCCAAGAGGCACAGAGAACCCCCCTCAAAATCAATAAAAATAGGTCAATACCCTGCCATCTAATAGTAAAAGTTACAAGGCTCAGAGACAAAGAGAAAATCCTGAAAGCAGCTCGGGGCAAGAGATCTGTAACCTACAATGATAGAAACATTAGATTGGCAACAGACCTATCCACAGAGACCTGGCAGGCCAGAAAGGACTGGCATGATATGCAGCCAAGAATACTATATACAGCTAGGGTCTCACTGAAAATAGGAGATATAAAAAGCTTCCAGGACAAACAAAAACTAAAGGAATTTGCAAACACGAAAGCAGTCCTACAAGAAATATTGAAAGGGGTCCTCTAAGCAAAGAGAGAGCCTAAAAGTAACATAGACCAGAAAGGAACACAGACAATATACAGTAACAGTAACAGTCACCTTATAGGCAATACAATGGCACTAAATTCAGATCTTTCAATACTTACCCAGAATGTAAAAGGGCTAAATGTCCCAATCCAAAGACAGAGGCTATCAGATTGGAATAAAAAACAAGACCCATCGATATGCTGTCTGCAAGAGACTCATTTTAGACCCAAAGACACTCCCAGATTGAAAGTGAGGGGGTGGAAAACCATTTACCATGCTAATGGGCATCAAAAGAAAGCTGGGGTGGCAATATTTATATCAGAAAAATTAGATTTTAAACCAAAGACTGTAAGAAGAGATGAGGATGGACACTATATCCTACTTAAAGGGTCTATCCAAGAAGAGGACCTAACAATTGTAAATATCTATGCCCCTAACATGGGAGTAGCCAATTATATAAGCCAATTAATAACAAAAGCAAAGAAACACATCAACAGCAAAACAGTAATAGTGGGGGACTTTAACACCCCCCTGACTGAAATGGACAGATCATCTAAGCAAAATATCCACAAGGAAATAAAGACTTTAAATGATACACTGGACCAAATGGACTTCACAGACATATTCAGAACATTCCATCCCAAAGCAACAGAGTACACATTCTTCTCTAGTGCCCATGGAACATTCTCCAGAAGAGATCACATCCTAGGTCACAAATCAGGTCTCAACCAGTACCAAAAGATTGGGATCATTCCCTGCATATTTTGAGACTACAATGCTTTGAAACTAGAACTCAATCACAAGAGGAAAGTCGGAAAGAACTCAAATACATGGAGGCTAAAGAGCATCCTACTAAAGAATGAATGGGTCAACCAGGAAATTAAAGAAGAATTAAAAAAATTCATGGAAACCAAAGAAAATGAAAACACAACTGTTCAAAATCTTTGGGATACAGCAAAGGCAGTCCTAGGAGGAAAGTATATAGCAATACAAGCCTTTCTCAAGAAACAAGAAAGGTCTCAAATACACAACCTAACCCTACACCTAAAAGAGCTAGAGAAAAACAGCAAATAAATCCTAAACCTAGCAGGAGAAGAGAAATAATAAAGATAAGAGCAGAAATCAATGAAGTACAAACCAAAAGAACAGTAGAACAGATCAACGAAACTAGGAGCTGGTTCTTTGAAAGAATTAACAAGATTGATAAACCCCTGGCCAGACTTGTCAAAAAGAAAAGAGAAAGGACCCAAATCAACAAAATCATGAATGAAAGAGGAGAGATCACAACCAACACCAAAGAAATACAATTATAAGAACATATTATGAGCAACTCTATGCCAGCAAATTAGATAACCTGGAAGAAATGGATGCATTCCTAGAGATGTATCAACTACCAAAACTGAACCAGGAAAAAATAGAAAACCTGAACAGACCTATAACCACTAAGGAAATGGAAGCAGTCATCAAAAAATCTCCCAACAAACAAAATCCCAGGGCTTCCCAAGGGAATTCTACCAAACATTTCAAGAAGAATTAATACCTATTCTTCTGAAACTGTTCCAAAAAATAGAAATGGAAGGAAAACTTCCAAACTCGTTCTATGAGACCACCATTACCTTGATCCCAAAACCAGACAAAGACCCCCTCAAAAAGGAGAAATACAGACCAATATGCTTGATGAATATGGATGCAAAAATTCTCACCAAAATACTAGCCAATAGGATCCAACAGTATATTAAAAGAATTATTCAACACGACCAAGTGGGATTTATCCCTGGGCAGCAAGGTTGGTTCAACATCCACAAATCAATCAACGTGATACAATACATTAATGAAAGAAAGAACAAGAATCATATGATCCTCTCAACAGATGCAGAAAAAGCATTTGACAAAGTACAGCATCCTTTCTTGATCAAAACTCTTCAGAGTGTAGGGATAGAGGGTACATACCTCAATATCATAAAAGCCATCTATGAAAAATCCACAGCGAATATCATTCTCAATGGGGAAAAACTGAGAGCTTCCCCCTAAGGCCAGGAACGCGGCAGGGATGTCCACTCTCACCACTGCTATTCAACACAGTATTAGAAGTCCTAGCCACAGCAATCAGACAACAAAAGAAATCAAAGGCATCCAAATCAGCAAAGAAGAAGTCAAACTCTAACTCTTTGCAGATGATATGATACTTTATGTGGAAAACCCAAAAGACTCTACCCTATAACTGCTAGAACTCATACAGGACTTCAGTAAAGTGGCAGGATATAAAATCAATGCACAGAAATCAGTGGCATTCCTATACACCAACAGCAAAACAGAAGAAAGAGAAATTAAGGAGTCGATTCCATTTACAATTGCACCCAAAACCATAAGATACATAGGAATAAATCTAACCAAAGAGGTAAAGGATCTGTACTCAGAAAACTATAAAATACTCAAGAAAGAAATTGAGGAAGACACAAAGAAATGGAAAAACATTCCATGCTCATGGATTGGAAGAACAAATATTGTGAAGATGTCAATGCTACCTAGAGTAGTCTACACATTCAGTGCAATCCCCATCAAAATACCATCCACTTTTTTCAAAGAAATGGAACAAATAATCCTAAAATTTGCATGGAACCAGAAAAGACCCCGAATAGCCAGAGGAATGTTGAAAAAGAAAAGCAAAGCTGGCGGCATCACCATTCCGGACTTCCAGCTCTATTACAAAGCTGTCATCATCAAGACAGTATGGTACTGGCACAAAAACAGACACATAGATCAATGGAACAGAATCGAGAGCCCAGAAATGGACCCTCAAACTCTATGGTCAACTAATCTTTGACAAAGCAGGAAAGAATGTCTAATGGAAAAAAGACAGTCTCTTCAACAAATGGTGTTGGGAAAATTGGACAGCCACATGCAGAAGAATGAAACTGGACCATTTCCTTACACCACACACAAAAATAGACTCCAAATGGTTGAAAGACCTAAATGTGAGACAGGAGTCCATCAAAATCCTAAAGGAGAACACAGGCAGCAACCTCTTCGAACTCAGCCATAGCAACTTCTTCCTAGAAACATCGCCAAAGGCAAGGGAAGCAAGGGCAAAAATGAACTATTGGGACTTCACCAAGATAAAAAGCTTTTGCACAGCAAAAGAAACAGTGCACAAAACTAAAGACAACCGACACAATGGGAGAAGATATTTGCAAATGACATATCAGATAAAGGACTAGTATCCAAAATCTATAAAGAACTTATCAAACTCAACACCCAAAGAACAAATAATCCAATCGAGAAATGGGCAGAAGATATGAACAGACACTTTTCCAAAGAAGACATCCAAATGGCCAATAGACACATGAAAAAGTGCTCAACATCGTTCGGCATCAGGGAAATCCAAATCAAAACCTCAATGAGATACCACCTCACACCCAGTCAGAATGGCTAAAATTAACAAGTCAGGAAACGCCAGATGTTGGCGGGGATGCGGAGAAAGGGGAATTCTCCTACACTGTTGGTGGGAATGCAAGCTGGTGAAGCCACTCGGGAAAACAGTATGGAGGTTCCTCAAACAGTTGAAAATAGAGCTACCATACGATCCAGCAATTGCACTGCTGGTATATACCCGAAAGATACAAATGTAGGGATCCGAAGGGGTACATGCACCCCGATATTTATAACAGCAACGTCCACAATAGCCAAACTGTGGAAAGAGTCAAGATGTCCATCAACAGATGAATGCACAATGGAATATTATGCAGCCATCAAAAGGAATGAGATCTTGCCATTTGCAACAACGTGGATGGAACTGGAGGGTGTTATACTGAGCAAAATAAGTCAATCAGAGAAAGACGTGTCATATGATCTCACTGATATGAGGAATTCTTAATCTCAGGAAACAAACTGAGGGTTGCTGGAGTTGGGGGGGGTGGGAGGAATGAGGTGGCTGGGTGATAGACACTGGGTATGTATGTGCTATGGTGAGTGCTGTGAATTGTGCAAGACTACTGTTGAATCACAGATCTGTACCTCTGAAACAAACAACACAATATATGTTAAGAAAAAAGAGAAGAAGATAGCAGGAGGGGAAGAATGAAGGGGGGGAAATCGGAGGTGGAGACGAACCATGAGTGATGATGGACTCTGAAAAACAAACTGAAGGTTCTAGAGGGGAGGGGGGTGGGGGGATGGGTTAGCCTGGTGATGGGTATTAAAGAGGGCATGTTCTGCATGGAGCACTGGGTGTTATGCACAAACAATGAATCATGGAACACTACATCAAAAACTAATGATGTAATGTATGGTGATTAACATAATAAAATATTTTTAAAAAGAACTAAAAAATAGTTCAGCAAAGTTGCAGGATACAAAATCAATATAAAAATCAATCATATTCCTATCATCCGGCAATAAACCATACAAAAATAAAATTAAGAAAACAATTCCATTTACAATAGCATCAAAAGGAATAAAGTGTTGCTTAGAAGTAAATTTAACAAAAGAAGTATAATATTCATATCCTGAAAAATACAAAACACTGTTCAAGGATATTAAAGATGATCTATATGAATGGAAAGACATCCCACAGTCATGGTTCAAAAGCCGTAATATTGTTAAGATGGCAAGATTTTCCAAACTGATTTACAGATTCAATGCAATTTCTATAGAATCCCAGACAGCTTCTTTGCAAAAATGAACAAGTTGATCCTAAAATTTATATAGAAACTCAAGGAATTCAGAATAGCCAAAACAGTCTTGAAAAGGGAAATCAAAGTTAGAGGATTCATACCTCTGATTGTAAAAGTTACTAGAAAGCAAATGTAATCAAGGCAGCATTGTACTGGCACAGGACAGACATATAGATGAAAGGAATACAAGTGAGTGTCCAGAAATAAGCTTTGGATTTGGCAGAGGTTTCATAGACATGACACCAAATGCAAGGAACAAAAGAAAGAACTGATAAATAAAACTTCATGAAAACTAAAACCATCTGTACTTCAAAGGACCTAGTAGGAAAGTAAAAAAACATACCTCACAGCATGGAAGAAAATATTTGCAAATCCTACCATCTAACAAGGTACTTGTATCTAGAATATATAAAGAATTCTTACCACTCAAAAATAAAAATGTAAATAACCCAATAAAAAAATAGAGAAAAGATTAAATTGAAATTTCTCCAAAAAAAGATATTAAAATGATTAAAAAGCCCATATAAAAGATGCTCAATATCACTTGTTATTAGGGAAATGCAAATCAAAACCACAATGACATACCACTTTAACCCAGTAAGTTGGCTAGAATCAAAAAGTCAAATAACAGGAATTTATAAGGATGCAGAAAAACTGAAACCTTCATACATTGCTTGTGGGAACTTGAAATGGTGCGGCTGCTTTGAAAAACAGTTTGGCAATTCCTCAAAAAATTAAACATACAATTATTATTTTACCAAGAAATTTTACTCCTAGGTTTATACCAAAGAGAAATAAACACATATATCCACACAAAAATTTATTCCCAAATGCAGCATTATTCATAATACCCAAAATGTGGAAACCACTTAAACGTTCACTAATATGTCATATAGTACGTGGTATATGTGAATAAACAAAATGTGGTATAGCCATGAAATGAAATATTATTCAGCATTAAGAAGGAATAGAATACTGATACATGCTTCAACGTTGATTAACCTTGAAAACATGCTAAATAAAAGAATATGGTCACAAAAGATCACATATTATTTGATCCTATTTTTATGAAATGTCCAGAATAGGCAAATCTATAAAGACAGAAATTAGTGATTTTCTAGGGATGAAGGGAGGAGTGGGGATTGAAGGGTGATTGCTAAAGGGTTTCTTTTGGGGGCAATTTCAGTGTTTCAAAATTGTGGTGATTCTTGTACAATTCTGGAATATACCAGAAACCACTGAATTGTATAGTTTAAATGGTAAATTGTATGGTATGGTAAATTATGTCTTACTAAAGCTGTTACCTGCCTCCACCCCAAAAAAGGGTATATATATTTAGCATTGGCACTAGGTACTATAAGAATTTAAAATATATTAATGACTGGTTTCCATAAATATAATAAGACCTATAGAAAGAAGACACAGACATATTTTTATATTAAACACCACACCCAGAACACATCTGCCTTATTTTTAGACCCTAAATTTCAGTGTTTTTTAAACCACTGACATGTATAAAAGTAGGATATATCTTAAAATCAAGGTATAATTTAATGTAGTTTACCACTCTTCCTAAGAACTATTAGTTATCCTTCCTCGGTAACTTAAAATCAAACAAAATCTAATGGAAAACAATTTGTGTTATACAGGTCAAAGCACATTGCAAATTCATGCAAGAAGTCTCATACTACTGAGATCTGAAATGGTCAGAGAAGCCTTTGTCAGGATTTGGGCTCAAAGAAATCTTTGAAGAATAGGCAATGTGCAGACTGAGAAAGAGCAAGAAAAAACTTTCGGGCACTTTTTATGGAATTTCTGCAGATGCCTATACTTTTAAAATTCTGTTTTGCTTCTACTTCTGTGCCCTTGCTTTTAAACATACTGGACACATACATCTGCTGCATATAATCATCCAAAGAATGAGGTTCATGCCTTTCCCTTTTATAAGTCACACATACTACCAATACAAATACTTCACACCATTCAAGAAAAAAACAGATAAAAATAAAGCATTTTTTAAATAAAAGATGAGGGAATTATAATAATTCTCTGATCGTCTATTGTCTTACTCATACATGAGCAACAATTGTATTTATAGGAAATCTAAGTTCATATGGTGATTTTACATTTTACATAATTTATTTTATCTTCCTCAAATATCACATCAGCAGCTATACAACTAAGACCATAAAACAACACAGGATAAGCCCATGCATTATTTCCTTTAAAAACTAGACAAATAGTGTAATTGTTAAGAACCTGGGCTGGTTTCAAAGCCAAAACGCTGTTATTACTACCTGTAAGATCTTGTGCGTGATCCTTAACCTCTGAGTCTCAATGTCCTCATCTTAAAGTGAGAATAATAATCATCAGCTAGCTATGGAAAAATGGCTTTGTTTTCATGGTCCTTATATGAACTGGGTATCAGAACTACTCAAATAAAAGACCGCTAAATCAGAGCTGAGGTAGACTTCAGGGAAATGGATTTATGTAGTTGAAGAAAACTGGAGAAAGCTGTAAATATACTTTCTGCTTCCAGATAAGGATATAGGTTTGAGATATTATTAAGTTTGGTTTCAGAATCAAAAGTGTCCCATTATTGGGCACCTGGGTGGCTCAGTCGTTAAGCGTCTGCCTTCGGCTCAGGTCATGATCCCAGGGTCCTGGGATTGAGTCCCACATCAGGCTCCCTGCTCAGCGGGAAGCCTGCTTCTCCCTCTCCCACTCCCCCTGCTTGTGTTCCTGCTCTCACTGTCTCTCTCTGTCAAATAAATAAATAAAAAATCTTTAAAAAAAAAAAAAAAGTGTCCCATTATTGTAAAAATTCCCTTAAAAGGCAATAAAGATATTGTTTGTGAAACTTTCTGAATCGTGACACAAAAATGACTGTGGCACAGCAAAGATAATATTCTCTGGTCTAGCAAAATCCTTCCTGTCAGTACGTCTGGGTGATCTCTCGTTAGAGACTCTGGAACAGTGAAAGCTATGCTAAGATGTGCTGAAACTGGTCCTGCTGTCTCTCAGCATCTACCTCACTTACACAAAGATTTTGCATCCTTGACTAATTAACTCAGGACCCCAATCTAACCTACAAAGGATGTTTGTGTAAGTGCCAGATCTTCCCAGGATCCATAAGCTCATAGGCTGTTATGCACACATAACCATATAATACATTTAAAATGCTTAGCAGGATGCCTGTTACAGAGTAAGCCCTAAATAAACACTAGTTAAGACTATGATGAAGGTGATGACGTTGAGTATGAAATGAACAGATGCACAGATGATGTCACATTCTATTTTGGTGGATGATCAATAAGACAGAGTAGGGAGGGATGCTTCTTTTGCTCTTCTAAAAGCTACTGGCATGAAAGAATAGGGATTTTAATTAGTTTAATCTTACTCCTCCTCATTTTAAAGAATTTTAAAGTAAGATAACTAAAGGCAAAGTGATGGTCCATAGATTACATCAACGAGCACTGTTTTTCCTTTGTCTTCAAACTAAAAACTGAATGACAGATATTAAGCTGGAATCCAACATTTCAAAAGTGGTAATTTTTGTGATTCAGAGCCAGTCTGTTTTCAATGTTTAATACAACAATGGTTCAATGACTTAGGAGACAACCCTGCAAGATCATCTGGAAGACACAGATAACAAAATCTAAAGGCCCCTCAGAGTGAAAGTAATACATAGGATTGAATTACTGCAAACTTCTGCCTCTGTCTCATACTAAAGCTCTGCCATTACCAGTTCTGTGGCCTCAGGCAAAATAATCTCTCTATGTCTCATTACACTCATAAAATGGGGCAAGTAGAAGCTACCTCTTAAGTTGTGTGGGCATTATTATTATCATTTTGCCATTATAAGCATTATCAAAATGTCTTAATTTAAAAAGATGGAAGAAAGGAAGCCAAGATTATTCAGAAGCCATGACATTGTGTCTATCTTCCTTTCTAGCTTCATCTATAAAATAGCCCTCAACTCTTCCTATATTTCAGATACATCAAAATATTAAATTCTCCTTAATTACACTCTATCTAATTCATTCATTCTCAAACATTAGTTAAGCACCTACAATCTTTCAGAGCTCTGAAATACAACAATAAACAACATGGACTCTGTTCTCACGAAATTTACAATCTGGTAAAAAGCTAGTATTATACCATTACTGATATTGCTCCCTTAATCTAAACATAATTCTCTACTATCATCCTGAACGGATTCAGGAAACATCTTCCAATAAACTGAAAAAATCTGGATCTATCCGCCCTCCTCCTCTTGTTACAATTTTTTTAACCTTGACTATAGTACTTAAAGCACTGGGTCACAGAGAACAATTAGTGTATAAACGGTAAATTCCATTATGGAAAGGATGATGGGTTTTGTTTTTATATATGGTCTTCTGTCTGTTTATCCCACAGGACTACCAAGCTGTATCTATCACCAGACATTACATATAAATAAATATACATGCACATAATAATAATACCTATATTCCTTTGGCATTTTATATTTTCAAAACACTTTCTCACACATCTCTTCTTTAACCTCACAGTAACTTCTAAAATGTAGAAATGTGAAAGAAAAGAAGAGTGCTTTAATGAGTTGCCAAAAGATAGAACTGGGGAGTCTAGAACAAAAAAATTCCAACTTCAGTTCCAGTGATTTTTCTTCCATGATCCCATGAACTCTTCTAAGAGATATCCTACAATCTGTCAATTTTCAGATGGGCTTTGAAGAAACACTTGAGCAGATTGGAAGCTAGAAATGAGAAAGATCAGGAGCAGGAAAGATTTAACTACCTTTTTAGAAAGGATAAAAAACTACTGTTAGCAAATGACAAGCCTAAACTCAAAAGACGATTCTAAATCAATAACTTCTGGCACTACTTACCTGCTAAAATATAACTTAGGTCAAAACTTTTTACCTGGGGCACCTAGGTAGCTCAGTTGTTAAGTGTCTGCCTTTGGCTCAGGTCATGTTCTCAGGGTCCTGGGATGGAACTCTGCACTGGGCTTCCTGCTCAGTGGGAAGCCTACTTTTCCCTCTCTCACTCCCCCTGCTTGTGTTCCCTCTCTTGCTGTGTCTCTCTCTGTCAAATAAATAAAATCTTAAAAAAAAAAAAAGTTTTCACCTGTAGGAGCTGCCAAAATCTTTGACTTCTATCCATAGCCCTAAGGTTCAGGGGTATGTTCATCTCCCAAAATAAACCTTATGATATTGGTTACTGTACTCATTAAAGGTGTGGTTTGTTTTCCTACATATGCATGTACCTGCACATGTATGTGTGTGAATGACTCTGTCATTGTGCAAAAGAAGTACTAAACAAGCTCCTAGTTCATACTGCTCTCTCACAAATATTCTACACTTTCAATACTGTGATTCTCACCGAAGAAAGGGGCAACTGGACAGAATCCAGTGACCTGAGACTGGAATTCATGAACTATCACCTTAAATCCAGCCAATTCTTTCTGTTATCTAATCTTTTCTTTTTTTGGACATCAACTGTGATTTAAACGGTTATTTTTCAACATGTATGCTTGAACATTTTGGTTGATGTTGGTCTAGAAATGTATGCTTAAGGAAGCATTTGGGTCAGTCAAGGGCATTATAACTGCCTAAAACAGACTAGGTTGAAATCATCATGTTCTACATTTTCAAAGACTAACAGATATAAGACTTTCCTGATTTCTATTGACCTCTGTTCTTTAACCTGGCCACTACTTCCACAGTCATTTGGACAAGCTCACACGATGAAGCAAGAACTTTTTCCACTGCTACTGAGCCTATCACTTTCTCCTAAACTCAGGGTTAATGACAGAGTCAATGGTATATTATTATCTGTAAAAAAAAAAAAAGGGGGGGAGTGGTGCTTTGTAGCTGAGTGGGGGGATGGTGGGTGGAAGGAGAGACAAGAGGACAAATTCTAAAGCAAGAAGAGATCCCTATCTGTTGGAAATTTGCTAGGTTCAAAATGTAACCCACATATACACTAAATGTGGCTCTTTATTCTACCTCTACAACTTTGCACAACTACTTTCTAAAAGGATCTTAGTCTCCAGGCATTTTTTCCAAGCTCTCTCAAGTTTTAATTATCAATTCCCATGATAAGTCTAAAACCAAGTGTAGAACCAGATTTACTGCAGTGTGGTCAAGGGTCTGTGCATAAAATATCAGCCCTGTTGGCCAACTGACAGCTCTTGTTGTTTGTACACTCTTGCAATTACTTCCAGGTCATTAGGCCCATCTTGAGTAGATATTTTACTGTCATTAAGAAAAGTGGTGTAATGACATTCAGTGATTAAGAAATTATAGCAATAAGAGAGGGGAGAGGTGATGCCAACAAGGAGAAGTACAGGCATTGAATTTTAGCTAAATTTTGAAAAATTTGAGCTAAATTTTATAAGAAAGAAATATTAAGAAGAAAACCAGCATTTTAAATTAATAAGTCAAGAAATAACAGATGTTGGCGAGGATGCAGAGAAAGGAGAGCCCTCCGACAACTGTTGGTGGGAATGCAAGCTGGTGCAGCCACTCTGGAAAACAGTATGGAGGTTCCTCAAAAAGTTGAAAATATATGTACAAACATATATTTTGTATGATGTTTGATGTTTGTATTGACAAACAATCAAATGTTGGGATATAAAAAAAAGAGGGGGCGCCTGGGTGGCTCAGTCGTTAAGCGTCTGCCTTCGGCTCAGTGGGATCAAGCCCCGCATTGGGCTCCCCGCTTCGCGGGAAGCCTGCTTCTCCCTCTCACACTCCCTCTCACACTCCCCCTGCTTGTGTTCCCTCTCTCGCTGTGTCTCTCTCTGTCAAATAAATAAATAAAATCTTTAAAAAAAAGAAGAAAAAACATCTTTAAAAAAAAGCATTTTCATACTTTGATTATCAGTAGATTTCTCTTATTCAACAAAAGTATATTGAGGGCCTATAGTGAGCCAGACACTGTTCTAGGATAGGGCTTTGGATAAGATAGACAAGGCTCTCAGTTCAGAGAATTTATTTCTAAGTGAGATGAAATAGGCAGATGAACACATGTACTAGAAGCTATTCACTAGTCATTTAAGTGTTATGAAGAAAAAAAACTAGGTAACATAATAGACCTAATATAGAAGTCCTTCCTGAGGTCTCACACTAAAACTTAGACCTAAATGACAAAAAGTACCTAGTCATTTGGAAATCAAGTAAGAGCTGGGACAGCTGAAACAAAGGCTTTGGAGACAGCAATAAATTTAGTGTTTTAGGAATAACAACAACAAAAAAGGTCAATGTGACTAGAGAATACTAACCTACAGGAAGAGGTTGGAGCAGTCAGGGACTAGACTGTGTAAGACCCAGTAAACCCAAATACTGTATTAAATATTTATTGAAAACCTAGTATGTGTCAGGCACTATTCTAAATTCTGGGGGTTGTATCAGTAAACAAAAAAGGCAAATTCCATGACTGCAGGGAGCTTACTTTCTAGTTGTTAGAGACAGATAATAAAGTTTTAAAAATATAAGTACTATGGAAAAAATAGAATGGGATAAAGAAAATAACTAGTATGCAATGGGAGCCGGGGCGGGGAGGCATACTATATTATATAGAGTAGTGTGGTAGATGAAGGATGACTAAAAATTCTTCGCCACTCCTTATACTGAGATGTTGAATCTGATTCCATTATCCTTAAACCTAATCTAGCTTTGATCACTTACTTGACCAGCAGGATACAGTAAAAGTGATTTTCTGAAACTTATGAGGCTAGAACATAAGAATCCTTGCAGCTACTATCTCTTAGAACACTCTCTCTGGGAACCTGAGAGCACCATGCTGGAGATGTTATGTGTTGACTCTCTGATTGTGGTAGGCAGCATCTCAAATGGATCCTGATGATCACACCTTCCTAATATCCATATCCTTGTGTATTCCCTTCCCTTGAGTATGAATTGGACCTAGTGACTCACTTCTAACAAAGAGAATACCACAAACATGTTTGGATGTCACTCCCAACATTAGGTTACAAAAAACTAGGTGTTCTGTCTGGCTTGCTCACCCTCTCCCAGATCCCTCACCACAGGGAACCCAAATTGTTATATTGTGGTCAATCAATGAAGAGGCCCATGGAGCAGGGACCTAATGTCTGAGACCAACCACCAAAAAGACGTAAGACTGCCAACAGCTGCCTGAGTTTGAAAGCTGTTCCTCCCCAGCTGGAGTCTTGAGACAAAACTTCAGAAAACACTGCGATTGCAACTTTGTGAGAAACCCTGAGCCAGAGAACTCAACTAAGTTCCATCTGAATTTCTGACCCACATAACCTGTGATTTAATAATATTTGTTGTTTTAAGCCACTATGTTTTGGGCTAGTCCATTAAACAGCAACAAACAACTAACATACTGGAAGACAATCCTAGTTGATGCCAGCCTTCTGTTCATCCCTGCCAAAGTGCAAGCATGTGAGTGAAGCTTCCTTATGAGTAAATCCCCCACAAAACACCACTGAATGACCTCTGTCAATGCCAATTGCAATAGAAAATTCCTCCAGCCAGGCTATGCCCAAATTTCTGCTATAATAAAAACAGTGGTTGTTTTTAATGAGGAACTATATACTGGCTAACTGAACATAATAAATAAATAAATAGATAGATAAATAAATAAATAAATAAATAATAAATAAATAAAAGAGTTAACATAAAAAAAAATGGTGGTTGTTTTAAGCCACTACGTTTTGGGGTGTTTAATATGCAACAACAGACAACTGAAATAGGTGGTCAGGAGTACCTCTTTGATAAGGTGACATTTGAAGAAACATCTAAAAGAAATAAGGGAGTGAGACATGCCAGTATCAGCCAAAGGGAATAACCAGTAAAGGACCTAAATGAAAGCATGCTAGGCACATTCAAGGAACATCAAGTAGCCCTCCGGCTAAAGTGGAGTAAGTAAAGAATAGAGGAGATGAGATTGTAGGAGATGAGCTCAGAGAGGAAGCAGCATGGCAGATCATGAAGGCCATCTAAAGGACTGGCATTTACTGTGAGTGAATTTCAGAGTTCTGAGCAGTAGCTCAAAGTTTCGAGTGGAATAGTCTATCAGGAAATTCTGTCTTTTAAGTCCTTTTCCCTTCACTTACAATGTCCAAATAGAGCCACACGCCTACATCAGACACCCTTCATAGCAACAAGCACTCAACAACAACCAGTCGTTTTCAAACTTGTCCTCAGAGAATGGCTCACGGACTCAAGTCTGTGTGTGGCCTGTACCTTCACTTCTTCCCATCCTTCTTCTTCGACCGGTCATATACAGCACCAGTGCTTTAATTTTTGGAGTGTTTACATTAACTTGAAGTTGTTAACCTAGTTGTGTTGCAGAATGTTTCAGACAGTGCCAGAGGCTGTAAATAAATAACAGTTATTTCACGTCTGCCTGGCAAACAAGCGTGCGGATTCTGTTGAGACCCCAGAGAGTACGACTGCTGCAGTGCTGAATACCTCAAACAGGACTAAAAGCAGGTTTCTCAAGGAATACTATGCAGACACACTCCAGGTGACACAGTTGTGTCTCCCATCAACATACATCTCCTGATTGCCACCGAGACCAATAAATAGATCTCTCTGTCACAAGCACTTGGAATAAACCTCAGCTAACCAGAGCCTAATTATTTCACATTACCAACCAGATTTCTTATCTCTCCTCAAACTTTAGCAACTGACAGATAACCAAAACAAAATTTCCCAAGGATTTTTTTTTTTTAATTTATGCTGTCACCTAGAGCAATGGGTCTCAAATTTTTCAATAAGGAAGACCTATTTTTTAACATCTCATTAAGTACCAATATCTAGCTCTATGCACTTGAACCAGGTATTTCATCTCTCTGTGCCTTGGTTTCTACACTTGTAAAATGGAAACAAAACTACCTATGTCATAGCGTTAATGAGCATTTAAATGCTTAGGAAAGCACCTGACCTATAGTTAACAGTCAACAAATATTAGTTCTTCCTCATTTACAAATAGTACTGACTACTCTCTCCACACAATGGTAGTTATTAACCACTTTTTCCAAGAAAAAGTCTTGACCATTTACAATAAATTCAGGAGCACTTATAAATGAATTTATAATTCATTATCCATTAAAGAATTACATATCCTTGAAACATAGTACATATCTGACAAAGAAACAGTGATGATTGAGTTAGTTAAGCCTCAAGAATATATGATCATCACAGAGTTTGTGAATCTCTGGCCCAGGGAAGAGAGCACTTTTGTTTCCATCCACTCCATCATTTCTATTGCTAGTATTATACAATGAAAATTGTTGTGCAGAACCATGACACCTGCCCCAGAAAGTGTCTCACTTAGCAAAGAAAATAATTTAAAAATACATTAGTGTGAAGACAAAGGTGCAGATAATTTCAATTCAGAATTCTTGAGCAACAAAACTGAAACAAAACAAAAATGTCCTTCAGCTTCACTTTCAATTATGTAGTACATTCAACTAATCAGAATTCCTCTTTCTTTGGCACTGTAGCTGGTTAAAATTTATAACAATGCCACTTCACTAAAGTACCTCAGTATGCATATACTTTTTATTGTAAGCATCTCCATCTTCTGACAAAATGTCACAATATATAGACTATGAGCCTTGGAAAATGGCTAAGGGTGGTCAATTTTCTCCTCTGGCAGATTTCTGATCTCCTTATAATAAGTAAAGTATTCATGGAAAAATAACTTCTCTCTCATCTGATCTAATTGTAAGTTTATACATTAATTTCAAATAAAAGTGGAGGTACAATTTTCTGATGTACTGAACATCTACTATGTTCTCATATGGAAGGGAAAGTAGAGAAGACAGAGAGCTGAAAATATCATCCAATCATATTCACCAGTAGTGAAATTACATAATATACTGTAAATCTGAATTATGACAAAGTTTTAGTTACTAGATAACAATTGCCTTTACCTAGTTTAACTTCCCTAACATGTTTTTGGACTTTACATAGTGGGAGAGAGAAATATTCTCCAATGAACTATAACAGAACAAGTTTGAAAAGAAGCAAAATGTATTTCAGGAAAAAGGAAAAAAGAATAAATGAATATGGTTTTGGTGTGGGAACTATTCATAGTATCATTAAAGAATCTACCCATTTTATTAATTTTTCCTTCATACTCGTTTTCATATTTGCCTTTCTTAGCAACAAGAGATTCCTTCTAGACAAGCCAAAGTGCAAAATTAAATGCTACTGTGACATCTAATTACTAAGAATAGTTCTGTCTCATGAACAAGAGAACATAATATTGCTAATCTTTACTACTGAACCTGGATCAAAATGTTGACTATTTTTTCTTCCCCAAATCAGCTGCTCCCACGCACTTAAAGTCCCCGTCTGTTACCATGCTTGTCTTGGAATTCCACGTCTATTTGTAGGCTGCTATTTGAAGCTAGAGGTGGACGAGGGATGCCTCACCTAAGTATTCACTCCAAGAAACTCTTGATAGTATGAGTTAATCATCTCTCATCTCACTTCCCGTTACCACTTACTCAATTAAATACAAATTTGAATGGAAAGCAGTTTTCTTCCCACACAAATGTTTGTTTTTAGCCTAATGCTCTTTCCAAACAACTGGCTGCCATGGTGGCAGGTACTTTGTACAGAGTGTCTCAGAGTAAGTAAAAATCATTAAAAATGACTAATTAGCCAGCGGACAGGAAGCTGCTATTTTCATGCCCAGGTGAGAACCAGAATTCTCCCTACAGATTTCATATACAGCACATAAAATGGGAGGGAGGTGAAGGTTGAAGAAAACAATGTTTCCTTTTAACCTTCTTTCTTCCTGATCAAAACTCTATTTCAAAAGCATATCATAGGCTACAAAACTTGCTTGAGCCTTTTGGTTACCTGAGTACCAATTACTGCTGCCTTTCTAGAATATCCATCCAATATCTGTCCTTTCATGGGTCAACCGTTTGTGATGTATATGAAGAGTGTAGTCATTGGTCCGTTAGCCATAATTAGATTCTGCTACTTCCCTCACCAAATCAAAACTCATTATTGTATTTCCAGAGAAATGTTTCTAAGCACAAGGTCATAAAGACACTACCAATTTCAAGTTAACCTGTCTCTTCAATTGACTGCTTAAACTGACAACTCTAATTGTCCAATAGTGGACACATTTATGCATTAAAATGTCTGGTTACATTGTTCTAAACCAAAGGATAATCTGACTTCAATAATCAGGTCTGAATTTAGAGACTAACTGCACATCATCTTTTAACCTTTAAAATGAGTTGCCCTTATAATTTAGCAGCATCCTCTGCACATTTGTCTAAAACCAAAAGAGATGAAAATGAAGAGATTACTCTCTGTGACTGAAAAGTGACAAAGAAATGACACCCCAAGTCTTCAATTTCAAAAGGGTTATGAAATCTATGTTCTTACTGCATACTTGCTGGGTTTATAATTTGTTCACTGCCCACTGCTTTCATTTGCATGAAAAAAGGGAAAGGTCAATATATTCCTTTTAAAGTGTCTAAACTTCAATTGCAGAAAGCACTATTTAATGGATGGTATCTCTCTTTCACTCTCTCCTTCTCTCCCTCTACCTCTTTCCCAAAGACACAACTTCATAATATAGATTCATATTTGGTTTCAGAAAAATCTGAGTCTTAATCTTAACTCTACCCCAAGAAGCCAAATAACACAGAAAAAAAAAATCCATCTTTTTTTTCACTATCGTTTGTTTCTGGAGTATAAAGATTATTCTACAACCTACTCAGTTACTAGCAGTATCTTGCATATGTTTAACAGATAGTCATTAGGTGTCTGCTTGTTTGCCTATCACTGCATACATTTATAAAAAGGCCAAATAGAAATGAAGTAAATTATGTATGTTTACTAGGGACTACAGTCACTCCCTCAGAGAGGTTATAAACATACACCTACCAGTTTAAGGCAACAATAAAAATGTGCCCTCAGGGAAAGACAATCCATAGGTAATTATCAGTTGTTATTAGTTGTTTAGATTTCTCTATCACTTGTCTACTCGGCTATACCAAAGAAACAGCTTTTCTTCTGATTCCTGTACTGACTCTAAATTGTAGATTCTATCATTCATTCTTATTCTTCCCACAGGCAACACACTTTCAATCAGGTAATACTAGTGAAAAAATAATTATAAGGAAAGTATAAATATGTCTATTTATGCCTATTTCATTAGACCACTGAATTGAATGTGCTTTTCAAATTTATGACATTCACACCTATTTGAATTAAATGAAGGGAATCCCTATTCTCCAATCAGAACTGCTCTATCAAAAGTCTAGGAAAATCTAGGGGGAGGGATGCTACTATTTAATAGGTATAAAGTTTCAGCCATGCAAGATGAAAAAGTAATAAAGATATGCTGCACATTATGCTTATAGTAAACAATATTATACTGCACGCTCAAAATTTTAAGTGGGTAGATCTCATGTTTTTTACTACAATGAAAAAATTAGAAGTCTAGAAAAATCTTTATTTCATGGATGATGAAGAAACCATGGGGATTTGAAAAAAGCATTTGAATAATCAGCTATTTACCACTAATAGATTCAGTAATAATCTGCTGACCTCTATAAGGGAAAATGCTATTATTTTTGGTCTCCAGACTGACTAGGTTTGCTTGTCTGACACGCAGTTTCTAGGACTCCCAAAGTTTCTAATTCAGTAAGTCAGCTTTATGATTCCCAAATCCACATTTTTAACAGTACTTCAAGAATTCATAGAGAGAGGTCCACAGGTAGCACTTTAAGAAGTTTGGGGTGATCAGAAAAAAAAGAAGTTTGGGGTGGCATGCCCTTTTTTTCCAAATGCTGAATATGATTTTGATCATTCATTTATAATATCTTACCTAGTTTCTATTGAAACATGCACTTTGAAAACACTGGCAAAAGTCTAAAATAGTATAATATTGAGGGTTCAATTCTGGGAATAAAATCCATGACTCTGGCACTATTAATACCAACAACTGGTTGCCATGGTGACAGAAACTATAGTCAAAGCACCTCACATAGAAGTAAATTTCATTAAAAATGACTAATACACCATCAATAGGAAATTTACTAAAATAGCTATAATTCATGGGCTTAATAGAGGAAAGAAACTACCCTTGAATCTGTCAAATCTCAGAGCCTGTACTTTTTTTTAAAGCTCCTTGAAAATACAGTGGGACATGTGAATGGTGATGCCACAACTTTAGCCATTCATTTTGCTCCTTTTATTATAGCACCACTAACTTTGATTAGAATATTAAAATTCCAGGAGTTACTGCAATTTTAAAAATACATTAAGAAAGGCTTATGAAAACAAAGACATGGATAAAATATACCAATACGCCGTAAGATATTTCAAGGTTACAATTCTCTTCCTTTTTCTTTTATTAGAATGAAAACCTTTTTCCACTCAAAAATCTTTAAATTGCATTCATGACATCTTGGCATTCTTGGAATATCCTTCTTTTCAATGTAAGGTCCAATGGTTATAAATCAAAACCATCAAATAGGATCATACTCCCAGACAATAATTTCCTGGATAACTAACCTTGTATATTTTAAGATGTCTTAGAATATGTAAAAATCCTCTTTCCCTAATCAGACCTGCTTCAGCAGAAGTCTAGGAAAGTCTTTCATACCATGGGTGATTAAGAATCCATCAGAATGTGAAGGGAGGATTTAAATAACACAATCTCTATAATGCTGGAAAGTTGTCAAATCATTCACAGATCGCTTGCATTTGTATTCTTCTTTCTTTGTATATGTAAGCTTCAGCAACACTCACAAGACCAAGTTATCAATTAAAAAAATCAGTCTAAAGCAAAATTTATATCTAGACAATGATAGGTACACTAGACTGATTAATTTATCTCTCTCGGCCATTAAAAAAGTTTGTTATAGTTTTTTACTTGTCAAAAATACAAAATACCATCAAAAGAGAAGTTGCAAATCATAAATATTGTAAATGGAGTCCAAAACCCATGTTCCATCTTTGCAATCCAAAGAAACAATTTCACACTAAGGCAACAACTTGAATAACTTAAAAGATTTTGTTTCCATTAATATAGTAGACACTGATGAGGTGAATATGGGTCTTAGACCACATGCTAGGCAATAGAGACACAAAGATAAACCATTGCACCCTGAAGGAATCTGCATTCTCGCAGGCCTGACCATCACAGGGCCAGTTTCAGCCAAAGTGATAAAAATCACAATCTAGGTATCCAAAAATTGTGTGGGAACATAGCTAAACTTGAGAGTAGCTCTCTGTTTAGGGCAGTCACTATTTAGAGAAACAATTATTTCACAAATCCCACTCTGCCCCACGAGCAAGAGTGGATCTTGGGCAAGTACGATAGAATCAAATGTAGAAGAGCATTTGTGATGGAGGAACAAAACTTGTCAAGTACATGAATCGCTTCATAGGGTTGAAGGATGAAGTAAATGGTGGGCACTGGCAAGAAATAAGAATGGAAAAGTCTTTCCAATCAAAAATGTTTAAAACAGGGGTGCCTGGGTGGCTCAGTTGGTTAACCATCTGACTCTTGATTTTGGCTCAGGTCATGATCTCAGGGTTGTGAGATCAAGCCCTGTATGAGGTTCCACACTAGGATTCTCTCTTCCTCTCCCTTGGCCCCTCCCTCTCTGTTTCCCTCTCTCTCTAATAAAATAATTAAATAAATAAAAATAAAGTAAAATAAAATAAACCTTTAAAAAAATTTTAATGTTTAAAACAAGTTTGTCTTTTCCTTCAATTCACCAGCATTTTCTGAAGGCCATCCATTCTTCTTTCCAACTGTTTCATGTTGTTAACACACACACACACACACACACACACAGAAACGAAAATACTTGTATGGCACAGTGAAGTAAAAGTCCCTCCCAGGACTGAAGGAAGCTAAACTTTCAGGATACCTGAAACATGCCCAGCACACTGACGAGAAGCTCCAAATCAGAGAAGTACGGGCCCTAGTTGAGAATCGGACTTCTCAGAACTAAACTCTCTAGATTCAAATCATGATTCACTACTAGATGCATGAGCTTGGAGAAGTTTCTTAACCTAGCTAAACTTCCATCTCTGTATCTGTAAAATGGAGTTGATAATATTTACTTAACCATGCTGCCAGAATTGAATAGATTATGGAAGCTAGTAACAAAATGTATCTATCAGCTAACCAAATGATAGGTACTAATATTATTGTTATTTCTTACTACAGGGAATACTGAAGAAATAATAATAATAGTAAGGGCTATTATACACTGAACTCCTACTACCGGCCAAGAGCTGTTTAATCTTCTTGGCATTCTAATGAGAAAGGCACTATTATTATCCTTCCTTTACAGATGAGGAAACTCTAGCACAGAGAAATGAAATAACTGTAGAGGGCTGCACAACCAAAAAGTGAAAGTCATCTGAAACATGTTAAGAAAACTATTTTCCAGGGAGCCTTCTAGCTCATAGAAGAAACTTGCCCTCTTCTTTAATAAACAAAAAATAATAGTGTATTCCCAGCTTCTCTTAAGAGGCATCATGCCATTTCTAAATTTGTCTCAACTCTCTTAATGTTCATTTATGTTTTCTGCCTCAGCTATCTGCTAATGATTCTGTAGTGCTTTCCTTTATTTTTTCCTATACTTACTTCACTCAAATTACACATAATATTTCCTTGGGCTGATATTTCCAGATTTCGACAGAATGTCAATTTGCTGCTTACAGTAATGGTTCTAACTCTGGCTTCGTGCAGTAACCCCTTGTCCCCAGTCCTTTACTAGATCGTTTGTTTTTTTTTAAGTGGTATTATATCGTTTTGAGGTGTAATGGCTAGAATTATACCCAGTACTTCAGAATAATTTGGGAAGATGTGCTGAGTCTGGTTTGCAGTACCATTTTTGTTTTTAAACAAGCACTGCTCTCAAGAAGCTTAGAATATAGTTGAGAAGAGAGATTAATATACTGACATAATGCTTGTTGAATGATGTAAATATATTTATGTTGTTCCTGAACCCACAGTTCATCTTTCCCTACTTACCTAAATGCCATATAACTCTTCATCTTGTGGAATGAATAGGATTTTCAGAGAAAGCAGTGAAAAGGAGTTAGTGAATATTATAGATAAGAAAATAGCATGAAACTGTGCATCTACAACTGGTTAACTGCTCACCATTGTTTTGTAGGCTGTTAATAAAGATGCTACAGACATGTTTAGTTCAAAGAAGCTGGAAAAAGGCTGATTTCAACAGAGTAGAAGGTTTTTGTTATTGCTGTTTTTGTTATTGTTGTGGTTGTTTAACACCATAGGAATTTTCCAAGCCTTCAGTACGCTCCTGCACATTATGAATCTCCAACGAAGGGAAAGGTATATTTCCCAAACATGTATGACCATGGAATTCTAGTTAATACACTCTGGAACTAGTATACTGTAGAACAATTATGGAAACACATTAAAAAAATAAACCATAGAGGTAAAACAAGCATTATTTAGGAGACACAAGAAAACCAGCAAAACTTAATTAGAGCATCTATCATGGGGATTCCTGGACTGTGAAAGGTGGAGGTCAGGGAGTAAGACCAGGCAAAGGGATTCAATCTCAATGCCATATGAAATAGGAGTTCATTTTCTTGGCGTATATTAGTTTAAGTATTCAGTCACATAAAGATAAATGAGTTTAGCTATAGTACAATATTCGCATTCAAGATTGTTACTGCTTAGCAAAATAGAGCTCCTGGCATATCACCATTGTTTTGCATGGTACAAACATAAAAGGTAAAACATTTGGTCTTCTGCTGTCATTAATTTCCTACTTTGGACAAAGTTCTATAAATTAAATTGACACCCAGAAAAAAAATTCGTTGTCTGTTCAATGGAAAATTACATTATGACTTTATTTAGAAAGCTTGAGGTATAAATTAATTTTTCAAATCCCCAAATGAAAACTAGTTATTGTTTTCTGAAAATGGACCAAAAAGACATGCATGACAGAAAACTTTCCAAATTGTCATCCTCGGTATAATTATGTCATTCAAAAAAAGAAGTATCTGGATAATCTTGTTACTTAAACACTTGGGAGTTAAATCGCAGATGAAATAGCTAAAATGGAGAATGGAAAATGATGTAGGGGCAGGAGGTTGGTAAGGAGGGAGCAGGGGACAGCTATTTCTAGCTATGCCTTTTAGTATTGTTTGATGTTTGAACACTTCTATAAATTACTTTATCAAAAAAATGGTGGGGGGTGGGAGGGATGGGGTGGCTGGGTGATCAACATTGGGGAGGGTATGTGCTAAAGTGAGCACTGTGAATTGTGTAAGACTGTTGAATCACAGACCTGTAC
>NW_027397065.1:39443302-39750581 GCF_003265705.2 Callorhinus ursinus
AAACAAACTGAGGGTTCTAGAGGGGAGCGGGTGGGGGGATGGGTTAGACTGATGATGGGTATTAAAGAGGGCACATACTGCATGGAGCACTGGGTGTTACACGCAAACAATGAACCATGGAACACTACATCAAAAACTAATGATGTAATGTATGGTGATTAATATAACATAATAAAAAAATAGATATTACCAAAAAATTAAAATAAATTACATTTCATATTTAAAAAAATCAAATACTTTTCACAAAGAGTACATACCTTTGCCCTTTAATGCTCATTTGCTAAAATACAAGTGCAGAAATAAATACTTAACCTGAGGATGATATGGCTACAATATATGGCTAATACTGTGATATGGGGCTTATTTAAAGTTTGATTACTAATAAAATTTCTACACTCTATTTACCAAGCAAAATAGAGAGTTTAAAGTTAATGAAGGCAGTCTGTTTAATGAGGAAAATTTTAAATTTGAATGATTTCAAATGAGGTTTTCTCCCTTCAATTTGACAACATAATTTACTTTTTTTCCCTCCCTATGGCATTTATTATCTGTATTATTTATCAGACAATTAATCCTTTACAACTAGTCCATAAACTCTTTGATGAAAGGTCCGTATTTTCTTCAATTTTTATCTCATGTAATCGTTTCACACTGAGGATGCATGATGAAGGAAGAAAGAAAGGAGGGCGGCAGTTAAAATAAGGGAGGAAATTCTTATGCAAGATTTTCACAAACAAAAGTGTTTCAAAACCATCTTGAACTCTAGCAGCATTGTTTTTCTGTTCTTTGGGTATTTTTATTTAATTACACAAGAATGATCTCAGAAGCTCATGATTTAAATTTATCTGATAGAGAAAACTAGAGAATTACCCTTCATAATATTTAATTAAACATTTCTATCAATTACATTGAATAAATATACAGTCACAACTACCACTGGTTCAGCTGGCAGTTTAAAAAGATGGCATATATTAAAGCCCCAGTTTGGCTATGCAACACATTAGATTCGGTTAGCAAACACCAATTGTTTTTCCTAAGAAAATTGTTCCTTTTAATTAAAGCATTTGCTCTTCTCTTAGCACTTTACAAAGTGTGATGCAAAATAAACATAAAATAGTTACTGCAGATTTTTCCTCAGCTTTCTCAGTTCAGAATCAGAATAATTTGATTCAGAATAATTTCTTAGGTGTTTATTTACTTAAGAGAAAAAATACTACTGGCAATTTTGGTAACCAGCAAAACCACTTTATCAATACTACCTTAACATACTACTTAGAAAACTTCTATAGAAAACATGATGAGACAGAGTGATTGGGATCTTACACCTCCTTTTCACTAAATGACTAACAAATGAAATCTTCAGTTATGTATGTATTGAGATGTATGTTGAAAAAAAGTTGAGTCACATGGGAAAATGATTGTTTCAAACACTGAAGATCAGATAGAAATAAAGAATGTGAATCTTGATTTCTACCAGATTTCAATGTTTGAAACAATCATTTTCCCATGTGACTCAATCTTTTTCAACATACATCTCAATACATAACTGAAGATTTCATTCAACACTGAAGATCAGGTAGAAATAAAGAATATGGATCTTGATGTGGTATATATATATACAATGGAACATTACTCAGCCATCAAAAAAATGAAACCTTGCCATTTGCAATAATGTGGATGGAACTAGAGGGTGTTATGCTAAGCAAAACAGGTCAATCAGAGAAAGGCAATGATCGTATGATTTCACTCACATGTGGAATTTGAGAAACAAAACAGAGGAGCAGAGAGGAAGGGAGGGAAACAAGACATAATCAAAGAGGGCTACAAACCATAAGACTCTTAACCATAGGAAATAAACAGAGGGTTGCTGGGGGGATGGGGTAACTGGGTGATGGGCATTAAGGAGGACACTGATGTAATGAGCACTGGGTGTTATATATAACTGATGAATCACTGACCTCTACCTCTTAAACTAAAAATACACTATGTTAATTAATTGAATTCAAATTTAAAAAAAAAAGAATATGGATCTTGAGCCTAAGGTAATTTATCAGAACTGCCTGTTTTTTTTTTATTTCTTTTTGAATTACTGCAATTAGGTAAGAAGGGTGAGTTACTTTTGTTTTGATTGTTCTTAACTAATCGCTGATCATGACATACATTGACGTATTCTTCAATTACAATTTAGAGATGTTGCAATTCTTTTGTTCTTCTCTTTTTAAAAACAGGTATTAGATAAAAACCTGTTCATTCAATATGCCTGAACCATCAAAAAAACAAAAAATTGTGATTCTGCTGGATTTTCTCTTCCAGTGAATGTTAGCAGAGATGTTGCAACTCTAGAATCAATTCCTCCTACAGAACCACTTCCAATGGAAACTAAGTATAGAATTGTCAGCCTATACACACACCTGTGTAACTGACCTTTTTAAAGGAAAATGAAACCATTTTATGGACCCCGAGTGATGCCAAATACAGGTTTCACTTTTTAATCAGGTATTTAGAATTGAAAAAAAAAATTTTTAACTATGGCTGAAAGAAACAAAAGCCCATCCCACTCCCCAAAAATGTGTGTGTGTGTGTGTATGTGTGTGTGTTGTGTACATGAAAGTTAAAAAGGTATGTCACAAAACTAGAGACACAGTTCATCTTGCCTCATGAGAACACAGAATAAGGAATTAGAACCAGAAACTATGCCCTCTACCCCTCCCTCAGTATCTAGCAATGAATACAAGCACGCCCACCACCTGCCTCATATCTTTGTCCCTTTCTCCACATTCTTCTGACTCTCCTCTCTCCCCCTTCTAGTCAATAAAAATAGTCTCTTTTTATTCTGAACTAGGTCCCTACTTTCCCTCCCTCATTTAGAAAAAGCAAAATTAAAATGCTTAGAATTTGTTTTATCAACTAATATGAACATCTCTGTCAAAATTCCGAAGGAATTGACTAAGTCAGTGCACATTTTGGGAACCACTTGACAGTCACTTGAAACAAGGATACATTTTCAGGAATGCATGTCCTGCAGATATGGGTATACAGGAAAGGTGACCAGTTCCTGTTATCTGTAGAGCTGTCTCCCAAACACTAAATATACTTCAAAAAGAAATAAGGGTATTTATGGGTATAAAACACTAGAACAGGAATAAAACAATAGGAATCTAGTTTGAGGCAAGAGAATTATCTTTGAAACTAAAACACTTTGGATTCAATTGCTGGCTGAATTATTGTTAGCTAAGTAACCCTGGGAAAAAAACTTACCCTCCATGAGTGTCTGTTTCCACATTTGTAAAATGGAGATGATATTATCTACTTGGTAGAATTGGAGAAATAATGAGATAATGCATATATAAAGTTTGTGACACAGTGACAGTCTTACAAAGTGTGTGTATGGCTCAGAGGGGAGGAAAGGTAGGTGATCAAATGTAATTCAAAAAAGAATACAGAAGAATATCTGTTATTCCCTAATCTGGTCAGGACCTTCTGCATTGTCTTAATTCCTAAAATTTCTTCTCCCAAAAGGGTAGAGTGGCAGAATAAAGGGCACCAGTGCAATGGGCAACTTAAAGCCTGCATGGAATACCTGTCTTCATCACTGCCACCCCTGGCTTATCTCTATTTATCCTTTCAGTCTAACCTTATTGCTCCAAGAAGCTTTATCTTACTGACTGGTGTGCCTCCCAAATCCCTCTGGTTGTTCCAGAAGCTATGCCCTGTGCCATAACATGTCACTAATTTGTCGCATCTTTTTTATCATACTGGGAGATTCTTCAGAGCAGGGAGAATTTCTTGTTCACTGCTGACTGAGTCTCTAGCAATGAAGACAGAGTTTGACAAATGAGTGGCCAGAGCAACATTTGCCATTTGTCTTTTAGTACTCCAGCATCTAAAAACTCTTTGACTTTTGGTGAAACCTCTAATGCATGAGTCAGGGATGATATGGTACCAGAAAATTCTCATTTTCTGATATCTGGAAGTTAATTAGACCGTGAGCATGAGACCGAGGCATGGCCAATTGGACACCCCTACCTAGGACTCTGAATCCACAGAAGAGAAAAGAAAACATATGAGACTGGGATGATTCACAGTAGCATGTGTGCTATCAGTAGTTCTGTACTGGCAATCATAGGCATAAAAAGACTGTGGGCAAGCTCTGACCCCTACCTGGCTGTAGTCTATGTTGTCATGTGCCTTGTGTCCAGGTCTCTGATTTTATGAACTGCAGTTTTCTACAAATAAGTTAACTTTGTGCTTAGTCAATTAGTGATTTAAATACAGAAAGAACTCAAAATTTTAATAACTCAATGGTCAGATGGATGAACAGATACAAAAATAATTAAGCCAACAAATGAATGAGTAAAACAAAGAATCAAAGGAAGACTAGATCTAATTTCCATGATATCTGCCATTCTTTCTCTCCCTCTTCCCATGTCTTGGCCTCCCAATCTTTTCCTTAAGAACAACTAATTTTTAAAATGACTAAACAATCCAGTTTCCTAGAAACTTTTAGCGTTCTTACATAACTGATAATAATGATTCCTAAGATCTTGACTGACTGTGAACTGGTTGAAGTATGAGCTCTGTATTTTCTCCTTTAAATTCATTTAGTTTTTTGAAACTAAGAAAGAGATCAGAAGAAAGGAAACAAGCGTCTTTTTATTTAGAGAAACAGGCTAAGCTTAGTACTATATTAAAGCTTGAGTTTTAATAAATAATTCTACTCATTATTTTAAATAGCAAATAGAGATCTTCCTGTGAATATCCCTCAGGGACCTTACATTCAACATGTCTTTAAAAATTAATTTACCTTTTTAATTCTAAACATGGTTTAAAACTTTGCTTGTTCCTCATGTTCCAGATGAAAACAAAGCTCTATAGATAACCTCCACCACTTTTTACTTTCACATGTCCTTAAAATTAGTGAGCAATCCAGTAGAACAAATCTGTACTACTACTGGAAAAAAAAATTTAACTGTCCCAGAAAAAGCTAGATATTTTGAGGCAATTCTGTAGTAATGGAAGGAAGAAATAGAGACTGGAATTTTTACTATGCAAAATGCCAAGATGGGAAGCAGTCCCCAACAGAACTATCATCAGAACTCATATTCAGAGAAGAAAATGAGCACACACAAAAAAGAATTGATCCTGTTAGAGCAAGTTTGTAACATGGCAGTAAATTCATTAACACTTCCCATTATGATGTGGGAATCTATGAAATGTCCTTTTGAATCAGAGCAGGCTTTTGAATGCCTTGACCAAAAGAACATAGCAGATAAGATTCTATGACTTCTAAGACTTTTAAAGAGCTAAAACACCACAAGTTTGTGCTCTGTTCAATGGTACATTCACTAATGGAACACTGGACCTCCATGTAAAAAGTCTTACTGCTCTGAGAAGCCCATGTTGGGAAAGCCAGATGTAGGCACTCCGGTCAACATTCCCAGCTGAGTCCAGTCTCCAGCCACCCCTGTCAAGCTGCCAGACATGCCAATATTCCTAACCAGCCTTTCTGCCAGCAGAATGTCATGGAGTGACCTCCAACAATGTCCCCTTAATCAGAAGAAAAATCAAGTCAAGCCCTGACTGAATGCATAACCCAGAAATTTGAGAGATATAATAAAATGCCTGGTGGTTTCAACCCCTATGGTTTGCAGTAGTTTTGTATGCAGCAACAGAATTTTATAAAAGAGGTGGTAAAACTAAAGGTATGCATGCATGTGGCATGGATTTAGGGAACAGGCAATGAATGAAAGTATGATGGGCTTCAAGTTGGCTGTCAAAGGGTTTAATGGAAAGCAAAAAAACCCAAATTTTTTGGAAGCTGGAGGAAAAGAAATTCTTGTTATGCAGTAGCATAAAGTCTGTCAACCCTATCACCTGGGGTACTATGTAAAATAGGAAGTACACTTCACGATTTCAATAACCTAGCTAAAGAGATTACTGGACAGTGCTGGAGATACCATCTGATCTATTCTCAATGCCTATAATAGAGTGAAAGAGGAGAGCAATGAATCAAATGAACGCCTCAGTTTTTGACCAGAATTTGGAGGAAATGTAAAGAGCCTGGGATATGCATTCCAAGCAACCTAGTGTTCTCAAGGATATATAGCTTTAGGGAAAAGATCAAATTCAGAGTACTGCAAATAAAATACAGCCTCAAGGAATCCAAGTTTTGGCTGTAAGATCCTTTCGTAAGATGTGAGAGATTCAATTCAGCACCTCAAAAAACCTTTCATTTATACAGACAGGCTTCTAAGAACATTAATGGCATGATTCATAGTCCCTCTCAACTAGACAACAGTGTTTCTAAGACTCCTAAGAACCCCCAAATCTACAGACAGAATAGACTAAGAAAGCTACTCAGCTGTGATACTGGCTATGCTTTAGGGAAGTACAACCAAGAGGGCAGAACCAAGAGTCACAGAGATCATTCACAGAGAGAAGGAGTGAGCCCCAGTAATGAAAGTGACAATGTGTACACAGCTGAATTTCAGAACTGCTCTCACTAGTAACTGCCCCATAACTGCCATTTCCCCCCTTTCTGAATGGGGGTGTCTAGTCTGTCTCGTTCTCTTCACTCTAACTTGCCGGTATGTGTGTGCGGGGGAAGGGAGGGAGGCAAGGCATTATTTAAGTTCACAAGACATCAGAACAAGAGAAACTGTGCCCAAATAATTGAACTCTAACAAATTCATCTGCTGCTGGAGAACATTTAAATGAGATCCTGGACTTTAAGGCAAATTGTGACAGTTTTAAACGTGGGTACAAAATCTGTGATACTTCTCTCAGAAAGAGATAAGGCATACATACCCTTCCCCTGAACCAAGGTAAGACAGTGGATGCTTCAACTAATAGGATATATCATCAGTGTACAGTAAAGGACTTCTGAGAATAGCTCATAACAGGCCATGCAGCTTCCACCTTGTTAAATGGGAGTCTAACCACTGTGAGCTGCCATGCAGGAGAGACCACCTGTTAGCACTTTAGTTGATAGTTTCACCTGGCACCAGCCTTCCAACCATTCTCACCAAGGCTGTGGAATGTCACTGAAGCCACTGGATGTGCTAGGGCGGCTCTCAAAACCAGTTGAATACCATGAGGTGACCTCTCTCCATACCACATAGAAGAATCACCCAGCTGACCCCTGCCCGAATTGTCAACTCTGAAAATCATGAGCTATAATAAAATGTTTGTTCTTTTAAGCTACAAATGTGGGGGTAATTTGTTATACAAACACAGATAACTGAAACACTTACTGAAGCTTCTGGAGTATTTATCAGGCACTTCAGGCCACAGTATCAGGAATCTACTGTGGGGATTACAACTGGTACCTGTTACAAACAATAAACTAAGTAATGTGGGGGCTGCTGCTGCTGATGCCACAAAAAGGAATTAGTTCCAGCTAATTCCGGCAAGCCACAAAAGAAAAACCCCTTACTCTTTAAAGGATCACTCTCCCACAGATATTTCCAGCCAGCCACAATATCTTCCTTACCCTTCACCAAGCTTCAAGCTGGGAAAACTAAATTATAGCGACTTTTTCTCCCTATCCCCATCCCTTTTTTTGTCTTTCTCTACAATGTATGTATAGGCACTCAAAGAAACTAACAGAATTGAGCTTAAATCCAAATTCTAGACAAACATAAACATAAGTAAACAGAGAATAATCTCTAGGTATACAGAAAAATTTAGATCTTGAAAACAAAGGCAATAACCCTCTCTGATCTTATTAGACTAGCTCGCTTTGGATAAAGCCTCCTCCTGAGAACAACGAGAAATCTGGATAAAATTTTTATCCAGAGTGAAACACAGAGTGCCACTTATCCAGTCACCTCAATCAAGAGGTTAAGTAACTAAAAAGCTGAGCAGAAATTGTTGTAGTCCACTCCTTTAGCCATCCATACAGAAAAAACTGATGAATCATAAAATCAAGATGTAAAGAAGAAAAAAAAGAACCTTCTAGAAAAAAATGTAGAAAATGTCATAGGATACGCTTGAATAGGACACAAACTGGGGAGGAAGTGATAAAGTGGACTTCGACAAGACAGCTGCCCGTACCCCGTACGACGGTGAATAAACAAGCCACAGACTTGGAAAAGTACTCGCGCCTCTGACAAAGGATTTGTATTCAGAATAAAGAACTCCCACAAATGACCAATTAAAAAATACCCCAAATTCCCAATTTAAAAAATGGATGCAAGACTTAAACAGATACTTTACAAGAAAATATCTTTAATTGGCAAAAAAAAAAAAAGAAGAAAATGTACTCAGCATCATTTGTCACCAAGGGAAAGCAAATTAAAAACCACAATGAGATACTACTTCAAGGATGATAGATGGTTAAAATACAGAATGTTGGTGAGGATGTGAAACAACTAGCATTCTCATTCTTTTTTGGTTGGGAATGTGAATGATACAACCATTTTGGAGGACTATGGACAGTTTTTGATAAATAAAACACAGATCTACCTCATGATCCAGCACATCTACTCTTACATATCTCTTCAAGAGAAATGAAAATATATGTCTATACAATGACTTGTACAAAAATGTTTATAGTAACCTTCTTCATAATAACCAAATAGCAAAACAAGCCAAATGTCCATGAACAAGACAATGGATAAAGTTTAGCCATACAATGGAATACTATTCAGCAATAAAATATGAATTAAGTATTGATATATGGATACCCTTTATTCCATAAGTTCAATTTCTAGAAATTGCAAAGGAAATTAATTAGGAAGATGTGTACAATTTAACTACAAGGTAGTCATCACAGATTGTGTACAATAGTAAATAATTAAATCAACTGAAGTTCCTCAATTGGAAGTAGGTTAAATTATCTGTAGTTTATATGTACAATGAGAAAGTAGCAAAAATTAAAACTGGAATACAGTTTTATGGAAAACTAATCATAATATATCATTGAACAAACCAGCTTACAGTATAATATGTAATATAATATGTTATAGACAACAGATGCCCACATAAGCTTATACTTACGATAATACTTATGTATTTGTATACATGTGTACCCTTGTATATGATGACTGTGTAACCCAAACACATGCATAAGTGTGTGTACATCTGTGGAGAGACTAAAGTGGTAGAGGTAAGAAAGAGTCATTTAGAAATAATGTTCTGGAACTTCTTTCTTCAATGACATTGCTGAATCTTATTTGTTTTTAACACATGTTAGCTGCTAATATAATAAAAACCATAAATCAATAGAAATTTAGTGTTCACATCAAATAATAAAACATGCTTATTTGTATGCTTATATATAACTTATTCATTAAAATGCATCACAGCTTTTCTTCAGATGCTTTTCATACAATCTATACACAATTGTCATTTCTCCTAAATCTGATGTGAAGCCCAGCCCATATTTCCACTGAGAAACACCCAGAGGAAAGAGCCACAGATTTGCTTTTTAATGGTTTGTGAAACTATGTAACTAAACTCTATGATACCATGCCCAAGACCCACCTTACCATTCCCCAAACCTTCTTAGGTATAACAGGTAGAATGTAGTGTTTCCATTGACTAAACTCTCCTTAGAGCACTTAAAAAAAAAAAAGATTTTATTTATTTATTTATTTACGAGATAAAGTGAGTGAGAAAAAGAGAGCACGAGCAGGGGCAGAGGGAGAGGGAGAAACAGTCTTCCCTGCTAGGCAATGAGCCCAATGCAGGGCTCGATCCCAGGACTCTAGGATCATGACCTGAGCGGAAGGCAGACACTTAACCAACTGAGACACCCAGATGCCCCTACTTAGACCACTTTCACTTTTCCTCTATATGAGGGTAAGCAAACTTTTTCTGTAAAGATCAAGATATATTTTTGCCCTGCAGGCTACTGGTATCTATCACAACATAAAATCTGCTGTTGTAGTGTAAAAGTACCCACAAATACAAAAAAAAAAAAAAAAAAATGATTGTGGCTGTGTTCCAATAAAACTTCATTCACAAAAACAGGCAGTGGGCCGATTCAGCATACAGATCACAGCTTTCTGATGCTTTCCCTATATTAATTAAATAATCATAAAAATGATACAAAGAGTAATGAAAATCTGGAATGAAGAGAACAGAAATGGCATGGGCAAGGTAAGACAAGGATTGATAAACAGATTTTATACATTGAATACAGATTTTCTGATGTAAACTATTTTGCCAAAATCTCAGTAGTATGTTTTTTTCTTATATGAATATATAGCCTCTAGCAAGTATTTAAAATATTTATCAAAGAGGAATCTTGTAGTAAAAGGAAGAATTACATTTGAAGAACTTTTTTTTAAGATATATATCTTGGGAAAGATATATACAAATTTACTAATGGCAGTTATTTCTGAATGTTAAACTGATGAGTGACCATATAATTGGGAAAATTGGGGGAACAAAACAAAGCTAAAATAATTAAAATATATGTTTTTTGAAATATGTATTTATTGACCAATAATTTTGTTTCATTATCTCTTAGATTTATAAAACAGTTCTATTCAAAACTTATGGCCAAAAATGAATAAAATTCTTTCTAAAAATAAAAATACATACACACATTCACTCAAGCAAAATTTTTTCTACTAATTAACTGTACATTTAAAAACAGCCTAAGGGGCATCTGGGTGGTTCAGTCAGTTAAGCGTCTGCCTTCGGCTCAGGTCATGATCCCAGGGTCCTGGGATCGAGACCCCCCACGTCAGCTCTCTGCTCAGCAGGGAGCCTGCTTCTCCCTTTCCATCTGCCTGCTGCTCACCTTGCTTGTGCTCTCTCTCTCTCTGCCAAATAAATAAATAATATCTTTTAAAAAAATAAATAAAATAAAAATAAAAGCAGCATAAGGGGGTATCTGGGTGGCTCAGCAGGTTAAGCATCCAACTCTTGATTTCGGCTTAGGTCATAATCTCAGGCTTGTGAGACCGAGCCCAGCATCAGGCTCCACACTGAGTGTAGAGCCTGCTTAAGATTCTCTCTCCCCCCTCCCTCTGCCCCTCCCCCACTCTCTCCCTCAAAGAAAGAAAGAAAGAGAGAGAAAGAAAAGAAAGAGTAGCATAATAATAGTCATTCTATACCTTTTGTCTTACAATATCATATCACAGGTATTGTTCTGAAGTATGCATTTTTTATGTAATCTTATTATTTTATTTAAAAAATTGCTTACAACCTTCAAATTTGCATTTTGCTGTTCATAAATTTTACATTGTTGACACTTTTAATTGGCTCTTCTCTATAGACTATTTTTAACTGAGAAATTATTCTCTATTTAGGTTCTGAAGTAAGCAGAACAAACTGCTAAATGGAGAATATTCTCATTTATAATGTTTTCATGTAAACTTTGTAAATATTTTAGTCCACTATATTTATAGGTACTGACTTTTTTTATATAGGTAAGGACGACATTATGAGACTCTTTCTTCACAATTTTTACAAATAACACTTTCAGGGGCACCTGGGTGGGTCGGTCTGTTGAGCATCTCTTGATTTCAGCTTGCATCATGATCTCAGGGTAATGGGATCGAGCCTCCCATCAGGCTTTGAGCTGGGTGGGGAGCCTGCTTGGGATTCTCTCTCTTCCTCTCCCTCTGTCCCTCCCCTCCTCTCTCAAAAAAATTTAAAAATTTTTTAAAAAATTAAAACTCTTCAAATAAGCTTTCTCTGATATAGTCTTCATATCTTTCACCAAATATGTGCTGAAAACTCATAAAATTACTCAAACTCAATCCTTTCCAATACAGAATTATAAATTCAGTTAAAAATAGGAGCCCCATCAAAAAAATTTCCCCACAGTTTGAAATATTCTAAAGTGCAATTAGAGAATTTCAAATTTGAGAAGACTATTTCATTTGTCCTGATCTTCCCTTGTTTTTATTATGTTATGTTAATCACCATACATTACATCATTAGTTTTTGATGTAGTGTTCCATGATTCATTGTTTGCGTATAACACCCAGTGCTCCATGCAGTACGTGCCCTCTTTAATACCCATCACCAGGCTAACCCATCCCGCACCCCGCTCCCCTCTAGAACCCTGTTTGTTTCTCAGAGCCCATAGTCTCTCATGGTTCGTCTCCCCCTCCAATTTCCCTCCCTTCATTCTTCCCCTCCTGCTATCATCATCATCATCATCATCATCTTCTTCTTCTTCCTCCTTTTTCCTCCTTCTTCCTCCTTCTCCCTCCTTCCTCCTCCTCCTCCTCCTCCTTCTTCCTTTTTAACATATATTATTTGTTTCAGAGGTACAGGTCTGTGATTCAACAGTCTTACACAATTCACAGCACTCACTGTAGCACATACCCTCCCCAATGTCTATCACCCAGCCACCCCATCTCTCCCACCCCTCACCACTCCAGCATTTTGTTTGTTTCCTGAGATTAAGAATTCCTCATATCAGTGAGGTCCTATGATACATGTTTTTGTTTGTTTCCTAAGATTAAGAATTCCTCATATCAGTGAGGTCATATGATACATGTCTTTCTCTGACTAACTTATTTCACTCAGCATAATACCCTCCATTGCAATAGTTTACTGTTCATAAATTTTGTTTTGAACAATTGTCATTTGCTAAAAAGCATTAAGAGCTGATATTTCTTGGGGTGCCTGGGTGGCTCAGTTGGTTAAGCATCCGACTCCTGATTTCAGCTGAGGTCACGATCTCAGGGTTGTCAGATCGAGCCCTTCGTCAGGCTCAGATTTGGCAAGGAGCCTGCTTAAGATTCTCTCTCTCTCCCTCTCCCCTCCCCACCTCCCTCTCTAAAAAAAAAAAAAAAAAAAAAAGAGCTGATATTTCTTGGTGCTCTATTCACAAATACATTAATTAAATATTTCTGCCTGATTCTGAATAGAATATAACAAAACTTTTAGATGATTCATTATCAAAAAAAAGCTCAATATCATCATTGAGCAGTTAGGTTTATTTCCAAAGTTTTCAGAGCCTAAAACATTTCTATGTGATGGTGGGCAACAAAGATGGAAAGCACATCTACCAGCTAAAATTCTTTTCTTGTTCTTATTTTTTGTTTTTATTCTCACATAAAAATTGTGTAGTTTACTGTCTAAAGTGTGTATGTACTTAAATTGTATAAATGTGACAACTCTTACTTCTGTTACCATTGATAGAAAAGGAACAATAATAAATTATGTGTATACCAAGCACACTGCTCAAGTTTTTTTTAATTTATTAACAACATTGTTTTCCAGTGATTCTATGCTCAACTATTTTTAGTAATACAGCAAACCAAATTAATTTTACTTTGAATGGTGAAGGAAACTTTTAACTGATTTTTACAAAAGCATCCACCATAATATCAGATATTTCACATTGGACAGAATGAACATCCAAAGCCTTTGCTTTGACTCCACAGACTGGATGGAGAAAAAAAATTGATCCATTATTAGAATTAACAAGTTTTCTTTTTGAAGGATGTGAACAATCTGAAATAAACCTGCCATTATTTAGTAACTGGAGATGTTCTTCTGCTATTAGAGCCAAAACATTCACAGCTACTGCTCAAGTTTTCATACATGCACAAGAAAATCTGGATAACAACTGAGTAAGAGCTATTTTAAACAGTCATTTTATCTAAATGGTAAATGATATTTCACAGAGTAATATGTAAACATACCATCTGCAGCTGCATATTAAATCAGTCTTCAGGCACATTCTTCTTAATATAATAATTAACCTTTGAAGTAAATTCTGATGCTTCCTCAGAATATTTGTCTTCTGTTTCCTATATGGTCATTGATATCACTATGGTCCCTGTAGCAGGTAGTAATTGTCAACAAATATTTTTCATAGACTAAATTTCTTCAACTTTTTTGAAAAAGAGAAATTTAGTACTTAATTTTAAGTATCCACTTTCAGTTTCTGAGCTCATTATACCCAAAAGGATTTATTCCAAAGTTAAATATGTCACCAAATAATTAACTATATATGTATACTTGTCTATATAGTAAATATCAATATCACTGTAGCAATAGCGTTCAGAACACTTTGAATATTCTCAGCATCTCTTTCCTGCTATTTCACATACATTTAACTAATAAATGTCCATGTTACCCACTGATTCCTTGCCCTGGTTATCTGGTAACTTCATGCATCTCACTGGCCACAACAATGTGTCCGTCTGGCACACCAAGTAGGGGAAACAATGAATATTTCTTCCACTGACATCAAATAATGAATTAGCAGTCCCTAGCCATTTTATAGTCATTACCAGGTAAATGAAGAGGATAAAAAATATAAACAGATCATAACTAAGTATTTTGTCTTATTTTGCTTTGTTTCCCAGACTTAATCATGTGATAAAGTGAAACCTCTGATCACTGCATGGCAGAAGATGGAAGGTCAGAGTGGTGGTCTACAAAACCTTAACAAGTGCACTCTTCCAACAAACATTTGAAAATTGGAATTACAGAAATAATACCATATGCAATAGCATCAAAACATGAAATACTTAGGGATAAATTAAACAGGAGTGTACACAAAATCTGCAAAGTATTGTTGAGAATAATTTTAAAAGACCTAAAGACAAAAAAATCACAATCATGGTATAGAAAACTCATTACTCGTAAGATGTCAATGCTTCTAAAGTTAGCCTATAGATTCACTGCAATCTCAATCAAAATATCAGCAGATTATTTTTTTTTTTCCTATCAGCCACCACATCTTTATTTGGGGGCAAACCAAGTCCAGGGTATTTGATCTCTGTTACTTTGTTTTTCATTGTCTTCTACCATGAATCAGCTGATATGTGCATCTTATTTGAGGAATTAAATGGATAAACAGATTCTGAATAGAAACAGAGAAACAGATTCTAAAATTAATTTGGAAAGAAAAGGAAATTTTAAAAACCCAACAATTCTGAAAGTGAACAGAGCTGGAGAACTTACATGACTGGATTTCAAGACATTCTAGAAAGAAGTGGTAATCAAGACAGTGTGGTACCAGAAAGACACATAAATCAAGAAAAGAATAAAAGGGAAAAAAATACACACACATTTGTATAAATTCATTCATGTGACATTCTGAAAAAAGCAAACTACTGGGCCAGAAAAGAGGTCAATGATTTCCAGGGACTAGGAGTAAGAGTAGAAGCTTGACTGCAAAGAGGCACAAGAGAACCATGTTGTGCTGACAGAAATGTTATATCCTGATTATGGTAGTGGTTATTCAACTGTGTATGTTTGTCAAAAACCATGGAACTGAACACTTTTAAAGAGTGGATTTTACTGTATGTAAATTTTACTTCAGTAAACCTTACTTTTAAAATAAGAAAAAGGAAACCTCTGTTGAGCTGTCACTTCTTCCTGGAAATATTTCTTTCCTTTATTATTTTCAGCCTGGCATCTCACTCTAGCATTAAATGGCCACTCTCTGTGATGTGCCTCTATCGTCATGGTTACTATTCTAGGTTAAACTTACAGATGTTCCGGTCTGTTCTCCCAACAGACTGGGCTCCTTGAGGGCTTTTCCCCCAAAGCTGCATCCTCATGCTTAAAGTAACAACAAAAAAAAAAAAAAAAAAAAAAAAAAAAAAATTGTTGGGAGAGGCAAAGAAAGAAAGGAAAAAAGACACTCTTTTCATTACTGTTTTCTTCTGCCATTCTGTAAACACCAAAACTAACCTTAATTACAAAAAATCCTGAATTTATGTTTTCAAATAAACCTGGGATTTTGTTTTCCTTCTAGTATGGTAAGGTCAACAGATCAGGAGATGATTGCCATTGAAAAGACAGTTTCTCACAGTTCCCAAGCGGAGGGAGCATGCCATGCTTCACAGGATGACACAGAAAAGGAGTAGCATCAGTCAGGAAGCAAAAGGAGTGAGGGGAAGGGGTAGGCAAAAAACTTCATTGTGGTTTTCATGAAAAAGAATGGGTAAGGTAGAGTAAGCAGTTGAGCAGGTTTAGGATTGGATAGTTTGAATAACTTCAGTGGGCTCTGGGGTATAGAGGTGACCTCTAATCTTCTAGCACCTGGTCTTGAGGTAATTTAGGGCAAGGGAATTAAGTCCCAGACTTCAGGAGCCTGATTAAAGAAGGAAGAAGGGAGTACAGACTCAGGATTGGTCAGTTTGCATATTAAAGACATGCTCACAGACAAGTGCCTTTCCCACTCCCTCACCCTCCACCCCCCACCCTTAACAGGCCATACATTAAGAATACAGAAAACAAGAAAATATAGTTAATACAATCTATATAGTACCTTTCCTGTATATATTATAGCTTATTCTATAACCTTAGAATAAAAGTGGGTGTGCACTGCTGGTTATCTAGGTGTTACCGCTATTTTTAGTCTATAAAATCAGTCTAACCTTTTGCTAAATATCAAGTGGAAAAATTGCTTAGATAATGTGCTAAGGCATATCCCTCTATATTCTACAATAAGCATTATGTAAACATTGAGAGAGATATTTAATTTGTGTATGGAAAGATGGATTACACAGTCAACTTCTTTAACTTTTATTTCCTACTGTGAATCAACAAAAGCCACGCTTTAGTGCCTCCTGGGAAAAGTAATAGAAAATGCCACAGACACAAACTGCTGAGTTATCTTCACCCTTGTTTTTATTTAATATTATGTCCATGTTATTTAATAAAAGATACAAGAGTTGAGAAAACACAATAGTGTATTTGTCCATGTAAAGATACAGGAGAAATTAATTACAACATAATAGAAAGCATTGTATTTTCTTACATACATTTTGTTTAAAGTATTAGGAAAGGGCCACACTATATTAGACTCCAAAATATATTTATCTTAACACAAACTCCACTCTAACAAAAGAACAAAGCATTTATCACTGTTCTAATACCACTATTAGGTTTTCATTTCTGATGTTTCTTCTGCATGTCTGATTTGGGCATTATTCAGGGTTAAAGTTGGGAACAACAATAATTAAATATAAGACCATGAAATACTTCCATCATAATGTTCCCAACTGCTGGATAAATGTACAAAACAACATATTCATTTAGGAAATTGTGTTTTGTGTCTCAAATGGCCTTTCTCAATTGCTCTCTCACTTCCAAGAATATAAACATTGGCTAGCTCTAAAAAGGGTTTTTAAACATAACCTATAATAACAATAGTAATATTAAACAGCTAATATTTGGAATCTCACTATATGCTTATTAAGTGTTTGACATACATTATTCCATTTATTCCTCCAAACAACGTAAGGGATGTATTTATGGCACTCATTGGCAGATGGAAAAACTGAAGGACAGACAGATTAAGAAACTCACTCACTCACTCAGCTAGTAAGTACTCAACCCTGGATTTAAATGCAGGGCTCTCTGACTCTGAACCTGTACTTTTAACCACTCTATTATGCTGGATCTCAAGCATAAGCTGCTTGGTTGGAGCACTTTCCCCTAGGAACCATGTTACAGTGTTTATAGTCCTATGAGTACCCACAAAAGCATACTGCATTCATATAAGAGTCTGAATTCTGTTATGCAGAATCTGATCATAATGTGCAAAGTTGCCTCTGTGAGACAATGCATTCTAAGATTTCTGTTCTTGGCATAGTAAGAATTTTTTTTTGTATTTATGTAACTGGACTATGGAATCTCTCCTCTTTCCCCTGTGTCCTCTTAAACCTAAATACAGCTAATTACGTGGGGTTTTGTGATATAATAAGAGAGTGAAATAAAAATCATTTTCACTGTTGGGTGTGAACACAGGTAGATAATTCTACAAAAATTAAAATAACTATAATGGGTATAGTAGAAGATAAGAATCTGTTCCAAATTTGTTTTTATGAGAATACATTTCTATCATATATGTATCTATATTTTCTAATACCTTGCTAGATATTTTAAAAATATTACTTCTAACCCTCACAGCAGCCTTGTGAGGTACATATATTCTTATTTTATAGTTTAGTGTCAGTTGAAACTAAAAGTGGTTCACACAGCCAGGGAAGCAGTAGAACCACCTCTGAATTTCTGGTATGTCCAGATCCCAAGTCTCCACTACAGTGTGTGTGGTCATTGCTAATAAAAGATGTCTGAGAGGGGCAATAAACCACCAGCCTGAAGGTTTAGGTTGTTCCACAGTTATATTTTATTTGTGGCACTAACTGTTTTAAGTAATTTTTTTTAAGATTTTATTCATTTATTTGATAGAAAGCATAAGTAGGCAGAGCGGCAGGCAGAGGCAGAGGAGAAGGAGGCTCCCCGCTGGGCAGAGAGCCTGATGTGGGGCTCAATCCCATGTGGGATCATGACCTGAGCCGAAGGCAGATGTCCAACAGACTGAGCCACCCAGGCGCCTGTTTTAAGTAATCTTTAAGTTCCTTGGCTCACTAATCTGTTACAGCTCCCCCACACACCATCTCTTACGCCTAGCTTCCAACACAGTTACATTAATTAATTAAGAAGCTCGGTAGACGATGATGAGGAGGACATCACGATATTATACAGAATGCTTTTCATGCATTATCATAACCAGCCAATGTGTTAGATATGGGTATTCCCATTTTACAGATAAAGATGTTTATTCATTTGCCTAAGGCCATGTACTCTCTAGTGGTAGAGCTCAGATGTGAATCCAAGTCTATGCTACTCAAATTGTGTGTTTCTATCTACTAACTGTATTGCTTCTACTAGAGGACCATGTTGCATATGTTTCTATTAAGAACAACTCCCAAACAATTGCTAAAATCATTGGAATACACTCTAAGAACGAGCAAAGGAAGCTGATTAACTTGTTCATCAGTGGACTCTCTCTTTAAAAAAGAATTAGCCAACTCAACTGCAAACACCTTCTACTGAGAAAACCTTCAGCCTAGGAGGTTGAATTAATTGTCTGGAGGATTTGAGGCTAAATAGTGTGTCCTTTGATTTCACTCTTGAATCAATGGCCCTCGTGTCCTTCTGTCAATGTGCAGACTAGAGCTTCTCATCTCTAGACAGCAGAAGAGCAAATGTACTAGAAGGGAGGTTCGCTGATGTATTAAAGAGAACTGCAACCTGGGCGAAGGATTGATGGTGGCTTCAAGAGAATGTGCTCTCCCATCCACTCACAAGTGTAATTTAAAGAGGATTTTTCAAAGCATGGATAGACACCATTACTCACATCAGTTCCCACTGCCTTCTCCCTCTATAACTCTTTACCAATTCTGGTCCACAGCTACTCTGCCCTGTTTAATCAACAGCACACATTTCAGAAGTATTCTCTAGCATCCTCAAATGAATTTCTTATAACATAAATTGAATGAAGTGGTGAAAATGATAAATATGTCTGCAGTGTAACATATTTGTTTCAAGCTGTATGATCTGCCTGAGGGTAAAAGGGACTCCCCAAACAAACTATGCCAACTTCAGATTTAAAATGATCTATTTGACCACGATCTTACTCTCAGTTTGTATCCCATGATTTTTTTTTTCTGTTAAAGTTTTCATCTACAATGTTTTATGATATTGAGGTCAATTCTCTGCTTTGAAAGGAAATATATAAATAAGTTCAAGGACATGAGTTTATGCAAGACAAAGATTTCATAAACTAAAATGCATATTTGCTTCATGATGTTTTTCTAACCCTTCCCCATATGATAACTGTAGTAGACAGAAAAATATATCCCCAAAAATGTCCATGTTGTAGTCCCTAGAACCTGGGACTATGTTATGTTACATGTCAAGGTTGCAGATGGAATTAAGGTTGCCAATCAGGTGATCTTGAGATGGAGAGATTATCATGGATTATCTGACTGGGCTCGATGTAATCACAAGGGTCCTTATAAATGAAAGAGAGAGGCAGGAAATTGAATGTCAGGGGATGTGATGTGAAAAAGGAAGTGGCTATGAGTCAAAGATAATGAGCAGCCTACAAAAGCTGGAAAAGGCAAGGAAACAGATTCTCCCTTGGAGTCTCCAAAACAATGCACTCTTGCCAACACCTTGATTTTACCAAGTGAGGTCCTTTTAGTGTTCTAAACTTCAAAACCATAAGATAACAAATCTGTGATTTTTTTAAACCACTGAGTTTGTGGTAATCTGTTAGAGCAGCAGAAGAAAACTTAATACAGATATTGGTACCTGGAAGTGGGATGATGCTGTAACAAACATCTAAAAATGTGGAAATGGTTTTGTAATTGGGAAATGGAAAGAGAATGGAAGAAATTTGGGGATCATAGTAGAAAAAGCCTACATTACCTCAAGCAGAGTATTAGAAACATGGATGCTAAAGACTCTGCTAACGAGGAATCAGAAGGAAATGAAGAGAATGGTAGAGAAACTACATATTATGTCTCAAAGAATACCTAAATCATCATCAACAGGCTGTTGGCAAAGAAGCTGTATTAGTATGTCATATGCCCATCAAACCTGGAGATAACTCAGATATATACTTATATATATATATATATATATATATATAAAACCTCATTAATTCTTTCTGAGAATTATGGAAAGGCCATTAGGAATATTGGTGAAATTAAAAAAAAAGAGGTAAAAATATTCACAGGATAAGTAACCATATGTATAATTTAAAAAAATTTTTTTTAAACCAGATATGTAGCATTACAGAACTCCAACTGCTCTTAAAGAGAGACCCCCCTCCCCCCATCTCCAAATCCAAATGGTGGGAACCTTTGGAACACACTGGGAGGAGCAGAAAGCAAGGGGTGGGGGGGGGTTGTTCAGACATGCTGGTGATGATCAATTCCTTGATCTGAGGAGCAGTCACATAGGTACTCATCTTTGTTTGGTGTATTTTTATGCTTGCAGATTATAGTTCACAACAATAATGGCAAAGAGCAAATTCAAAGGTGCAAGCAGGAAAACCACAGGGCTAAAGTGCCCCCAAATCACTACAAACAATCCTGTTTACATCTTACCTGCCTTTCTAAGTAAGACAACATGGTTATTATCTCAAGTCATGATTTTTACCCCCATGGATATAAATCATTACCTTTGGGCATGACAATGCATTTGAAATTACTTTCCATAAATGTGCATGCATGTCTCTTTGTCTTCTTTTAAAATCTTTAATTCAGAGAGCATTCCCCCACACTTGGAAAAAAGAGCAAAGATAAACAGAATTCTAAAAACACACCACTGTGTCCATTATCTCTGTTATACTGGAGTTGGCCATAAACCCCTACCTAGAGAGGGAGGAAAAGAATATGTTTTTTAAGCAATAGTTCTTCCACATATAGTGTGTGTTTGAATAAATGATTAATTACTGACTAATGGTATCATACTTATTTGTCCTAAAAGTTACAACTAATTCTTTCAGCAAATGAATATTACATGATCATTATTATCTCTAGTAATAGTTTCAGGTGCCAAAATGCTAACCCTCTGATGAGACCTTTAGACATATTTCCTTGGTACAAGGGAATGCAGTATCAGTATTCCATGTGTAAATAAGTTCAATTAACAACGAGTTATAATTGCACAGGGAGATGAAAATTAGTTTAAACAAGTCAATTAAATCATAAACATTTCAGAAATAAGAGGATGTGTTTGTAATCCAATTAGTGTGTTAATATACTAATAAATTTACTGATTTGAATAGTATCTTAATTGTATAGTAAAGCACCAGAAGAAAAAAACAGTATATCTTAATTGTCATAACGGGAGCTTTGGCTGCAGTCTGACTACATAAGTTTGGAGAAAATTATCCATGTTAATGAGATCAAAATGCTTCTATCTAGAATAATAAATAAGGTTACTTGATGGTTTGGCTAATAAAAATGCATTCAAGGGACAGGGGAAATGACTGAACACAGTGTTGTCTGCCAGATGCTAATTACACTAAGTTCCTGATGCGAGAGAATGGGACATTTTATACTGTGACCAAAAAACCACTTCCATAGTTCAAACACTCACATAATCATGGGAATAAAATATTCCAGGGATAATTCTTTATTGCTACCTCAATTACCACAAATTAAGCTAATATTAATATACTTTACTGCTGCTCAGCCTTAAGTGAAATCAGTAGCACTTCACAGATAACTTAAGGGAATGAGCTGATCTCCTATTTCTGTGTAATTACCTGTAATTTATGGAACACAGAAAGACCCATGAGCAGCCTAGTCAAGGTCACCTAAGAAGGTTGAACTGCACTGTTTTCAATCACCATCTGTGATCTGGGCTGAGGCTGCCACCTCCCCAATTGCCACAAGAGGAAGGAACAGCTCTCAAGCACAAGGGTCATACGACCAAATCCTCAGGCCAAGGGGCAGAATAATCATGAGCTTCATACAGAGTGTTCATTTTAATGAATACATGGCACTTGGATAAAAATACTAGCTTTATAAGTGATTAATCCACTACTTTTACTGTGTATTTACCTTTACCATTGGGATTTTTACTTTTATGTTTTATTACTAGTTAGTGCCTTTTCTTCTCAGCTTAAAAAAGTCTCCTTTAACATTTCTTTTTTTTTATTTTATTATGTTATGTTAATCACCATACATTATTACATCATTAGTTTTTGATGTAGTGTTCCATGATTCATTGTTTGCGTATAACACCCAGTGCTCCATGCAGAACGCACCCTCTTTAATACCCATCACCAGGCTAACCCATCCCCCCACCTCCTCCCCTCTAGAACCCTCAGTTTGTGTCTCAGAGTCCATAGTCTCTCAAGGTTCGTCTCCCACTCCGATTTCCCCCCCTTCATTTTTCCCTTCCTACTATCTTCTTTTTTTTAACATACAATGCATTATTTATTTTAGAGGTACAGGTCTGTGATTCAACGGTCTTACAAAATTCACAGCACTTTTAAGGCCAGTTTAGTGGCGATGAGTTCCTTTGGTTTTGCTTATCTGAAAAACTCTTTATCTCTTCTTCAATTCTTAATGATAACCTTGCTGGGTAGAGTATTCTTGTTTTGAGGTTTATTCCTTTCAGTTCTTTGAATATATCATGCCACTCCCTTCTGGACTATAAAGTTTCTGCTGAAAAATCTGCCAGTAGTCTTACAGGGTTTCTTTTTATGCAACAAGTTGTTTTTCTTTTGCTGCTCTTAAGATTCTCTATCTTTAACTTTTGACATTTTCATAATAATGTGTCTTGGTGTGGCTCTCTTGAATCCACCTTATGTGGAACTCTCTGGGTATCCTGGACCTGGATGTCTCTTTCCTTCCCCAGGTTAAGAAGTTTTCCACCATTATTTCTTCAACTAAGGTTTTTGTTGATAACAAAAATATCTCCTCTCTTTCTGGGACCCCTATAATATCAATGCTGTTCTGCCCAATGTTTTACCACAGGACCCTTATGCAATCTGCACATTATTTTTCCTTTTCGCTGCTTTTTGGGTGAGTTCCACTGCCTCTGTCCTCTAGATCATGGATCCATTCTCTTGCTTCCTCCAATGTGTTGTCAAACTTCTCTAGTCTATTTTTCAGTTATTATATTCTTCAGCTCTGTGACTTCTATTTGTACTTTCTAATATTTTCTGTCTCTGTTGAAGTTCTCACTCTGTTCATCCACTCTTTTCCAGAGTTCAGTTAGCATCTTTATAACCATTACTTTGAACTCTTTATCAGGTAGATTACTTAACTCCATTTTACTGATGTATTTTTCTAAAGTTTTATCTTATTCTCTTGTTTGGAACATATTCCCTTTTTCCTCATGTTGCTTCACTCTTTGTGTTTGTTTCTATGTATAAGGCAAAACAGTTACCTCTCCCAATCTTGAAGGAATGGCCTTGCATAGGAGATGAATCTTACTATTCAACCTTGATATAGTTCTTGATGGTCTCTTGAACCTTTGTGGTTTTCTAAACAGCTTGATTTATTCTTGATAGGTCCTCATTGTTGAGAACGTGCCAAGACCTGTCAGTGTTCCAAAAGGACGACCTCAGCATCTAGTTTCAGGCTGATTGGAAGCCAGACCCTCAGGCAGCAGCTTTTAAAATATGCAAATTTATACAGGTCTGTGGGGCTACAATTGTAAACTCTGCTGACCTCCAGACCAGGAGATCTTAAGGTGTCCGCTGGGTGACAGCTGCAAAAATTAGGGCTCCAGATGGGCATAGAAGCTCCTTTCTGGGGAGCACTGGCCAACTCTAGTGAGGCCAGGGGAGAGCACAAAGATGGTATCTCCCTACCTGTATTCCTGAGAGCTCTTCCATAGACTCTAGATGTGGCAAACCTGAAACCCGTCCCTCAAGCTAAAGCTCCAGGACAAATAAACAGTCCTTTTTCATAGGAGGACTGGGGGTGTGTCTCAGTCTACTACTGTTTGTACAGTGCCCTGGGGGAGGCAGCCTGCCAAGAACTGTCTTTCTGATTGATACAGTCCTGTGGAGCCCAGAAACTCAAGCCCCGTGGCCACAAGGGCCAGGCAATCAAGGTGCATTCCCTCTGTGGATTACACACGTCCACTGGCTTTAGCAATGCAGCTGCAGAGCACAGAGGGTGGGAAATGCCCACCAGTTTTAGCAAGGTTGTGGGATAATGCCTTGGCTACACACACCCACCAGATTTAGTGAGGCAGCTGGAGAGCATGAGGAGGGGAAGGCAGGCATGCCCACCAGCTTTAGCAAGGCAGCAAAGAAAATTCATTGGCTGTGTGCCCACCAGCTTCAGTGAAGTGGCAGAAAAGTGCCATGTCTGCACATGCCTGCAATTTCTGCAAGGGCGTGGGAATGCCACAACCACTTGTCCCCACTGGCCTTAGCAAGGCAACAGGAGCGTGCCACATTCTTGCATACTGCCTGCACTAGTCGGGTAGAGGAAGAGTGCCACAATAGCAAAAACAATAGCATTTTGTAAGCCAACATCAGGAAACCAACAGAGAATAACCTCATATTAGTTAATTTAATGAATATGTAATAAACACTTGCTTTGTGCTGACCACCAAAACACAACAAGGCCCCTAATGGTCCAGAGTTCACAACTCCAAGTTTATTGCTTGGAAGACAAAAGTTAAACAAACAAACAAGAGCAAATATAAAATATAAATGATAAATTAGGAGAAAACTAAGGCAAGATAAGGAAGGGAAAGAAGAAAATTGCGGGAGGAGTTTATTTGCAATAATAAAAGGTTTATCTGACAAGAAATACTGAACCACAAGTAAGAAAGAGAAAGCCAAGTGACTATTGGAGAAGGAATGTTTCAGGCAGAAGGAAGAATATGTGAGGATGGGCCATGACAGGTAGGTGTGTGCTTCACATGTTTGAAAAGAGGAAAAAGGCCAGTATGGCTGAAGTTTAGGAAGCATAGGAGAAAGTTGCAGGACATGATATCTAAGAAATCACAAAGAGCCGGGTATCAAAAAGTGATCTGACATGTTTCAAAAGAATCATTTTGCAAATAGTTAGTATGTTAGCAGAGGAGAGAGAACAGTTAGAAGGCTATCCCAATAATGCAGGTTAGAAATTACAGTTGTTGAATCAGGAAGAAAGCAGTAGAGGTAGTTCAAAATTATCAGAATTTGGTATATATATATATAAAAGAAAAAGGCAAGAAAAAACAGGTTGGGATGGAGAGAAGAACTGACAGTTAAACTGTGGGCACTTTAAGTGTGAGATGCCAAACTCATCCACATGAAACTGTTGAGAGAGCAGCCAGATGAGTTCATATTGGTCCAGGCTGGAGATACAAATGTAGAAATACTCATTTTTTAAAAAAAATAGTTTTTAAAAGTAAGAGCCTGGATGAGATAACTCTGGAGTAAGAGTAAATAGAAAAGGAGAGATCCAAGGACTAAGATGGGGAGATGAGGAAACACTAGCAAAGGAGATGAAAAGAAAATATCTAGCTTCTAGGAGGGAAACAGTAACCCAGATCCAAGTATTATATCTGAGGTCAAGAAGGAAGATTGACTTTCAACCATTGGATTAGCCACGTGAAAGTCATTGGTGATTTCTGACAAGTGTTTTCAGTGGAGAGGTGGTGGTAAAAACTGTTCTGAGTACGTTCAAGAGAATATGGGAACAAGCAAACAGACACCTATTTCAAGGCACTTTGCTGGAAAGAGGATCACAGAAATAAGGTAGAAGGTGCAGGAAAATGTGAAGTCATAAAATGTTTTTTTCAGATGTGAGAAATTACAGCCCACTTGCATGCTGTAAGAATAAATCAGTAAAAAATGGAGTGGGAGAGTGATTTGGGGAAACAAGTGTTGAGTTTGGCATTAGAGAGAAACACAGATTTCATGGGTATGTTTTCAAGTAGACTGGAATTATGTCAGAGTGAGACCACATAGAAGTTTTCTTTTATGTGCTTCTATTTTCTCAGTGAAATAGAGATAGTTATCCAAGAAGAAAGCATGTGTTAAAAAAGTTTGGTGAAAATGAGAAGAAAAGGTAATAGTCATCTAGGAAAGTAAAAGAATAATTGAGGAAAATGAGACAGGGTGGCTTAACAGCAGACGGGCACACTTGAAGAAAGTGTCCATTAATTTCAAGAAGACTGTTCAGTATAGCTTTGTTTTTCTCCAGTCATGTTCAACTGTGCAAGTCCAAAAGCAAAGTAGAGAATTGGATTTAACCAGGGTTAAGTATTATCAGGTAAATACAGTGAAGGAACTGAGAAAGAAAGAGCAATGTAGTTAGTTGACAGTGCATGCAGGGAAGTAGTTAACCATCTGAGCCACCCAGGCGCCTTTTTTTTTTTTTTTTGCAAGGAAGTAGTTAAAATGGCAGAGCTGTTAAAGAATAAATCAAACACCAAAAATATCAAAGATGAACTGATTGCTCTGCCAGACAAGGTAAAGTAACTCCAGAGTAGACAGTGAGTTTCTCTGAGTGTGAAGTCCAAAGATAGATATAGTGCAAGAAAAAGGAATTTCTATCCAAATAGGACAGGATTCTGAAGGCACTATTCGATTATAGAGAGTATTGAAAGGCTTTCTTAGGACTGGTCATTAATTTCAAGATTAGTCATTATCTCAGCATGACTGGTCATTTGTGCAGTTATAAAACAGGGTGTGACTCTCAAAGAGATGAGATAAAGTACGTTATGTCAAACTGTCTTAGGGTAAAGAGCCATCCAGTCCTCATGAGCAGATACAAGAATGTATCAGGCTTGGGCGCCTGGGTGGCGCAGTCTGTTGAGCTTGGTTTCGGCTCAGGTCATGATTTCGGGGTCCTGGGATCGAGCCCCGCATCGGGCTCCACACTCAGCGTGGAGTCTGCTTGAGATTCTCTCTGTCCCTCTGCCCCTCCCACTCGTGCTGTCTCTCTCTCTCTAAAATAAATAAGTAATCTTAAAAAAAAAAAAGAATATATCAGACTTGGGACCAAGCAATGATCAAATACTTAAGTACTAGTACAAGGTTTGAGCAAAGATATTTCATAATTAGACCAGAGAACTCAAGCTAAGTAAGATACGTTGGAGACAATAGCAGTGAAAATGTGATATTAGCATACAACAAATGGAGTGAAAGAATTGTTTGTTAGTATATTTGAGGAAGTAAGCTAGAAAGATAAGAGGTAGTGGTTGGAAAGTGAGATGGTTAAAATTATGGAAGGGGTGTAATTTTAGAGAATCTCAAACTCTGGGGTTCCACTAATGGAGTATATGGCTGTATTAAGGTAGAGGGCAAGATTCTTCAAAGAAAATGACTTACAAATCAGGGTGGTTGAAAGAATTACTAACACAAAAACTAAAATCAGTCACAATGGTGATGAGAAAGTGTTAGAGAAAGTGACAATGAACTAGGAGCTAAAATCTTCATGAAATGAGGGAGTGATGTGTCTATGAAGACTGCAAAAAAGGAGGGGTAAGCAGTAGTCTGACTCCTCGGGTTTCAAGACTGGAGACCGTGGGGAGAGACAGAAAGACAATGATCTCTAAATGACAATAATAAAACCACCACATTTTTAGGAAGAGAACAAGCCAAAGAAGGGGAAGATGGAGTCAGATTAGGGGGTGTGCAGAGCCAAATGAAGAGGAGAGTCCAGGTCACAAAACATAACCTGGGAAATCTTAGGCCTCTTGAAGAAGCTGAAGCATATAGGAATGAAGGGCATACAGGGTTATTTCCGGTGGATTCTAAGTCAAATTACAGAGGAGAAACAGGAGCGTGGGGGAGAGAAAGAGAAGTAGAGCTCTTGCCAGGAGCTTACTGAGCTCTGGAGCCCCATTATGATGCCTTTCAGCTCTTCTCTTTTAGTTTTCTTTTCTTTTTTTTTTTTTTTTCCTCTTTAACTTTCTACATTAGCCCTGGAAAAAATGATTATATGCTTTGTTATGAGTTTCCATAGTAATTGGCAACCATCCCGTGCTTTAAGAAAAACTTTGTGTAAGAGACCTGGTCCTTCTGTGGCATCAGATACTATATATCCTTGGCAGAAACCTGAATTACATACCACTCTTGTCCAGGGCCCCCAAATATGCATTACTAAACAAGCTGCATCTTATTATAAACATTTATTTTGCAATGAAGCAAGTTGAAGAGTTCAGCTAAGATCTGAAGCTATAACTTGAAGTCTTCTGCTTTTGCCTTAATCAGTACTCAGTCAATTCTCAACCAAACTTTCTATTTCATTTCTGTCTCTCAAACCCTGTCTCCAGTTTATCACCTCCCTGAGTTGGTTCATTCTTTCAACAAAAAGCTATCAAGTACCTGTTAAGTGTTATGTGCAACAGGAGGAACAAAGATAAATAAGATGCATCTCTGCCCTGGAGGAGCTCAAAGCCTCAGGTGAAAAGCAACATGCAAACAAGTAACAAACCACTTTCTAGAATCTGGCCTAAGAGAGGGATGTACAAAACAGGGTGTTGGTTTCCAGACTCCAGGATCCACTTTAGAATTTATAATGAGAGTTTTTATTTTGTCTTTTTAACATGTTGGCAATTTTCTAAGTCAAAATGGAAGAGATGACTTTCCTCTTCTTTATATTCAAAGTCTTGCTTAACTCAAGAAAGAATTCAGAGCTCCCACTCCCCCAACTCTCCTTCCAAGACTATTTGTCAGCAACTACCACCCACCAGACCCCTTCATGCAGATATGAATACTTGCAGGAAAAAAAAAGAATGGAAATTGAAAACAGGTGACTTCAACCAAGAATCCTTCTTTGTGTGGTAACTCATTCACTCCTTTATTCATTCATTCATTCATTCACTCATTTATTCAGTATAAGTACTGATTAAACAAAACCTAAGTGGTGGGCACTGAGCAAAGTTCTGCTTAGTGCCAGATGAGAAGAAATCAGGAGACAATTCAGATACCTTATCATACCTTCTTGGGACAATGTAGAAAGTAGAAAGACAATGGGATAGGATGAAGCTTCCATCTATCCTCTAATAATTCATTGCATAGGGAAAACAATGTGCCAGTCTGGAAACAGACAATGAGAATACTTTATTCCTAGGTCAATCTAGGAGGAAGTATCCTTGTAAGAGAGAGGTCAGCACCAGGCTAATGTTCTACACAGGAAAAGAGTTTTCCCTTCATCTGCTGCTGGGGTTTGAGCCATAAGAAGAATGATATCTGGTATCTTCATGACATGGGCAGTACAGGATTCTAGGTTTAAGAGTGGAAAGTAGTGGGAATTTCCACTGGGTGATTTCCATTTTCTCACTGTAATCACTTATACCAAAATAATAAATGACCTTATGCTCTTAAATCCAATGGTCACTTTGCTATTTTTATCTCTAAGTTCTTTTTTTTAAAAGATTTTATTTATTTATTTGACAGAGAGAGAGAGCACAAGCAGGCAGGGTGAGAGGGAGAAGCAGGCTCCCCACCGAGCAGGGAGCCTGACGTGGGGCTCAAACCCAGGACCCCGGGATCATGACCTGAGCCAAAGGCAGACATTTAACGACTGAGCCACCCAGGCGCCCCTTTGTCTCTAAGCTCTTAACACCATATGACATGTAGATTGTTCCCTGTTTCTCAAAATGCTCTTGTCTCTTGGCTTCCCTGACAATTCACTCTGCTAGATATTGTTGTACTTTTTCATTTCTTCAAAAATGGTGTGCCAATTAAAACTACAGTGAGGATATGAGGAATTCTTAATCTCAGGAAACAAACTGAGGGTTGCTGGAGTGGTGGGGGGGTGGGAGGGATGGGGTGGCTGGGTGATAGACATTGGGGAGGGTATGTGCTATGGTGAGTGCTGTGAATTGTGCAAGACTTTTGAATCACAGATCTGTACCTCTGAAACAAATAATATATGTTAAAAAAAGAAGAAGATAGCAGGAGGGGAAGAATGAAGGGGGGATATTGGAGGGGGAGACGAACCATGAGAGATGATAGACTCTGAAAAACAAACTGAGGGTTCTAGAGGGGAGAGGGGTGGGAGAATGGGTTAGCCTGGTGATGGGTATTAAAGAGGGCACATTCTGCATGGAGCACTGGGTGTTATACACAAACAACGAATCATGGAACACTACATCAAAAACTAATGATGTAATGTATGGTGATTAACATGACAAAAAATTTTAAAAAGAGACCTATGACTAAAAAAATAAAAATAAAAAATAAAACTACAGTGAGGTACCAATGCACACACTAGGATAGCTAAAATTAAAAAGAACACAGTGCAGTGTTGGTGAGGATGTGGAGCAGGCTGGAATTCTCAGATACTACTTGAGGGGAATATAAAATAGTACAGCTACTTGGAAAAGTTTAGCAGCTTCTTAGAAGTAAAACATACATGTGACTTAGCAATTCTATTCATAGGCATTTACCCAAAAAGAAATAAAAACACTGTCCATAAAATGATTTGTACATAAAAACTCATAGCAGCTTTATTCATAATAGCCAAAGACTGAAGAAGAAAAAAGTCATCATCAACACATGAATGAAAAACTAATCATGGTACAACCATACTATGGATTACTACCCAGCAATCAAAAGAAATAAATCACTAATATCTGATTTATGCAACAATATGAATAAATCTCGGCAACATGCTGAGCAAAAGAAGCAATACACCAAAAAGTATTATTCATTTATTCCATTTTTCCATTTATGAAACTAGAACAGGCAAAATCTACTTACAGTGACAGAAATCAAATCAATGGTTGCTTCGGGCCAAGGATGGGGATATGCAGCAAAGGGCCTGAAGGAACTAGAAGAGAATGTATGATCAGTTCTGTGCTAGTAAATGCTTCACAACCAACCAACTCTCTGAAAAAAGCATATGTGTATATGTATACATACATATATTTTTATAAGTTTTACTGATACAAAAAATCATATAACACATAATTTACAAATAATAAAATATACAAAGCACTCAACTATAAATTCCACATAGCCAATTCTCACAGAATGCTTTGATTGCTTTTTCCAAACTCTTACATGCCTAACCTACCTCTGCTTTTTTTTTTTTTTTAAAGATTTTATTTATTTATTTGACAGAGAGAGACAGTGAGAGCAGGAACACAAGCAGGGGGAGTGGGAGAGGGAGAAGCAGGCCTCCTGCTGAGCAGGGAGCCCGATGTGGGACTCGATCCCAGGACCCTGGGATCATGACCTGAGCCGAAGGCAGACGCTTAACGACTGAGCCACCCAGGCGCCCACCTCTGCTTTTCCAATCCCAATTCTCTAATTCTTTTCCCAATAAATTTATTTTCATTATATCTGATACATGACACATTCTTTCTCATTCTCTTACATTTATTAAGCTTTAGCACTATGCATATTGGAACCTAACTTGTTCATCAATGACATGAGTGATCTCTTTCCTGAACCAGATAATAATTTTCAACAACAGGAAAAATATATCCTCAAACAGCCCTAATTTCTTGTGCTACTCATAAAGTAACAGGTACAGACAGGGCACTTTAAATTTAATCTACATTACTGGGATTTTACTCTTCACCTACTTTTGCTGAAGCAACCAACTAAAAAATAAGTCAATCCCTAATTTGCAGTGTTCGCCAAATTCTGTGGTGTAAATATTCTCACCATGGCTGATTTCAAGTTACCAACATAACATCACTAAATACATACCAATATACAGTATTTCCTCCATTTAAACAAAACACATGAAAATAACCCCAAGATCATAGGAAGTATTAAGTATAGCAAATAACTGTTAAGTGTTACATTTTGACTATGTTTTGTTTTTAAAATAATTTAAGACCATATGACATAATTTTAAACTAATAGCTTATATTTAATAACTAGCATCTAAAATTCCTAAAACTTAAATAATCAGAACTTGCAAGCCAGATTCAACACACTAGATATTTTCTGTATCTTGATTAATATATTGGTTATAGGGGTATATACATGTATCAATATCACGGAAATGTTTACCTAAAATGCATGCACTTTGTTGTTTATAAATCATACTTCAGTAGAGATGATTTAGAAGAAAATAATTGGTATCCCTTAGAGTTCTATGTTAGGCCTCCTTTTCACTTCACTTGTACTTGCTGGGCCAGTTTATCTCCTCCCCTTGTTTCAATATCCATATCTTGATGACTTCTGATTGTGTATGTCCACATTTTTCTCTCTCCTGACTGCCATTTGCATATAATCAATCTCCACTTGGATGTCACAAAGACATTCCAAATTCAGTGCACCTAAAACTGTACTCAACATCAAACATTACCCATACTGTTCTTCCTCATAGCTCCCCATTTCAGAAAACTGTACTTCTACCCACTGGGGTGCACAGCCAAACATCAGCATGAAACTTAAATCTCTGCCATTTCCTAACGCCACAACTCTAATCAATTCATACCTGTCAAATCTACTCCTAAATACCTCTTATGTTCATCTGTCTCTAGGTCCCTACTCTTGCTGCTCCAGCTCAGACCACAATTATCTCTCACATGGATTACCCCTAAAGCCTCTTAATGACCTCCTGGCATTTACTCTTGGTCCCTCAAGTCATTCCGCAAAACATGTAGAGAGGTTTTTATACATGCAATTCTGACTTCATTATTTAGCTGACAAGAACCTGCATGATTGAGCCCTGATTATTCTCCTGGATATTTCCTTGATATCTTCCAACCTCACTGAATTTTACTTTCCAACCTCACTGAAAATTTTTTCACTTTCTCTACACAAAATAGTCTTCTCCTTTTCTGTAGCTATTTCCTACTCATCCTTCAGATATCAGCTTATGCATTACCTCCTTGGGGAAATCTTCCCTGACCCCTTACACTGGATGCCCCACCTGTATAATCCCACAGCTTGTTTCACACCAAAATATTGTGTACATAATTTTCTGCCTCCCCTACTACACCAAATGCTCCTTTAGAGCAGGCACCATTTTTATTGTGATTGCTGTTGAAAGACTAGCTCCTAGCAACGTGCCTGGAAAACAACAACTCATCACTGAATATTTATTGAATGAATCTTGGGAATACCGCAGACTGAAAGGTTGTTGTCAGGTACTGCTAACCCTTCTCCTTGTCTCATACACATCAGATTTCAAGCCTTGTGCCTCAAATTACACTGTAAATTCCTTGATAGGTTTAGGGTTCTGCTTTAAATTTATTGAAACCCACATAGGCTTATGGCATAATTCACTAAACACTGACCAATTATGTGGACTCCTATTTAGTCCCAAAACCCAAATTCCTACCAAATCCTCAAGCTGACATTGAAGATCTATCTTATCAGAAAATACGCAGTCTGTTTTGAGCCCTCTTCCTAAAACACAGATGTTATGCTGTTTTTTAGCCTATTTTCAAATATGTTCCCTCCTCACTGACCCCTAAGTTCACCCTCTTTTTTCCTTCCTCCCCTCTTCCCCACCCCCCGCCTCTACTCTGTTGCCACTATCTTAAATGTCTTCATCTCTTGCACTTAATTTCTCATACTATCTTCAAAGGACCACTTCACTTCTTGGCCTTTTCCTGCTTTCTGTTCCTTGTTTTAAGAACATTTTTCAACTCTCTGTGTTCCAAGAATAGCAGTAGGTGCTGAAAAAAAAGTAAGTGATAGACTATGCCATGGAAGAGCTTGCATGCTGGGAGATGGGGGTGGCTGGTATGTAAATACATCATTTTAATATAATGTACTAAAGGTATTATAGAAGGCACTGAGGCAGCTTTGAGTAGGGAACACCTTCTGACTGAGCATGGACTGGAGAACAAGAAGATAAGTCATCAAAAAATTGTTATAGCTCTTTTGGTTAGATTCCCAAAATAAAATACCATGTCACATTCATGCCAGCACTTTCTGTAGCTAACATCTGTTGAGCACAACCATTATCTCACTTAATTCTCATTAAAACTCTACAGGTTAGAATGACATAGATACTATTATGGTCAGTACTTTGTAGCTGAGAAAACAGACTTAGAGATACTGGGTCAATACCCAGACTCATAACCACTATGCATCAAATCCTCAATCTTCGGTGGGTGATATAAAATACATTGGGGGACAAAGGGAGGGGTTACATGTGTCGCATGAATCCTAGGACAGTAACAGGCACACAGTAAATTGTTTGCAAGCATTTTTTTTTTTGCATGTTATATATACTGGACCAATGACAACCTATGTATCAAGTTCAGGGACAGCAATGAAATCCATAGCTGCTAACCCTCCACTCCAATATGTTCACACATCAGACCTAGATCTTTCCTCTCTCTCTTGTACATTTATTTGTTTAGTTTGAATTGGGGTTGAGCATACTGTTTGTTTAATGGAGAAAAGTCTCTCAGGAAGAAGTAAAAAGAAATACCACAATACCTGCACTTGTATTAAATATGCCCAGATATAAGAATTTGCCATCATCTCCCCATTTTTATTAGAAAACAGGTCCCTCTCTTGCATTTCTCGGTGTAGACACTGAAGAAGTTAGGCCAGCCCACAGATTCCCTCATCCTCTGTGCACACCACCAGTGTCCAACTGCCCTTCTGATACTTCTGTCGCTGTTTGCATGAAAGAAAAGCTTGAAATAAAATTTACTCTTTGCTCTCAGCAAGAACTAATACTTATCAAATGCCCTGGTCAAACACAATAAAATCATACTGTGTAAGGAAATTGCTTTTGTAATTGATTTACTAGTTTTCATAGAGGAAAAACATTTCAGTAGCATTTTCATTAAATTGCTTGTCTACAACAACCAAAAAATATCTAGTTTTCAGTTTTTAAAGACCCTGTATCTCTGTCATTTGGATTTTTAAAAAAAGTAAAAGAATGAGGAAAAATACTAAACCTAATGGTACATTGTATGGTAAATAAAAGATCCAAACATGTCCTTCATTGCAGAAAAGTACAGAATTACAGATTACTTATAGGGAAGACAGTGCTTTTGTTTCTGCTGTCTTAAGTTAGGAGACAGAAAAATAAAGGGAGAAAGGAGTAGTTTGGCTTTGTTTATATTCAAAATGCCTTAACCCACTCCCCTGAGCCTCAAAGGAGGGGCCAGGAGGCAAAGAGCAAATTCAACTGCTCAGATTCTGCTCCTGGGGATTCTATATGTCACTCGGGGCCTCACAATGAGCCCACAAGCACCAACAAAGAACTTAAAATACACTTGGTTCAAAAGAGATCACGGTAATAAACTGCAATGGTAAAATTACTTGACATAAAAGCAAAACACTGAGCCTTTGGTTAAAAATCTGTATTTTGTTATTGCCATATTAAATTGTAAGCACCATAAGGACAAGGTCTGTATGTGTCTGCAGCTGTGTCCCCAGGGCCACGCACAGAATGTAGCTCACAATTAATATATGCCTTTTGAATAAATAAATGAATTTTAATTTCCCACTGAATCAAAAAGTGCCTTTGAATGGATGTCAAAACAATATCTTTCACCATTAAATTTCAGGGCAGAAATCTTCCCAGGCTCCCACTTGATCTCCCACATTTAGAGTGCATCAAAAGAAGAGAAAGAGATTCGGGAGGAGAACAGAAAAATGGCAGTAGGAGAAAGACAAGATATAAGAAATGAAAAAATGTCACTTGGCACAATCAGATCAAAAGCTTGAACTCCAAATCCCAAATAGCAATCTTTGCTTCCCTATAAACATAAATACTGTTGATTAAGTTGTGACTGCATTTTGTGGGCACTACAAGAAACTAAGCAAAGTAAAAAAAATTCCCTTAGACAAACTACAGTATTCCACGAAACTCACCTGACATGCTCAAACAACCTGAGAGTGTTCATTTATCCAACAGATATTTAGAGACATGCTAATTGCTAAACGCTGTGCAAGGTGCTATGGATTCAATAGTGAATCTGCTATGCATATCTGAGATTTTTTTTTTGAAGGTACTAGATAAATTTAAGACTCTGATATACATACAAACCCTCTCCCAGAGGGATGGGTAGTGGGGGAAGCACCTTCAAACCATGTAGAATGTTTTGCATACAATTTCAGGAAAGCTGTAGATCCTCCAAAGCCAATTCACATACCGAGGGTATATGTATGCAACAATCCTACAGATTCCATTACCCTCTGCCCAAGCAGTAATCTAACACGCTGCTGTATTTTGTCTTTTTGATTTAAATTAAAATCAGGTAGGTTAGGGGCGCCTGAGTGGCACAGTCGGTTGAGCATCCAACTTGGTTTTGGCTCAGGTCATGACCTCACAATCCATCCTCTGATCAAGCCCATGCTGGGCTCTGCGCTCAGTGCAGAGTCTGCTTACGACTCTCTCACTCTCTCCCTCTGTCCCTCTCCCCATTCTCTCTCTCTAAATACATCTTTTTAAAAACTAATAAAAGTAATTAATTAATTAAAGTCAGGTTATGTTCTAGACACAAGCCTCTTGATTAGAAGCTCCCAAAGGCAGGGCAAGATGGCAGGTGATCTCAGCCCCTTCCGAACCTTAGTGAGCTTCCTGAAGTAACTCACAGAATTAGGTAAATCATTTTAATAGTTTTTAGAAATCTTCCCTAACTCGATTAATCAACTTAGAGCACTTTCTACTTCAAAGGTTTTACTCGTTTAAGACACTCTTGCATTTTCAACATATAGATAGCAATCTAGATATGATATAGAATCTTTAGGAAAAAATCAAGCCAAGGTATCCAATTCCACACAGAAAGAGAATGCCAAACTGACATTTAAATTACTTGTTTGCACAAAGGACACTTTGGGGTTTTTTAAATTAATTATCCTGCTCTCACTTGCTTTATGTATTATATAATTAATGGATTACTGGAATTCATAAGTGAATAATATGTAGATGTCACCTAGGCTAAACCTATTCGCCTACTTGGAATTGCCTGTCTCAATAAGAATGACACTATAGCATTTTCTCTCTGATTAGAGACACCATAGATTTGCAGTCCCCTCCATGTAATATAAATCAATAAAGAATAATTTTCCAGGCAGTAAATCAATTGTCAGTTCACAGACCCTAATACCCCTGTGCAGGATTTATTGAAAAAATGAATGGCAGTCTTGTTAGGAGATGTACAGCATGCTTTATAGGGACATAATAGTGTAAACCCCAGACTATCACATTCACTACAGTGAGGAATCCAACTGAAATAACCCTTTCCTTTCCATGGAACACACACTCAACTGGATTTTTTAACAACAAAATGAAAAAACTTAAAAGTCAACAGAATGATAACATATCTCTGTAGTGGGAGGATTTGTCAGTCTTGGGAACACTAGAACTCCTTTGTTCAGACTTTCTGCACTTTGGGTGTGGTGGACCTGAAAAGTTAATATTCTAAATCTTTGCCATCCAATAGGGTATCCAACAGTCAGATGCGGTTTTTTTTTTTTTTAAGATTTTTTATTTATTTATTTGAGAGAGAGAATGAGAGAGAGAGAGAGAGCACATGAGAGGAGGGAGGGTCAAAGGGAGAAGCAGACTCCTCGCTGAGCAGGGAGCCCGATGTGGGACTCAATTCCGGGACTCCAGGATCATGACCTGAGCTGAAGGCAGTCGCTTAACCAACTGAGCCACCCAGGCGCCTCAGGTGCGGTTTTTTAATTCTTGTGATATGACTAGTCTAAATTGACATGTGATGTAAGTATAAATAAACACTGGATTTTGAGGCACCTGGGTGGCTCAGTCTGTTAAGCATTCAACCCATTTATGGCCCAGGTCATGATCTCAGGATCATGGAGTGGTATCCAACTGTGCTGAGCATGGAGACTGCTTAAGATTCTCTCCCTCTCCTCGGCCCCTCCTCTCCCTTGTGTGCATATGCGCTCTCTTGCTCTCTCAAAAAAACACAAAGTATTTAAGAAAAACACTGGATTTCAAAGATTTAATGCAAAATAAAAAACATAAAATATCTCAATTTTTATACTGATTATATGTCAAAATGATAATTTAGTTATATTAGATTAAGTAGAATATATTATTAAATTAATTTCAATTCTTTATCTGTTTTATGTGGCTACTAAAAAATTTAAAAGCACTTATGTGGTTCACATACTATTTCTATCATACAGCACTGTTCTACACAGTAAAGTGGCTCAGATTACAGACTGAAAAATTTTATCATGGTCAGCCAATGATGCAACAGCAAATCCTCAGAGGACTAGACAAGTAAGGGAATGACAAAATAAAACTCCACTTTTTAAAAGAGAACACTATGTAGTTCCTCTAAAGAAGCGGGAGAAGATAATCATTGGGTGTTCATGGATGGGAAGGTAGGTCCCCACAGGTCTTACAGTAAATATTTAAAGTGCTTGTCAAACAAAACTATAGAGAACCTGAAAGGAGAGAAATACCAGACCTGCTAATGGTGACATAACCAGATTTCAACAAATGAGGGGTAAAGGAAAGAATAAGCCAAGAAAAGTTTGATTAATGCCCTACAAAGATATTTTAAGTTTGTATCAAAAGTTATCTTTGGTTTGGGGCACCTGGGTGGCTCAGCTGATTAAGCATCTGACTTTTGGTTTTGCTCAGGTCCTGATCTCAGTATCCTGGGACTGAGCTCCATGTCCGGCTCTGCACTCAGCATGGAGTCTGCCACAGATTCTCTCTAACCTCTCCCTCTGCCCCTTCTGCTTGTGCTCTCTCTCAAATAAATAATCTTTTTAAAAAATTATCTTTGGTTCAGGGGCGCCTAGGTGGCTCAGTTGTTAAGCATCTGCCTTCAGCTCAGGTCATGATCCCAGGGTCCTGGGATCGAGCCCCGCATCGGGCTCCCTGCTTGGCGGGAAGCCTGCTTCTCCCTCTCCCACTCCCCCTGCTTGTGTTGCTGCTCTACTCTCTCTCTCTGTCAAATAAACAAATAGAATATTTTTAAAAATAAAGAAAATAAAAAATTATCTTCAGTTCAATAGTTACAAGCAGTCTCATTCATTATTAGATGACCAGAATCTTGCACAAGGCCTGACTCTGGAAAACACTCAATAAATACTTACTAAATGAAGGAATGAATTAAATGATTAAATATAAAAAAAGATCTCATGCACCTAAATTATGATGCAAATGAAAAAAAGTATATTAATTTTTCTACTGTACTAAACTAGAAATATCCATGAAGCAGAGTGGAGACACTGGAACTCTAGATAATGAAGAAGGAACTACAGAAAAAAGGTAGATAGAGATGGAAGAGATTTTTTAGACATGAGAGTAAAGAAAAATTAAAATGCACAATAGCATTAGTGAATCCTAAATCGGGGGAAGGCAACAAGGATTGTAAGATATAGAGTGACACAGTTTAGACAAATTGCTACCATTCTGTGGCTGATTAAGGTAAGTCATAGCTTTTTGAATGTCAAATTCTGAATTTGTATAATGAAGCTTGGGAATTAATCTAAAATTCCAATAATCTGTAAATCAGTGATATGAGGAAAATCAAAGGATGCAACCAACTATTCTCAAATCCCAAACTTGAGTACTTCTCAATCAGGGGTGATATTGCTCCTCAGGGGACATTTGGTATTATGTGGAGAGGTTTCAGGTTGTCACTATTAGGGAGTGCTACTGGCATCTAGTGGGTAAAACCAGATATGCTGCTAAACATCCTACAATGCATAAGACAGCACCCCAAAACAAAGAATTACCTGGTGTAATATGTCGATAGTGCAATGTTAAGAAATTGTGATCTTAAGTAATATATAAATAATATTTACAGAAACCAATGAGGTAGAACAAGAAAATACAAGTAATTTCAAAGCCCTGCACTGATAGTACAAATGAGCTAGTATAAATCTTAGGCTTAAAAAAAAATGAAATAACACCTAAATTAATCATTCACCCCTCGTTCTCCTATCACTTCCAAGTTTTGCTAGAATTCTTCTTAAGAAATCACCATCTCTAAGAAAATGAGAAAAATAATTCAAATTTATATGGGCGATGTATGCACATTTTATGCAGAGGATGTAAAAATTATGCTTTATTCTATTATGAATAAAAAGACTTGTCATAAATTTAGACTGGGTTCATTTCTTTATGCTTAATAAAGCCTGCACACAAGCACCTGAAGAGAAAGTAGATAGAAATTGTACCCATTAAAATATTTACCATTCCAAGTAACCTAAAGTGGTAAGAAATATAGGCTTAATTATCTTCACAGATTTTCAGCTAGCACATGAATTTGCAGTCCTACTATACTTGAAAAATAGAGAACACATTCAATACCAAATTTAAATCTACTGCCTTTAAAATACCTTCCTTTGGGCTGCAAACTATAATCAAATATCCTATATCACCATGAGTTTCAGTACAATATGATATAAAATATGCTTTAAAGATATATCCATGATTTATAATAATTGCAACTCTCAGAAACTAATAGCCAGAAGCATTTGACTTTTACCTTCAAATATCCTCATTCAGATCCAGTTAAAATACTGTCTGAATCAGCATAAGAGTTTCTATACTAAGATATTAAAAGTAATCATCATTTTTTTAGAGAATTCTATTACGTTAATACTTGATATGTTAGTCTTCCCAGGTAACATATTTTTATTTTGATAGGAATCTATTAAGAATACACTTCAAAAGATTTCTAGTGGTGTTATTTTCAGGGACCCCAGCTATAAAGCATATACATATATGGGTGAGTGGGAAGGGGAGGGTGGGAAAGGCAGACTTTATCTAAAGTATCTCACCATTTAGTTTCCTGAGGCTGTTATAACCAAATACCACAAAACTGTGTGGCTTAAAACAATAGAAATCTACTCTTTCACATTTATGAAGGCTAGAAGACTGAAATCCAAGGAATCAACAAGGTTAGTTCTTTCCAGAGGCCCTCAGGAACAATTTGTCCCTTACCTTTATCCTAGCTTCTGGTGGCTGTTGCAAATCCTTGGCACCACATAGCATCACCTGGCTTGTAGTAGCACTTAAGTCCAGCATCTGCCTCCAGTTTTACATGGCCTTCTCTATACCTCTACCTCCTTTGTGCCTGTCCTCTGTCTCTGTGTCCTCTGCTCTTACAAGGGTAACAGTCATTGGATTTAGGGCCCACCCTAATTTTAGGATGATTTCATCCTTAGATGCTTAACTCATTATATCTATATTTCTAGATCCTTAACTAATTATAACTGCAAAGTCCCTATTTCCAAATAAGGTCACATTCTGAGGTTCTCGGTGGACGTGAATTTTGGGGGGACACTACCTGACCCACTACACTCACCATACCTTATTTGTGGTCAACTATTTTATTTAAATAAGCATCTGACTCATTTGTGTCTCCCACTCTCATTTTCCTTGTGACACGAAACCTGAAATTAAATATAACTAACCCTCCCCAAGGACCCACTGTCTCATCTATACAATGGCACTGGCATCAACAGATGTCAATGAAAGAATCCAAACTGACTTGGAATAAATAGACTGGTCATTGTACCAGCTTGGGCTTTTTCAAAAACTACCTGGAACCATTAGGTAAATGATATAACTTCTTAATGTCTGTGTTATCAGGAAGATCAAATGAATTAACCATGATACAGTGTACTTGGAGTTTGATCCTAAACTCTTCCACTGAATAGTAACTACCAAATAGATGAATTACCCAACTTCCCTTAATCTCGGGTCCTTTATTTATAAAATAAGAATTATGTTGTATTGATTTTAATGATAAAATAAAAATTCTGCATATGAATACGCCTACTACAATAGATGCAGTGGTTAGCCAAATGCCAAGTTTTGTTTGGCCAGCAAAATGGACTCTATTTTTATTTGAATTTAAATAAGTTTAAGCACAGAAGGCATTTTCAGTTTGCCACTGGCACCACCATTCCACTGCCTTAAGCTGAGTTTATCTGTCCCGGGAAGTTTATGAGTTTGTTACTATAATGTAGATACACATCAAATATTCAATAAATGAGAATGATATCAGAGGTTACCTGCCCCAATACTGACCATCCAATTTAGCAACAAGCAATTCACTATCTAGAGCGAGAGCTAATTCCAGGTTGTTTTTTTTTTTAATAATTCCATTTCCTGGTAAATTCTTCCTTCCATTTCTGTAAGTTTTAGTCAATGACCTTAGTTTTTACTCCTAAAACATTAAATAAATCTAATCCTGCAGGGGCACCTGGGTGGCTCAGTCGATTAAGCCACTGACTCTTGGTTTTGGCTCAGATCATGATCTCAGGGTCGTGAGATCAAGCACCGTGTCTGGCTCCGTGCTCAGCTCAGAGTCTGCTTGAGATTTTTTCCCCCTTCCTCTCCCTTCCCCTCTGCTCCTTCCCCCAATGCACCCTCCCTCTCTCTCAAATAAATAAATAAAATCTTAAAAAAATCTAATCCTGTATCAACTGTCTTTCGTTTACATGAACACATCTATTGTGACTCCCCAATACGTGAGATAATTTCTATGACAGCAATAAAAGGCATAATTGTAATTTATAATTAGAATACATCACTAAACTATTCATCTTACTGCTGTCAAAAAAACAGCCCAAGGAAATTTTCATGCCATGAGATGATTATAGTCTTAGCTTATAAACAATCAGCCCTCCTTTAGTTTTTTGACTTTGTGAGATGATGTGAAAACCCAAAAAAAACACTCCCAATGTTTACTAGAAAAAAGAATTATAATCCTATGCAAATTTAACAAGGTTTCTTTGTCCACTTTTCTTGGGCCCAAGAATCACAGAATCAGATGAATGGGCAATTTTGCTTCTTACAAAAATAATTTTTAAACCAATCCCAATTACTTTCAGATTTATTAACAGAGTATTGTCTGCTTTCTCCCTACCGTCTCACCTCCAGGCCACCTTTCCAGCTCTAGAAGCCCCACAGAAAAATTTGAAGTCTGGAGGTACACTGAAAATGCTAACTTGAAACTATTGACCAATGGTTATATGTCAAGAGTCTAGAGAATTTGACAGGAGCTTTGAATCAGCCCTGGTATTCCTGGTATTTAGAATGCCTAAGAAAGAAATACCAATCACCTTGGACAGCAGCTTCTCATATGAAGGCTGTAACTGCCAAGTGACCAGATGTCAATATAGTCAGCTCCCAGCAATGGCTATAGGAATTCTATGGGGTCTGGAATGCTGAAATACTTATCCTGCTGACAGCAAAATAAACTACTGTCATCAAACCCTTGAAATTTAGGTCCTGTAGAAGTTAATTCTCTTTAAAGATATGGCAATCCAAAGTGCCATATTTAATGTACGTTAACTACTGGTGATAGGAAAGACAAGGATGGCGGTCATTGCCAGTAATTAATAAAGTATGTCATGTTTATACATCTCTGCTATTTCTCCATTCAAACCAATGATAAACTTACCCAAATAGTCCTTTGATTAATGAAACGATCATATTTAAAATCTTCTAAAGCAAAAGTCTATAGTTAGTTGAACTATATTAATATATCAATTACAAATTTAGAAAACAGATTCTGTAAGCCAAAGGGTTTTTAAATTATTTTTTTAAAAATCTACAGAAAAACTCCAATGTGCATTATACACAAATATAGCAAAGCAGGGGCGGGCAGGGAGGAAGGATAAAAATAATTAATAATCTTAGCCTCAGGGATAACAGGTGGTGAAATTTGGATTTTGCAAAGTACCTTTCAGACAACCAAAGATTTCTAATTATGGAAGGTAAGATGATTATCAACCTCATATGGTATGATTACCATAGTTCTGTTCAAGGCAGAATTTTCCACAGTCATCCTATCCAATTGGACATACTGCCATCAGGTCAGCCTTAAGAATTTTTCCTGTACCGGCAAATTGAAAATACTCCCAAATCTTTCTGACCCTTGTTGCCATGTAATTCCTCATATATTTATAATGGCTAGTAAAATTAGTCCACATGATAACCACATTTTATTATATGTAATAACTAAATCCATATAACTCAGCCTTAAAATCCCTCATGTTTAAGAAATACAGTTCGATAAAAGTGAGCTTTCTGCATGTTTCTGTGTTTGATACATGATACATTTAGTTTTTAGAATTAAGAGATCCTTATTAAGCAAATATAGGCAAAGTAGGCAAATATAGTCAAATATATTTTAAGAGATTTTAAGACATCAAAATAATAAATGTATAGTCATAGTATTATTTCTTAAAGACACAAAAAGAAAAAATATATTTAACCAAAATTATTCCTCACTTCCATTATACTGATGATCTGTGAGAGTTCCAAAGTGTGAAATTAAGGAATAAAATAAATGGCTAAAAACACTTGGTAATTATAGTTAAGAAGTTATAGGCTTTTAGAAAATTATATACATTACAGTTTAAAACTTTCAATCCATAATTCAAAGACAAGATGAATCAACCTTAAAATTGTATTAAACAGTATTTAATAAATGTCAACACTGGATAAGAGATAGAATAATCAAGAGATTAGACCCCAGCAGTAAGATAGCAGGAGGCTAGGACTGGAAAAGGTGGATCAAAGGTACAAGTTGGGGCATCTCCTATAATGGCCACAGCCTCTGAATATGAAGAACAATCACACTCAAAGAAGGTAAAATCTTATGTCCACACAAAAACTTTCACATGTATATTTATAACAGTTTTATTAAAAACTTGGAAGCAACCATTATGTCCTTCAGTAGATGGAAGGATAAATAAACCATGGTATATCCAGATAATGGAATATTACTCAGTGCTAAAAAGAAATGAGCTGGGATGCCCAGGTGGCTCAGTCACTTAAGCATCTGCCTTTGGCTCAGGTCATGATCCCAGGATGCTGGGACTGAGTCCCGCATTGGGCTCCTTGCTCTACAGGGAGCCTGCTCCTCCCTCTGCCTGCTGCTCCCCCTGCTTGTGCTCTTTCTCTCTGTCAAATAAATAAAATCTTAAAAAAAAAAAGAAAGAAAAGAAATGAGCTATCAAGCAATGAAAATGCATGAAAGACCTTAAATGCATCTTACTAAGTGAAAGAAACCAGTCTGAAAAGCCTACATACTGCAAGATTCCAACTACATGACATTTTGAAAAGGCAAAATATGGAGACAGTAAAAAGATCGGTGGTAGGCAGGGGCTGGGGAATGGAGGGGTAAATACGCAGGACACAGGATTTCCAGGGCAGTGAAACTATTCTGCATGATACTGCAAATGATGGATACATGTCATTATACATTTGTCTAAACCCACAAAATCTGCAACATCAAGAGTGAACCCTAATGTAAACTAAGGATTCTGGGTGATAATGATGTATCAATATAGGTTCATTACTTGTAGGACATGTATCCCTCTACACGTTTAGTGCAAGAGGTATATGAGAAACCCTGAACCTTCATCTCAATTTTGTTGTGAACATAAAACTGTTCTAAATAGTAAAATCTATTTAATTTTTTAAAAAAGCAAATGAAGACTTTTTCAGACATACAACAGTTGAATTTATCACCAACAAAACTGTACTAGAAGAAATGTTAAAGAAAATCTTTCAGGCAGATATACTGGTAAATGATACCAGATGGAAGGAGAATCTACTACACAAATGAATGAAAAATACCAGAAATGATAGGTACATGGATAAACAGGCAATCTCCCATTATTATCTATATAGAGAATAACAGACTGCTTAAACAAAGATAATATTTACCAACGCAGCATGGGATTAATAATATACTAAAAAAGTAAAAGATATGACCAAAAATATCACAAAGGCTGGGAATCAAAAATGGAAATATACTATTACAAGGTTCCTATATTATATGTGAAGTGGTATAATACCACTTGAAGGTAGACTGTGATTAAATATGGATATCATAAATCCTAAAGTAACCATTAAAATAACAAAGCAAAGAACCATAGCTAATACATCAACAAAGGAGACAAGTGAGAAGAAAGAATAGGTGGGACAAGGGGAAGATGGTACATTTAGGGGCACCTGGGTGGCTCAGTCAGTTAAGCATCTGCCTTCAGCTCAGGTCATGATCCTGGGGTCCTGGGATGGAGCCCCAAGTTGGGCTCCCTGCTCAGCAGGGAGTCTGCTTCTCCCACTCTTTCTGCTGCTCCCCCTGCTTGTGCCCTCTCTCTCTCTCTCTCTGTCAAATAAATAAATAAAATCTTTTTAAAAATGGTACATTTAAACTTTATCAACAATAACATAAGATATAAATGTCCTAAATACTCCAATTAAAAGGCAAGTTTTGTCAGATTGGAGACCAAAGCAAAACCCAATTATGTGCTTCTTATAGGATATGTTCAAATATAAAGACACTAATAAGTTAGGGGCGCCTGGGTGGCTCAGTCAGTTAAGCGTCTGACTCTTGATTTTTGGCTGATGGTTGTGAGATCAAGCCCTGCATCAGGCTCTATGCTTAGAGCAGAGTCTGCTTGAGATTCTCTCTCTCTCCCTCTCCCTCTGCCCCTCCCCCTGTGTGCACTCCCTCCCTCTGTCTCTCTCTCTCAAATAAATAAAATATTTTTTAAAAAGACATTAATAAGTTAAAAGCACCAGATATAAAATCAATATACAAAATCCACTGCATTTCTATATACTAATAATGAAGTGGCAGAAGGAGAAATTAAGAAAACAATCCCATTTACAATTACACCAAAAATAATAAAATATCTAGGAATAAACTTAACCAAAGAGGTGAAAGACCTATATTCAAGCATCTGCCTCCGGCTCGGGGCATGATCCCAGGACCCTGGGATCGAGCCCCACATCGGACTACCTGCTTAGTGGGGAGTCTGCTTCTCCCTCTCCCACTCCCCCTGCTTGTGTTCTCTCTTTGTCGTTGTGTCTCTCTGTCAAATAAATGAATAAAATCTTTAAAAAAAAAAAAAAGACCTATGTTCTGGAAACTATAAAATGCTGATGAAAGAAACTGAAGACAACACGAACAAATGGAATGATATTCCATGCTCATAGACTGGAAGAACAAATATTGTTAAAATGTCCATACTGCCCAAAGCAATCTACAGATTTAATGCAAATCCCTATCAAAATACCAGCAGCATTTTTCACAGAACTAGAATAAACAATCCTAGAATTTGTATGGAACCACATAAGACCCTGGATAGTTAAAGCAGTCATAAAAGAAAAGCAAAGCTGAAGGCATAACAATTCTGAACTTCAAGTTACATTACAAAGCTGTAATAATCAAAATAATATTGTACTGGTGCAAAAATAGACACAGAGAACCCAGAAATAAACCCACAATTATATGGTCAATTAATCTTCAACAAAGGAAATAAGAATATCCAATTGGAAAAAAGACAGTCTCTTCAACAAATAGTGCTGGGAAAACTGGACAGATACATACAAAAGAATGAAACTGGACCACTTTCTTAAACCATACACAAAAATGAACGTAAGATGGATTAATGACCTAAATGTGAGACCTGAAACCATAAAAATCTCAGAAGAGAGTACAGACAGTAATTTCTCTGACATCGGCCACAGCAACATTTTTCTAGATAGGTCTCCTGAGGCAAGGGAAACAAAAGCAAAAATAAACTATTGGGACTACACCAAAATAAGAAGCTTTTGCACAGCAAAGGTAACAAGCAACAAAACTAAGAAAAATCTGCTGAATGGGAGGAAATATTTACAAATGACTTATCTGATGAAGGGTTAGTATCCAAAATATTTAAGGAACTTATAAAACTCAACACCCCAAAACAAATAATCCAATTAAAAAACGGGCAGAAGAGGGGTGCCTGGGTGGCTTAGTCGTTAAGCGTCTGCCTTTGGCTCAGGTCATGATCCCATGGGACTGAGCCCCGTATTGGGCTCCCTGCTCGGTGAGCCTGCTTCTCCCTCTCCCTCTGCCTGCTGCTCCCCCTGCATGTGCTCACTCTCTCTCTCTCTAATAAATAAATAAAATCTTTTTTAAAAAATGGGCAGAAGAGACGCACAGATATTTCTCCAAAGAAGACATACAGATAACCAACAGGCACATGAAAAGATGCTCAACCTTACTGATCATCAGGGAAATGCAAATCAAAACTACAATGAGCTATCACATCATACCTGTCAGAATGGCTAAAATAAAAAACACAAGAAACAACAAGTGTGACAAGGATGTGGAGAGAAAGGAACAGTTGTGCACTCTTGATGGGAACACAAACTGGTGCAGCCAGTGAGGAAGACAGGATGGAGGTTCCTAAAAAAATTAAAAATAGAACTACCCTATGATCACACCTACTGGGTATTTACTCAAAGAATACAAAAACACTAATTCTAAAGGATATATGCTCTCCTATATTAACTGCAGCATTAATTACAACAGCCAAGTTATAGAAGCAGCCCAAGTATCCATCAATAGATGAATGGATAAAGATGTGATACACACACACACACAATGGAATTCAGCCATAAGAAAGAATGAAATCTTGCCATTTGCAACATGGATGGACCTACAGAGTATAATGCTAAGTAAAATAAGTCAGTCAGAGAAAGACAAATACCATATGATTTCACTCATATATGGAATTTAAGAAACAAAACAAATGAACAAAGAAAAAAAGAGATAAACCACGAAACAGACTTGTAACTATAGAGAACATACTGATGGTTACCAAGAGGGGAGGTGAGTGGAGGGATGGGTTAAATGGGTGATGGAGATTAAGGAGGGCACTCGTGATGAGCACTGTGTGTTGTATGTAAGTGATGAAAGTATCTAACAAAACTAACAAAAATCACTCAAGAAGAAATAGACGACTTCAGTAATCTGTTAAAGAAATTTAACCTGTAGTTAAAAATCTACCCAGAAAGTAAACACTAGTCACAGATAGCTTCTTTGGTAAACTGTACCAAGAAATTAAGGAACAAACAATAAAAATTCTCCAAATAACCTTCAAAAAATTAAACAAGAAGGAATCTTCGCAGATCACATCATGAGGTCAGTACTCCCTGATACCAAAACCTGAAAGACATTTTAAGAAAAGGAAATTATAGACCAATATCTCTCACGATCATAGATGCAAAAATCCTCAACAGAGTATGAGCATATCAATTCCCACAATATATAAAAAGAGGAACAGACATGACCAAATGCACTGCTGTCTTAATGTTCACAAGTCAATCAATGTAACCTACCATATTAACATTATAAAGAACAACAACAAGAACACATGATCTTAACTACTGATGCAGAAAAATCATTTGGCAAAACCCAACATCCACTCCAAATAAAAACTGAATAGACAACTTCCTCCACATTTTCAAGAGCAACTACAAATAACCTGCAGCTAACATTACACTTAATAGTGAAAGACCAAATGCTCTCCTCCTCAGATGAGGAATAAGACAAGGATGTCCATTCTCACTATTTCTATTCAACAGTGTACTAGAGGTTCTAGGCAGTGCAGTCAGGGAAAGGAAAGAAATAAAAGCATCAAGATTATGGGAAAAAAAACAAAACTATCCGGTCAACATGATCACGTTTACAAAATATCTAATGAAATCTACAAAAAGCTACTAGAACTAATAAATGAGTTTACTGAAGTGCAGGATAAAAGATCAATATGTAAAAACCAATTGTATTTTTATACGCTATCAACAAATGACCAGAATCTGAAATTTAAAAAATACCATTTACAATAGCATAAAAAGTATGGACTATTTAAGGATAAATATGACCAAAGATGTAAAAAGATCTATACATTGAAAACTAAGCAATTCAACATAGTACCGAAGTCCCAGCCAGAACAATTAGGTAAGAAAAAGAAACCAAAGGAATCCAAATTGGAAAAGAAGTAAAACTGTCTCTATTTGCAAATATGATATTATACACATCATAAAGACTCCATCAAAACAACTGACAGACCTAGTCAACAAATTCTGTAAAGTTGCAGGACACACAACTGATATATAAAAATCAGATGGGTTTCTACTCAACAATAAAAAGTAGTTAACTAGTGTTAATACTATAATATGGATAAATCTTAAAACAAATATCCTAAGGAAAGAAACGAGACAAGAAAGTGCATATACTATATGATTTCATTTACATACACTTCTAAAAAGGCAAATGTATACTGACAGAAAACAGACTCATGTCTGCCTTTGGGGGTGTGGGGAGAAGGAGAGGGGTTAGAGGAATTACAGGAATGAGGAAATTTTTAAGAGTGATGAATATTTTCATTATCTCAGTTGTGATGGCTTCACTGGCATATATATATATATATATCCCAAGGTATCAAGTTTTATACTTTAAATATGTGGTTTAAGTCAATTATGCTTTAATGAAGTTATTCTTAAAATTAACCAAAAGCGAAGAGAAAAAGTTCCTATGGAAAGTTAACTTACCAGAAAGTATTATAATCAACATCTGGAAATAACTAGAATTAGATTAAAATCCAATAATTTTTTTAATTGATGAAAATGTTGAAAGGCTATAATTCACTTACATTTACTTTTAAAGATTATTCTATTAGAAAAATCTGCTTCATCCAATTAGGGTTTCATAAGTCCAAATACATTAATAAAAAACTATTTTTTTTTTTACAAAATCAACATCTGGTTTTACAGCCTAACATTTATAATATTTTACTCTTGGCTTCAGAGTATTAACATATATTTCATAAATTTCATACTAGTTTGGAAATACAATTCTAATTTATATACTTCATTTTTATTAAGTATTTTGTATCAGGGGAAATCTTAAGTATAAGCACCTAACATTTTGTAATACAGATGATGCTTTACATAGCATAAGAAATTCGATTTCCAGGATTAAAACCATCATTCAATATAAAGTGAGTACAAACAAACCTCACAGTCTCTCCCCACATTTCTGTAATTTTATATAGACAGAAAGATGGCTATGTAGTGCAAAGATCCCCAAAGGTAAAATTCAGCTTATAAATTCCCAGGTACTTAATATGTACTTTTTACATGAAATATTGTGGGGTAGGGGCTATAAGGTGGTGTGATGCATTCTCTGCCCTCAAGGAGTTTATAATCTAACAGAGGAAATAAGATTAACACATAATAGTAAAATCAACAGGTGACAAGACAAAAATGAGTAATGTAATTAAGTGGCCAAGGAATAATCTCTATGAGTTCAGAGAAGCAAGTGGTTTGGGATGGTTTCTAGATGATGATGAGATGAAAGTTTATCATACTGTACCATAACTGCTTATTTACTTGTCAGATTCCCCATTACAATGTTATTATGCTCCCTGAAAGCAGAGATCCTCTTATTTATGAGTTAAGCCCAAAGCTCATGCCTGCAAAAGCATGCATGGTAAATAATGTATGAAAAACAGAACAAACCTTAAAAGACGTAGGCAAGGAGGATCTAAATACACAAATAAGAAAATTCAACTTTTGGCAGAGCTAGTAGTATTAAGCAAAAGCATATTGTTGGAAAAATAAGAATGATTCTGTAAGAGTGGGTTAAGCCAACATACCCAGAGGGTAGGATCATGCAGAAAAAGCAGATAAGATAGAAATGGAATAGTTAGTACAACCTCAACTAAGACTGAAGGTAATAAGTCCAATTAGGGGACTGAAATAATTCACACATAAGCCAAAGAAGAACTAAGCCAAGATATGGGCAGTGGAAAAGGAAACTAGTTATAACCCAACATCCATTAGGAAGGAAAAATTGTACTTGCTTCAGGAGTACACACTAAAATTAGAATGATACAGAGATTAGCATGGCTGCTCAGCAAGGATGACATGCAAATTCGTGAAACATTACATATTTTATTAAAAAGAAAGAATTGCCAGCATATGTTGACCTAATTGAGAGGGAGAATAAAAAAATGTGGAAAGTAAGGATGACCAAGCCTTCAACTTTGGGTAACAGGAAACATAGTGGTGCATTTTCAACACAGAATGGGGGGTTAATTTTGATTATTAATCAAATTATAAGTAGTTTTAATATTAAACTTGGATTTTTACACATCAAACAAGAAATTTCAAGGAGAAAGTGTGAGATTTTCAGACAGACCATTGAAGAGATCAGGATTAGATATATTTCCTTAAAAAAAAAACTTAATCAGAGCTTTTGGCTGAATCCAGGAGAGTAAATCTGAGCTGTAGGAAATATCCATAATGTTGAAGGACACTGGAAAAAAGAGAAAAAGACCAATGGAAAAAGACACTCAAGATACTGTAACAAAGAGGCCAAAGAGCAATATTAAGGCAAGGGCTGATAATAGTGGAGATAGTACCAGAAGGTTAAGAAGTAGGATTTGGCCACCATGGAAGACATCAATTACCTTTGAGAATCTAAATCAGGGTTAACAACCTGTTCTCAATTTTAAAGGAGAACAAATGCTAAAAACTTTGGTGCAGCATAATATGTACATAGTACTGCCTCAAGAACTGTGGATATTAAAAAAGTGTAATGCTTAGCAATAAGGAAGTGTGTGTGTGTGTGTGTGCGCGCGCGCGTGCATGTGTGTAAAACCAGGAAGGGGAAGGAAGTGGCAGCGGAGTGGGAACTGGTGCATATTTAAACACAAGAAAATATACTAATAACCAGAATCCAAGAATAAAAAAATCAAGCTGGCAGACTGAATAACCAGTTGCTGACTTTTATTTTTTTTTAAGATTTTATTTAGTTGACAGAAAGAGACATAGCAAGAGCGGGAACACAAGCAGGGGGAGTGGGAGAGGGAAAAGGAGGCTTCCCACTGAGGAGGGAGCCGGATGTGGGGCTCAATCCCAGGACCCTGGGACCATGACCCGAGCGCAGGGTAGACGCTTAACAACTGAGCCACCCAGGCGCCCCAGTTGCTGACTTTTAAAAGCATTTCAACAGCTCTTTAGACCTACTCTGTCTAAAATGGTAGGCACCAACTATATGTGGCTATTTAAATTATTTAAATTAAGTTAAAAATTCAGTTCCTCCTTCACACCAGCCACATTTCAAGTGCTCCACAGCCACATGTGAATAGTGGCTACTGTACAGGACAATGCATATACAGAATATTTCCATAATCCCTGAAATTTTATTGGACAGCAATGCTTCATACCATGGCCTTTTGAAAGTATGTAAATTAACTCCAAATTCTTCTGAAATGTGTTTGTATTATAATGAAATAATGTATTCATCCTCTTTGGTCCTTCTCAAGGGTGAGCACAAGTACCTACATGCATGCACACATACAGCATTTTGCTGAGAAAGACATAAATCAAAAACAGAATTCAACTTGCACAGAACCATAAGCATTGATTACAAATCCCTAGAAATACTACATGACTAGTGAATGTCTTCTTTTTTAGTTGTTTTTCCTGACACATCAATTCATCAAGCATTTTCAATAAATACATTTCACAGATGGGTTTCACAGATGGGCAGACTGAGGCCTATCGTGAGGAACAGTTATGAGGAACAGCTATGAGGAATGTCAGTTGCTCCAGCGTTTCTCTCTCTGAGGATTCTCTTTTCAACAGCCAGAGCTTAGTCGGCTCCCTCTCCATGTACTTCCGGAGATAGCATTTCCTTTAATCTCTCTGAAAGGTGTCAAAAACCTCACCCATGGGCCATGTCAAATGCTAGCTAAGAAATCAACCATGGACCAGATATCTCCTACTAGATGTGTACTATGTAGGTAGGTGGATATTTCATCTGAGACAATTATGCACTGCACTATTATGGCGTACAAGGGCACTTGAATAGCCAGTTTTATACTGCTTTTCTGCCAAGAAGCCAAATGAAAACTGTTCAGAAAAACACCTTCTTCAGTTCCCCTCTGTATTCACTATAAATGTCATTACTCATATTTATCTGCATATGTTTAATACAGTTATATTCATAAATGCATCCAGAGTGGACTTCAGCAAGTCATAAAAACAGACCTGAATAGAAGCACACACATTTTGAAGAGAAAAGAAGAATGATAAACATGGCAGAAGAACTAAGAATAATTCCAACCTTCCCTACTATCCACAGTGCAACACTGGATTTTTCTGGCATAAAGTCCCAATGTAGTTCTGTATGGTATTTCAGGAACTTGCAAGGATAAACATTATCAACAGTACTCAACAAATTTGAATTATGTTTCCTGATGATTTTTTTTACTTTCTCTTTGTGTCCATTGTGTTGGCATCACTGCAGCCAGCCAGATATATATGTGCAGTTACTAACAAAAGGGAATAGACTCCACAGTTCACTGGAATTATTATCTGGTTGATCAAGACTTCTCACAAACCCCTGTCCAATGACTCATATGATTATTGTCCTAAAATTGTCAAATATTTCCAAAGATTTCCCTTCCTTCATTCAACAAACTCATGAAGTTCAGCATCCTCCAGGAAATCTCTGTTTCCGTCAGTGGATTAACAAATTGACATTCTTTGCCCCTCTCCCCCATTTCCTGTTATTTCAAGTCAGATCACAGCTCAGATATCATCTCCACAAAGAGGTCTTGCTTGGTTATCCCCTGTCACCAACTGTCACTAAGTCACTGTCACATCATATTTAATTTTCATCATAGCATTTACCATTAGAGGAAATTATCTTTATATAGGTTTCTAATATGTCTGTTTAATATATATCTTCCCTAATAGAATATGAGCTTCATGGGAGCAAGACTGTCTGTTTAGCTTAGTGAGCTGTGACTGGCACATTACAGACATTCAAACAACCATTAGATGAAATCCAATCAAGCCTCTAGACCTAAATTTTGATGCACAGTAAATTCAGAGAATAGAGGTACACATTAAATAACACCAAGAGGAAATCAAGGCAAATCAAGAATCTGGAAGATAATACATAGTAACTGACTTGAACTCTTCAATAAGTCAATGTTGTGGAGAAAAGAAAGTGGGGAGATTCTAATTTATGGAATTGTTATTTTCTTAGGAATGATAATGACATTGTGGTAACTTAGGCAAATGTCCTTATTCTTAAGAGATCCAGACAGAATTGTTAATGAGTGAAATTTTTTAATCTGTGCAACTTAAGCTTTCAAATGGGATGGCAAAACTGTGTGTGTGTATGTAGGGAGAGAGAGAAAGAGGAAGTATAGATGGTAAATCTTAAAGGATATTATATAGGTGTTCATTGTACTTGTCTTTTGACTTATTTGCATATTTTATTATGAAAATCTTTAAAGTTGGGGAAAAAAAGCTTTTGATGAAAGGTAACGAATTCCTACTGATTCTAGCCTACCTAATACCAAATGCTCAGGACCACTATTCCTCCAATTTTTCATGATAAGAATGTTTATTCACACTTATTTAATAATCTAAGGCATCTTTCTATTAACTGCTATATGTCTGTTGTATGTCCTTTATACCATTTGGTTCAATGATAATCCTTCGTAAAGTAAGAGCCCAGATGTTGGAAATCATGCCAGTCAATTCATACTGCCCATACTAGAAAGCCAAGCACAGAGAGATAATTAACAAATAGATCAGCTACCCATTTAGGTAAGTCATGGATCTTGAACATCTAGATAGAGATTATTAAACCAGTCCCAGAAGAGCTGGCCATGAAAGGGAAAGTAGTTAACCTATAAAATGAAGTTCATTTCAGTTCCCAAATGCTTACACTGCAAATTCCATCAAGCCTGCCTCAAACATCATGGTCACTAAAATGGGCATCCTGCAGAACCCAAAATGACATACGCAAACTAATGAATTCCTCATTTCCTTTGACTTTCCCAGATCACTCACCAGACTACAAGCTGCAAGAAAACAAGAGTTTGACTATTTGTTCACGCTGCTGTACTATCAGTGCCTAAAAAGAAATTCTAGAATTTATTAGATACCCAATACATATTTGTTGAATGAATTAATGAATCAAATGCTGGCAGAACAATGGCTCTCCAACTTTTGCATGTATCAAAATTCCCTGAAGCACTTGCTAAAACATAGATTGCTAGACTCCACTCCCAGAATTTCTGATTCAATATTTTTAGACTGCGGCCCAGGAGTGCATTTTTCTTAAGATTTTATTTATTTTACTTGAGAGAGAGAGAGGGAGAGAGCACAAGCTGGGGGAGCAATAGAGGGAGAAGCAGACTCCATACTGAGCAGGGAACTGACGCAGGGCTCAATCCCAGAATCCTGGGATCATGACCTGAGGGGAAAGCTTAACCCACTAAGCCACCCAGGCACCCCAGGAATTTGCGTTTCTAACAAGCTACCATGTAATGCTAATGCAAGTGGCCTGGGGACCACGTTTTAAAGAAAAAGTGCTATAAGAATTATCTCTTTCAACTTTCCCCCTTGCTTCAGATAGCTGCTACCTCAGAAGCAAACACAGTACTATACAATCTTTTGTATACGATACCTAATGTACCTCATTGTTTATTTGACAAATAATCTTCTTATGGTATTACAGAAACATTTAAGCTTGAATTTAGGTTACACAAAATTCAGACACCTTCCCATCAATCAAGCCAAATATTTACCATAGGTATTTTACTGCCTGCCAGGGGAAGCTAGAATTCCATATTAGCAGCTCAGCATATTACTCCTCCAGCTCATTTTTGTGCATTTGGAAGGTTAGGAAAATACACACTATCTCTTTGCAGTAAGATTGCTCCGTGAAGCATGTCTGCCCCCAGAGAAATCAGGTGTCTCATGCACTGCAGAAATTTATGTTAAAGAAAGTCTGTTTATGAGAGGCGAATGTGTAACCCAAATTTATCTCCCAGTGACAACTTCAGAATCTGAAAATTTCCAACTTCCCCCCTTGTGAGTTGCTTGAAATTGCTGTTTTTCAAGTCAAGAACACCTGTTTAGTGTTTTTCTCCTTGCCCTCCCTGGTAAATGGAACCACTAGGAAAACAGCATCTGAAGGTTTTAATGAATAAGAAACACAAAGTATTGACAGATTTCAGCACATTATACAACCCTTACCCTGTCCCCCTAATGAGGTAAGATCAAAAAGGAAGAAAACAGTTGTGATATTGGGCTCTGGAGTTTGTTTTTAAACTGCTGCAAATGAGCTCAGATAGAGTACCATTCTACTGGGTACAGTCATAAGCAATTTGCACATTGCTGTGAAATAACATATACAGACATGACTGTGGTAAGTGAACACCTAAAGATTTGATGCTCAGCATCAGGCACACTTCCAAATAACTTTCCTTCTCAACTATACAACACTCCAGCAATCAAGATTCCACTTGCACCTTTACCACTGGGTCAGATCTAACAACAAAGCAAAAAACAAAAAACAAAAACAACAAGAAGCCTGAGCCACTTACTGAACCTTATTCTAATTCAATAGTTATTGAATACCTAACTCTATATAAATACAGATTTTGAGAACAGAAAAGGAAAATATTAATTACAGCTAGGTGGGATGATGAATCATCTGATAAACGATTACAAAGCACTTATTTTATGCTAGTCATTGACCTAGGTGCAAACATATATTTAATGGTGGCAGTCCCATTTGTGGGTCTTGGTCTAATCATACATACAAATAAACAGGTCAACAAATAAATGGTTATGTAATTACAAGTTAAGAAAGGTACACCAATGGGATGCCTGGGTGGCTCAGTCGGTTAAACGTCTGCCTTCGGCTCAGGTCATGATCCCAGGGTCCTGGCATCAAGTCCCGCATCAGGCTCCTTGCTCAGCAGGGAGGCTGCTTCTTCCTCTGCCTGCTGCTTCCCCTGTTTGTACTCTCTCTCTCTCTGACAAATAAATAAAATCTTTAAAAAAGAAAAAAAGAAAAGAAAAGAAAGGTACACCAAAAGAAATGAACAGAAGATCTTCCAATCAACCAACATTTGCTATTCAGTCAGGTCTTGAAGGATGAGTGGAATTTTGAGAACCAGATGAGGAAAAACTGAGGAAAGGAGGGAGAAGAGTAGTCTATGTAGAATGAATAACATGAAAAAATCTACAGTAGAGAAAATTACAGGTGAGCCATCAAATAGAAGTGAGATCTCAGAAGGCTTGAACTCTATATACAAGGGAATATGGGATTTATTCTCTAGTCCAGAGGTGTACAAATTGGGTTTTACAAAATAATAAAAACACTGAGTGTAGGAAGAATAAGTTAAAAACCTATTTACATTTCTTTGGGCACCTAGGTGGCTCAGTCAGTTATGTGTCTGAGTCTTGATTTCAGTCAGGTCATGATCTCAGGGTTGTGGGATTTGGCCCCACATTGGGCTCCATGCTCAGCAGAGTCTGCTTGTCCCTCTCCCTCTGCTCCTCCCCCCGCTTTCTTTCCCTCTCTCTCTCTCTCTCTCTCTCTCTCTCAAATAAATAAATAAATAAATAAAATCTTAAAAAAAAATCTATCTACATTTCTTATCTAATTTTTAAAATACAAAGATCAGTATGGCTTTCTTACTTGACCCATATGTTGGATGGACACAAATCTTGAAAGGAACCTTGACAGAGAGGGTCAATCTTGCCCTCACTTGCAGTGCTTATACAAGCTGCCCTGAGATGCTATGGATGTGGATAATTTAAATTAGTAGAGTTCTTATAATACTTTATAATAAGAAGAGGACTCATCAGGAACATCTTACATATCACTTAATTGTTCATTATCTCAAGGGAGAGTATTTAAACAAGTTATCGAGTTATCAAATTAAAGATAAATTATACATTTTTCTTTTAGAGAAATTAATTCCAAATTTGCAGGTCTATTCTATGATGACAATAGATTTGAAATGCCATACATGCTTTATCTGTTCCTTCAAGGTAAATGTAAATATTTTTAGAACTAAGAAAGAAACTTCAGGGCCCCTGGGTGGCCCAGTTGGTTAAGTATCCAGCTCTTCTTTTGGCTCAGGTTGGGATCTCAGGGTTGTTAGATTAAGCCCTGCAGTGTGCTCTGTGCTCAGCATGGAGTCTGCTTAAGACTCTTTCCCTCTCCTTCTTCCCCCTTCCCCACTCTCTCTTTCTCTCGCTCAAATAAATAAAATCTTTTTTTTTTAAAGAAAGTAACATCTTTGAGGAGAGAAAAAAAGTTATGGAGAGAACACTTAGAACATCAATATTTGGAAATATTCCCATTTTTAAATTGTTTATCAAATGACATAAGTATGTCATATATTTAAACAAATATATATCAACACATTTAAATTTGGAAATGGAATTTTCTAGTTTGTATATAAATCTTTTAAATGAGTTTCAGATGGTTTACAGCCATTTGTTAATAATACAAAAATGCCTGAGGATTAATTTACAAGATTAATTAATCTGCAAGAAAAACTGATTAATGTTAAAGAAGGTAAAAATGTACATGTCAAATTTCAGTAAAAAACTTTCACACAACAGAGCAGATAGAAAAATGAGTATCATGACAGTGCAGTAAACAATATAATCTCTTATATGTATATTATGAGGCAACCTTTTTTAGTTGTAACATCTATAACAAGTATCAAAATAATCTGGATGTAGTCTGAGATACTGAATGTTAAATCAAAGTGTTAAACCAGGGGCACCTGGGTGGCTCAGTCAGTTAAGTGTCTACCTTTGGTTCAGGTCATGATCCCAGGGTCCTGGAGTGAGCCCCATGTAGGGCTCCCTGCTCAGCGGGGAGTCAGTCGGCTTCTCCCTCTTCCTCTGCCCCTCCCCCTGCTTGTGCTCTTTCTGTCTCTCTCTCTCCAATAAATAAATAAAATCTTTAAAAAAAAAGTGTTAAACCAAAACTTTCATGAACTAATGGTACATGATTTCATTACATTTCTATCACAGTAATATTAACAATTTTTACTGAGGAATAGAAATTTTGTACCATAAAGTTTTTTAAAATATTTTGAATTCTTGTTTAGTTCATCCTTTGCACATAATTTTAGATGCTTTATTTTCTTATAGGTATATAAAATATTAGTACAACAGCATATGAACAAAAATAAATACAAACATATTAATGTGTACACAAATTTGTACTGATAGGTTGCATAATTAAAACAACATGCCTTACTGAAAAGGCTGCCAATGAAGCTTTTTGAAGAGATATAATACTCTACACTGGACTCTATGGAGATTAGTATGCTAGCAAAGATTAGAGATGAGAAACCAATGGTAGAAAAAAAAGTCAAAGACTATTGCAATGATCCTAATAAATGAGCCTGAAATAAAAGAGTCACATTGTGATCCATAAAGGAAAAAATAGGTCTTATACGTATTGTGATAGGCAGAATAATGCCCCCCAAAAATATCTATATCCTAATTCCCAGTACCTGTGAATATATATATTAAATGGCCAGAGAGAATTAACATGGCAGAGGAATTAAAGTTGCTAAACAAACAAACAAAAAAAAGTTGCTAACCAGATGACTTTAAAGAGCTTAATATGGATTATCTTTGTGGGCCCAATATAATGATAAGCATTCTTAAATGTGGAAGAGGGAGGAAGAAGAGTCTGTGGCAATGTGATACAATATGAGAAAGACACAATCATGCACTGCTGGCACTGAAGATGGAAGGGGCCATGAATCAAGGAATGTAGGAAGCCTCTAGGAAATGGAAAAGCAAGAAAATGAATTTTCCTTTAGAGCCTTAAGAGGAATGCAGCACTATCAACATCTTGATTTTATCCCAGTGAGACCCAATTTCAGACTACTAACCTCCAGAACCATAATAAGTATGTGTTGTTTTAAGCCACCAAGTCCATAGTAATTTCTTACAGCAATAACAGGAAACTAATATAAGTATTATGGAAGAAACATGATACATAATAATTAGAAGAAAAACTAAAAAGGTGAAAATGAGTTGGATGTTTAAAGTTCAGGAGACTCCAAGAGTGAAGTTTACAATTACAGAATCAAAGATGAAAGGAGGAAAAAACAGATGTAGGGAGTAACCTAAAAATATTCTTATAAAGCCACCTAGGGTTCTAGTTTTATATTTTACCCTTAATACATACAAATCAGTTATAATAAAGAAACCATCCCCCAATTCAGTGATATTTTCAAAAACCAATATCATATTAAACTTTTATAATTAGACATTTAATTATTAAAACTGGGAAAGATATAAAATAAAGAAAGCATCTGCTTGACCAGCAATTAAATGCTACACCATATAGAAACCTATCCTAAATACAATCTCAGTATCAAGAAAAAGAAAACAATACTAACATCTTTTCACTGTTCTTGTCTTTGGCTTCTTTTTTCTCCTACCCTTAAATGTGTTGTATTCCTATAAATAAAAAGGTGCTTCTGCACCTAAATTTTTGTTTGTTTGTTTTTTGTTTTTTGTTTTTATTATTATGTTAATTACCATACATTACATCTGCACCTAAATTTAATGCACTCACATCACAATATTGCTTTGGAATAGAAACAAGAAATTATTTAGAAGGCTGAAATGGGTTAATCTAGTAAATGTACAAACAGATGCCTCTTTTCTGCTTTTTATGTCATGTTCTCTGAGCTACTCATTGAATGGCTTGATTGACTGGAAGATCAGTGAAGAATGGATGCTACTGGAACCCAAAAAGCAAGTACAATTTTGAATTAGCTAACAGGGAAACATGCAGAGTTTTTGGATGCTGACAGAGCACTTGCTGTTGAATAGATACAGACTTAAGGAAAGAACTAAAGGGAAGAGTCACTGTGCTGTAGAACTCTCCATTTTATTTTTTGGCTGGAAAATCTAGGTAGTGTTCAACTCAAAAATAATCCATATGCTAATAGTTTGGCAAGATGCTACAAGACCATTTCAAAGTATATACCCTCTGACCTTGTAATCCCATTTTCTAGGTCTTTATACTGAAGAACCCACGGTGGGAGGTGGGGGTGTGTGTGTCAGAATAATTTCTACAAATGTTCATTCAATTTGGTCTTTCTATATTTCCACCACCTTCCCCAAGTTTCAAGTAATGGCCAGGCTATTGTTTGCTTCTTTACCTCGGGTATTTTTTGGGGTAAAAAGCAAAAGAAGCCCAAGTCTGAAGTTCTTTCTATGGATGGTAGATTCACAGAAGACATAACGCTAGTTATAGGAAGGGAGGAAGAAACAAAATTAAAGGGCAAAGAGATAAGAGAAGTTTTCTCATACCAAAGTAAGAAGTGAGTACTGCAAGTCTTCGTTCACTATATATGCACCTCAGTTTTTACCCACCAAAGGAACTCAGACTGGACTTTCAACTCTGCTCTGCCACTGACATGATGGGTAATCTTAGTTAAACCCTGTTCCAGGTGCTGGAAATACAGACCATGAACAAGACACACAAGCCTTAACCCCATGGAAGACAAAACAAAATAAATAACTCATTCTGCCCTGGCAATGAGGTTACCCAAAACCAGAAGAAAAATTAGTCAAAAAAAAATGTTTTAAACCCTCAACAATGACACAGATGATGTAACTAGTAGACAAATACATTAAATCAGCTAATATAACTACATTCAAGTATTTATAGGAAACCACAAACATAATGAGAAATAGATGATATGAAATCTAAGTGGAACTTCTAAACATGAAAATTACAATATCTGACACGAAAAATTCCCTGGGAAGTCTTAATAACAAACTGTACTCTACAAAAGAAAAGATCAGGGAACCTGAAAACATAGCAATAAAATGTGTCAAAACAAAGCACAAAAATAAAAAAAGACACAAAAACAACAACAACAAAACCTGAGCCACAGTAAAACTGTAGAAAAATAACAAGCAAAAGAACAGCAGCAGAGACAGAAAAAGCATTTGAAGAATAATAGCCACAATTTTTCAAATTTTATGAAAAATTTCAACCTACAAATCCAAAAAGATAAACCAAATTCAGGCAGGATAAACACAAAGAATACCACATCAATACACATAATAATTGAATTGCTTTTAAGAAAAAAAAAAGAGTAATAAAAGAAAAATCTTAAAACCACCCAGACAGAGAAAAATAAGGACATTTTATATACACAGGAGAAAAAAGTAATAAATATAAAAGACTTCTCATCAGAAACTATGCAAGCAGAAAGACAATGGAATGACATCTTCAGAGAAAAATAAAGAATATCACCATCTGGAAAATCCCTAATAATAGATGTAGGTAATAATTACCTAAGTTGCTAACATCACAAAAGATAAACAACTTGTATTATTTGTTTCCTGATAAAAGTACACAAACCACCTAATATGTATTTTGCCAAAAAATAAGAGCCTGAATCAGATCAAACATCTAAATGCAAAATAAGTTTATAAGAAATACAAGGGACAGAAGAACATATTAAATGAAGCTTAATGGTTGCAATCAGCAAAATCCATGAGGGAAATACTACAAAACAATACATTTCCTTAGCCAAATACATTTAAAGAAAAAAAAAGAAAAGAAAGACTTAAAAGACATATCAACAAAATTAAATGTATGAATTTTATTTATATTCTGATTTTAACAGATTAACTATAATAAAAAAATTTTCACTAACTGAATATTTAATAATATTAAGGAATCAGAGATCAACACTAAAATATCCATGGTATATGCAAATGTGTTTGGGGAGGGAGTGAAGAGGATATACAGGTATAAATGAAACTACAGTGGCCATTAGTTGATTTTTACTGCAGGTGGGTGGAATGGTACAAAGGAGTTCATCGTTCTTTACTTTTACAAATTTACGAATAAAAAAAATTAAGAAAATGAAATAAAAGAAATGCAATGCTTTTCATGTAGCTAAGCTTTTGGAATAAAATTGATAGTCTCTGTATGTACAGACATGTTATCTGTAGTGTCACAGAATTGAAACAGAGGTGGGGATAAGGATATAAAAATGTATGCAGTATGATAGAAATATAATTTTTAAGTATATAGGACTATTTACATATGCCTATAAATGAGAAAGAGAAAAGACAGAGGGAAAAAGAATGTCAAAATGTTAGTTGTAATATTTCCAAGCAGCAGAATTGAGTGATTTATTCCATTAAAATTTTGTTTTCCAAATTTTCTTTGTAATTTATTACCATAATTAAAGAAAGTATAGATTTGAAAGAGATCAAAACAAATGTATCCAAAATCAAAGTCATATTAAGAGTTTGATTAAAAATACTGTCTGCCCTTTGAGACAGGACTGATTGACTGTTTTTTTCTGGGGGGCTCACGGAAGAGTGGGCCCCGAGTTCTCGGCTCCTCTGGGGTGGAGATTGGGGGCCGCCATTTTCACGCTCGTCCTCCAAAGCTGTATGGAAAGCTTGAAGGGAACAAAAGCTGCCGAGAGCAAACCAGAGCAGATTACTTAGCCCGCCCCCCTGTTAGGGCAGTGGGATTCCGCCTGGGACAAAGACATTTGAGAACCACTACAACAGTCCCCTCTCCTAGAAGATCAGCAAGAACAGCCAGCCAAGACCAAATTTACCAATGAGAAGAGCAGAACTCCAGCACTAGGGGAATACAGCACATAGAATTCATGGCTTTTTTTCTCCTCTTTAGTCTTTCAAAGTTAATTTTCTTAATTTTCTTTTTTCTTTTTTTTGAATTCTTCTTTTTCCCTTTATCAACCAACATCTTATCAATCCCTTTTTCAAAAATCTTTTTTATTTTTCATTTTTAGAGTCATATTCCATCCCTTCATTGTAGTTAACCTTATTTTTGGTCTATATATAAGTTGTTCTCTCTTTAAAATTTTGGGATACAGTTTCTTCTAACAGACCAAAATTTACCCTAAATCTCTAGTGTATGGCTTTGTTCTACTCTCCTGCCTGATCACATTCTCTCCTTTTTTTTTTAATTTTTCTTTTCTTTTTTCAACCAATTTCTTATCTTAAAAATTCCTTTTATAAAATCTTTTATACTTTTCATCTTTACAATCATATACCATCCCTTCATATTTACCCTTATTTTTATACATATATAAATTTTTCTTTCTTTAAAATTTTGGGAGGTACTTTCTTCTAAGAGATCAAAATATACCCAAAATCTGGTGTGTGGCACTGATCTATGCACCAGCCTGATCATATTCTTTTTTTTTTTTCTTTCTTTCCCTTTATTTTCCCCCGGTTTCAGGTCTCTTCTGATTTGTTTAGTATATATTTTTCTGGAGTCGCTGTACCCTGTTAGCATTTTATTCTCTCATTCATCTATTCTTGTCTAGATAAAATGACAAGACAGAAAAAATCACCTCAAAGAAAAGAACAAGAGGCAGTACTGACTGCCAGGGACCTAATCAATACGGACATTAGTAAGATGTCAGAACTAGAGTTCAGAATGAAGATTTTAAAGATACTAGCTAGGCTTGAAAAAAGCATGGAAGATACTAGAGACACCCTTTCTGGAGAAATAAAAGAACTAAAATCTAACCAAGTCAAAATCAAAAAGGCTATTAATGAGGTGCAATCAAAAATGGAGGCTCTAACTGCTAGAATAAATGAGGCAGAAGAGAGAATTAGTGATATAGAAGACCAAATGATGGAAAATAAAGAAGCTGAGAAAAAGAGAGATAAACAACTACTGGATCACGAGGGCAGAGTTCGAGAGATAAGTGATACCATAAGACGAAACAATATTAGAATAATTGGGATCCCAGAAGAAGAAGAAAGGGAGAGAGGGGCAGAATGTATATTGGAGCAAATTATAGCAGAGAACTTCCCTAATCTGGGGAAGGAAACAGGCATCAAAATCCAGGAGGCACAGAGAACCACCCTCAAAATCAATAAAAATAGGTCAGCACCCCGACATCTAATAGTAAAACTTACAAGTCTCAGAGACAAAGAGAAAATCTTGAAAGCAGGTCAGACAAGAGGTCTGTAATCTACAATGGTAGAAACATTAGATTGGCAACAAACCTATCCACAGAGACCTGGCAGGCCAGAAAAGACTGGCATGATATATTCGGAGGACTAAATGAGAAAAATATGCAGCCAAGAATACTATATCCAGCTAGGCTGTCATTGAAAATAGAAGGAGAGATAAAAAGCTTCCAGGACAAACAAAAACTAAAAGAATTTGCAAACACGAAAGCAGCACTACAAGAAATATTGAAAGGGGTCCTCTAAGCAAAGAGAGAGCCTAAAAGTAACATAGACCAGAAAGAAATACAGACAATATACAGTAACAGTCACCTTACAAGCAATACAATGGCACTAAATTCATATCTTTCAATAGTTACCCTGAATGTAAATGGGTTAAATGCCCCAATCAAAAGACACAGGGTATCAGATTGGATAAAAAAACAAGACCCATCGATATACTGTCTGCAAGAGACTCATTTTAGACCCAAAGACATCTCCAGATTGAAAGTGGAAAACCATTTACAATGCTAAGGGACATCAAAAAAAAGCTGAGGTGGCAATCCTTATATCACACACAAAAATAGACTCAAAATGGCTGAAAGATCTCAATGTGAGATGGGAGTCCATCAAAATCCTAAAGGAGAACACAGGCAGCAACCTCTTCGACCTCAGCCGCAGCAATTGCTTCCTAGAAACATCGCCAAAGGCAAGGGAAGCAAGTGCAAAAATGAACTATTGGAACTTCATCAAGATAAAAAGCTTTTGCACAGCAAAAGAAACTTATCACACTCAACACCCAAAGAACAAATAATCCAATCAAGAAATCGGCAGAAGACATGAACAGATATTTTTCCAAAGAAGTCATCCAAATGGCCAACAGACACATGAAAAAGTGCTCAACATCACTCACCATCAGGGAAATCCAAATCAAAGCCTCAGTGAGATACCACCTCACACCAGTCAGAATGGCTAAAATTAACAAGTCAGGAAATGACAGATGTTGGTGAGGATGCGGAGAAAGGGGAACCCTCCTACACTGTTGGTGGGAATGCAAGTTGATGCAGCCACTCTGGAAAACAGTATGGAGGTTCCTCAAAAAGTTGAAAATAGAGCTACCCTACAACCCAGCAATTGCACTACTGGGTTTTTACCCCAAAGATACAAATGTAGTGATCTGAAGGGGTACGTGCACCCCAATGTTTATAGCAGCAAAGTCCACAATAGCCAAACTATGGAAAGTGCCAAGATGTCCATCAACGGATGAATGGATAAAGAAGATGTGGCATATATATATACAATGGAATATTATGCAGCCATCAAGAAAAAAACGAAATCTTGCCATTTGCAATGACGTGGATGGAACTGGAGGGTATTATGCTAAACAAAATAAGTCAATCACAGAAAACATGCATCATATGACCTCATTGATATGAGGAATTCTTAATCTGAGGAAACAAACTGAGGGTTGCTGGAGTGGTGGGGGGTGGGAGGGATGGGGTGGCTGGGTAATAGACACTGGGGAGGGTATGTGCTATGGTGAGCGCTGTGAATTGTGTAAGACTAATGAATCACAGACCTGTACCTCTGAAACAAATAATACATTATATGTTAAAAAAAAAAAAAAAAAGAAAAGAAAGAAGATAGAAGGAAGGGTAAAATGAAGGGGGGGAAATCGGAGGGGGATATGAACCATGAGAGACTATGGAGTCTGAGAAACAAACTGAGGGTTCTAGAGGGGAGGGGGTGGAGGGACGGGTTAGCCCAGTGATGGGTATTAAGGAGGGCACGTTCTGCATGGAGTACTGGGTGTTATGCACAAACGATGAATCATGGAACACTACATCAAAAACTAATGATGTAATGTATGGTGATTAACATAACATAATAAAATAAAATTTAAAAAAATACTGTCTGCCCTTTAACTTTGGAGTTCATAAATAAAGGGATAATACAGAAATAGTGAGTCACAAATACCTGTGCATCTGCTATGATGTCTTTTCCAGGCAGATTTAGTCCTTTCTTTGTCTTCCAAAAACACACTGTACATGTCTCTTTTTTTAGTGCTTCTCATTATAATTATTAAGTGCCTCTCTTTCTTCTCTTGCTTAAATGTGGGACCTTGGAGTCCAAAGACCACATCTTACTCTTACTCATCTTTGTATCTCAGCACAGACACACAGAAGATGTTCACTAAATACATGCTAGATGAATGAGTTACTAATGTGTTTTCAAAAGAATAGCATGAAATTAACAGAAATGAGAAAACAGGAAAAAAAACAGGGACCCTCCTTATACCACAAGATCCTTTGATGAGATCTACTAGCCAGTTTTTATTCATTTAAATAAATATATATTAAGCTTCAATCTTGTGCTAGGTAGTTGGAGAAATAAATCCAATTATCTTCTCTCACAGGGATTAAACTCACATAAGGGAAAAGAGAAAATCATAAATAACTGCACTAACAAGATCATAAGAGAAAAGACGCATGAATGGTGCCAAGAGTCCATCATAGAAGAGGAGAGAATATTTACATCCTATAGGGAATACCAGAGAAAGCTCTGTAGAGAAGATAGTACTGGTACTGTCTAAAAAGATGGTTGGAAAAAAATATGTGGATAAAGAACAGCATGAGTAAAAGAAAGAAACATATGTATACTTTAACATTATCAGTAAAAATGAAAAAGGCAAAACTTGGATGAAACTTGAGATGCTTCTGATTACTATATTTAGTAATTAAAAGCCAACAACCTGCCAGATACTGACTCTTCCAGTAAATATTTATTAAAAGATCCTGGGCATCGGGCACCTTCCTGGGCATCATCAGTTCACCACCATTATGATCCGACTTCTCCTCACCTTTCCACCTCAAATGTTTCTTTTCCCAACCACACATGCCATGTCTTAGTCCTCCATCCTTCTTCCTTCCTCACTATCACCCTCTCCCCACCTTCTTTTCATCCCTATCCAACTCATCCAACAAAACTCCACTTAGAAGTCACTTTTTTCAGGTAAATTAAAATCTCCTGCTACCTGAGATGCTCTGGGTGGGTGCCCCCTGCCCCAACCACCACCATCATCATAACCAGCACCAACAGAACCAGCAGCACCACCACTCTCACTACGTATCACAATTAGATACCTAATCTAGATCAACATTCCTTTTTGATATCAATGATTAATGCCTGATGTATCCATAATACATCAACTGAAAGTCAATAAGTTGACAGTTGAGAGAACAATGTTATTACTAGCAAATGGGTTTGTTAAGGAAATTTGGTACATGGAGCCTCAAATGGTGTCTTATCAGCTCAACTTGCTGTGATGATAGCAAAAAATGTAGAGTCAGAACAATGTATTGCATGAGATTTCTTTATTCCCTCCCTTATTTCTTCTATTTGTAGAAATGTGTAGGGGAGGGAAGCCATCTGTAAACATCCTATCATGACTAAAAGTTTTTCTTTCAGAACTCCCACCCATAACAAATCTCAACAGACTTGGAAACAATTTTCTCTGGGCCAATCAGGTCATTGGTACTCAGTTTCTCTTTACAGCAAAGTATCCTAACAGCATTTTGTGCTTTCCTTCACAAAAGGAGCCAGAATATCTGCCTCATTTTGTCCAAACTACTTACATCTCAGCTAGTGTCAGATTATTTCTTGCTCTCATGCTTGGCTACCTCCATGTTGTTGACTTAATAAATCAAACTGACCTGAATGTCCCCAAATGTGGCCATGAAAGAGAATCTGATTTTTTTTTTTTAAATAAGCACACACTCGCCAATCATTTAGACTCCTTTGCACTTCTAGAGCTAACTAGACATTCCCATTACCTCCCAATGTCTCCTATTAGTTCTCTCCGGTTTTATTAAAACCTTTTCTCTTTCATTAAAATAAAAAGCCTCTGAAAAACTACAGTTACAGATTTTCTGCAACCCACAATTTATGGCTGCTACTTGCAACCTTCAAAAGCTTTTAAAAATAGTATCAGCTCTATTATTCTATATTATGGTAATTGTAGTAAAGATTTAAGAAGCACTTTAAGACTTTTTAGCTCTACAGTATATTTGTTCCAATTTCTTGCTTAGGCATTTGGGAAAGAAGCCTTATTTAAAAGCTTTACCCTCTGCCCTCTGATACACAGCTTCCCTCTTAACTACAGTAACTAGACCTCACCACACAATTAGGGAAGCTAGGTCTCCAATTAGAGCTCAGCAAAACGTGGGGCAAAGCACATCTTTCCAGAAGCCCATTCCATTTATATGCACCTGACAATAATCAAAATTTTTCTCTTGTGCTACATACCTTTGACCCCTCTGTTATGCTTCACATCCCCTTGTTAACTCCCTACCCCTCCTTTGCTCCCATAGGAAATCAGTGAAGATAATCACAAGATTAAATAACTCCAATGCCACTGCTAAAATGTTCAAAGCCATTAATATAACAAACGCCCAAGGGGCCACAGGGATTTATGTGGTATTGAAATTAAACTGACCTCACACTATCTTCGACATAGATCTGTTCTTTCTAGTTAACCTGTGTTTTTCTCTTGTTACCTAGTCTAGGATGATTACAATTCAAAACAACCAAGGAAACAGCTAATGGAATTTCCACAACTGTGGGCATGCACAAAATTCCCAATGTGAAGCTTGCCCTGGCATTGTTCTTTGTATTCAATGCACCAAAGGATATGAGCATTTTAAACATAATTCCTCCATACACCACATTACTAATGCATTTTTCTTGGGCACACACCATACGGAAAAACCATATATTCCCTGCTCCTTCCCTTTCCTCCTTTAGGATTTCAGTAGCATCGGGACAGCACAAATCTCTAACAGTCCCCAACTCTGCAAAGGATAGAGCCAAGTCCCAGACTTTCCTTGTTCTGACAAGAACCCTCCTACTGCAGAGCCACAATCTTTTATTGTGTCAACAGTTATTAGCTGGGGAGCTTTTCATATGAACTTCCTCATGGAGCACATTTTCCTCCCAAATGCCTGCTTTCTTCCAAAGCAAAGGATAACTCTATTCTATACCCACAGTAAATAATCCTAAGTGTTTCCACTTTGTTTTGCCTTGTTCCAAGTTTCCATGTAAATTTCAGAATAGTGAAACACAGTGATTTCTACACACTGGTATTTTATGATTTTAATTTGCTCATAAGCTCTGAATTTCATTATATTTTCCCATTTGGTGCATGGGATTTTTACAGTTAACAGATGTTCACTTAATAGAGCCTCCTAGTGAGCAAATCAGTTTTTTCCCTCTGGTATTCATGTAACTTTCTAGTCCTGCAGTAGCTGTTGCTGGTGCCTGCCAAGTTATCTGGCAGTGGAAGCTCAAATGGAAAAGTGCAACAGCTCTTCGGAAATGTGTGTTCTCATTTCTTCAGTCCCACTCATTCTAACTTAATTCCTTCCTCATTAATACCATGAGAGAAGGCCCACAGGAGAAAACACCAGCATCCTACACCCGACAGGTTTCACTTGCAGATGCAAAAATGTTCTGCAACCACATATATATTTTCTTAGCCTACGGCCACTGCAAATACCAAAATTTTTAATTCATCCAAGATAATACAGAGTTTTCCAAACAACTATCCTAGGCCAATCTCTCAACTTGTGAGTTGTTTGGAATTTTCTACTCAAATACACCTCAGGACATTAAAATAAGTCAAAACACCAGAGGACGATCTCTATGCCAGGAATCCAAACATGTCTGCTTATACAAGAGTCCCTGCTAATCCATGGAAGATATGTCCTAAGACCCCCGTTGAGGGACGCCTGGGTAGCTCAGTTGGTTAAGCGTCTGCCTTCGGCTCAGGGCATGATCCCAGGGTCCTGGGTTCGAGTCCCACAGCAGGCTCCCTGCTCAGCAGGAGGCCTGCTTCTTCCTCTGCCTGCCGCTCCCCCTGCTTGTGCACTCTCTCTCTCTCTCTCTGGCAAATACATAAATAAAATCTTAAAAAAAAAAAAGACCCCCATTGAATGCCCGAAACCCCAAAGAGTACAGGCCACTATACATACCGGTTTTTCCTATACATACATACCTATCATAAATTTTAATTTATAAATTAAGGAATAATAAGAGATTACAACAATAATAACATAGAACAATTATAATAATATATTGTAATAACAGTTATGTGAAGATAGTCTCTTGCTCCCTCAAAACATCTTATTCTACTGTACTCACCTTCTTGTGATACGAGATGACAAAATGCCCATATGATGAAATGAAGTGAGGTAAATGACATGGGCATTGTGACATAGCATTAGACTACTACTGACCTTCTGACAATGCATCAGAAGAAGGACCATCTACTTCCAAACCAGACTACAGCTGACTGTGGATAAATGAAACCACAGAAAGAGAAACCATAGATGAGGAGGGACAACTGTAGCTTCTTGCTTAACTAAAAAGGTTCTATGAATATCTGCAAAGGCTATTATCATGGGTCCCCTTCAGGTTACAAATACAACCTAAAAGTCTGAATATCCAATGACCCACCAAGACTCCCATTTGATTCAGGATACAAAGAATGATCTCTCTTGAGAGCCCTTTTGGAATGCCAAACTATCCAATAAGTAGCAGAAGTACAGGACAAGTTTCTTTACAAAGAAATCAAAGAACTCAACTTGCTAGAAATCCTCATGGTTATTCCTTATTAGCAACTCCTAACATTAGGTCTTGTGACAAGCGAAAGATAAGAAAACGGTATGAGAGGAATTGGGGGATGTTATCACATCTTATTCCTTGTCTCCTGATTGATGATTTTTAAACATCTGAAATGGACTTGCTCCTCCTTGGCTCCTGTCAAGAGCTGTGTGGCACCTCCATACTGTTTTCCAAAGTGGCTGCACCAGCTTGCATTCCCACCAACAGTGTAGGAGGGTTCCCCTTTCTCCGCATCCTCGCCAACATCTGTCGTTTCCTGCAGCCATCAAAAAAAAAAAAAAAAACCACAAAATCTTGCCATTTGCAATGACATGGATGGAACTGGAGGATATGCTAAGCAAAATAAGTCAGTCAAAGAAAGACATGTATCATATGATCTCACTGATATGAGGAATTCTTAATCTCAGGAAACAAACTGAGGGTTGCTGGAGTGGTGGGGGGTGGGAGGGATGGGGTGGCTGGGTGATAGACACTGGGGAGGGTATGTGCTATGGTGAGCACTGTGAATTGTGTAAGACTGATGAATCACAGACCTGTACCTATGAAACAAATAATATATTATATATTTTTTAAAAAAAAGTAGGAAGGGAAAAATGAAGGGGGGGAATTGGAGGGGGATATGAACCATGAGAGACTATGGACTCTGAGAAACAAACGGAGGGTTCTAGAGGGGAGGGGGTGGGGGGATGGGTTAGCCTGGTGATGGGTATTAAAGAGGGCACATACTAAATGGATCACTGGGTGTTATACGCAAACAATGAATCATGGAACACTACATCAAAAACTAATGATGTAATGTATGGTGATTAACATAACAATAAAATTAAATTAAAATAAAATAAAGAGCTGTGTGGCCTTCTAATGTGGTATTTTCCAATGCCCTTACCTAGAATGTTTATACTCCGACCAACTTTCAAGTCCAGCTGTGCCTCTGGGTTAGTCATCCTTCAGGACTCAGACAAATTGCCCCTCCTTCATGAAGTTCTCCCTGATCTTTAACATTTATCCTCATCTGACTATCTTTTTATTGCTGAGAAATCTTTTATCTTCCAAATGTCTTACTGAACAGGTAGGTAACCTAAGGCCTTAGGACTTAAGGTCACCTAATCTCTCATAGATGGCTAAACACAGAGGCAGAAATTAAAAAAAAAAAAAAAAAAAAAAGCCAGTGTCCAGGCTCTCACCTAAAACACTTTCTACTATCTCAGTTACAAATCTCCTTTGTCTTAATTCTATTACTTGTTTACCTTCCTTGCTATCCCTGTATCCCTAAGCATTTTGAGGCTTACTAAGCATCTCTTATATGCTAGGTGCTTTAAATGCATTCTTTACTTAATCCTAGGAATGCTAAAAAGCAGATTTATTAGTCACAGTCTAGTCAGGAAAACAGAAAGCACTCTAGGTGTTTCAAACCAAGTGTATTTGACCTAGAAAATAACTTAACAGAGGTGGTAAGAGAGTTGCAAAGCCTAACAGGGATGTTAAGGCTACCAAGAATTTAGCCAAAACAGGAAGCTATTACCTTAGGGCCGGAGAGACAAGGAAGAAGGCATGTCACTAGAGTCCATGGGTCAACACCGGTGAAGGAAGCTGAAGCCATAACTGACTTGTCAGGGCGGGAACAGGAGCCCTGGAAGAGAAGCAGCAGCTGCTACAGGGACTCCAAGAAGCAGAGAGAGGTAGAAACACTCTCACTTCTTCCTTCCTCCAAACCTCTGCTCTCCCACCAGTGCTTCCCACGGGCCAACCCCAGAACAAGCCAACTAACAAGGGAGCTTGCAGGGGTCAGTCCCCACTATGACTCTGGGCAGAGCAGTGGCTGAAGAATGCCTCTGAGAGCAAATAGGCAAATATCTGGCACAGTCAGTACCATCAACCCCACTGACTTCAGGAGACTTAGGCTGGCAGCTGAGGACACTTAACCAAAGTTAGATACCTAATAAGTGATGGATTCTATATTCCAACTTCAACACCATGCAATTGATGCCAATGCCCATAACCTCTGAATATCCTGCTTTCATCCTCACACATGAATTCATGGTAGGTGCTTAATGTGCAACCAATGAGTTAGATGTAATGTTAAATAAGCAGCCTGGTTCTCTTCACATGTGAAGGTCTCCCTATGTGAATTTCTAGAGGCTACTAATTCTGTTTAGGTTTAGAAAAAGTCCTACTTATTTCCCATTTGTTGAAAAGAGAGATGCTGTTAATGGACTCACCAAATCATGAACTTTCATTGAAGATAGTTTTAGAGCCAGTCATGAGTGGCTCGTGTTTTAAATAATAGAGAATACAGTTGTATGAGCAATTTTGCAATTAGAATGAGTTGTATACAAGCCTTTCCTTTACCACTCACAGGCTGAGTGACCCTGGGCAGGTGAATTTCCCTCTCCGAGCATCAGTTTCTCAATGAGTAAAGGGAAAATAATAAAATCTACCATACCCCGTTAAGAGGACCAAATTACGTCAGTTATATAAAAGAGATACTACGGTGCCTACCCAGTTCAAGCACTCAATAAAGATTAAGAAAAATAATAATAATACATATTTGGAAAAACATTCCCCAGGAAGGAATCCAGCTTCACACAAACAGACTAAAGAGAAAAGCCTCTCTCGAGTACTCCGGCAAAAACTCGTGGTTCTATGGTGATTAAGGAGTAAGCTGGCAATAACAAGCCAGCAACATTGGTCATCAGCAAATCCTGGGGTCTGTACTACTACTGTGGGAGCATTTAAATGGTATTTTTGGCTCTTAATTGGTAACAAGTTAGTAACCCAAGAATTACAAAGAATTCATTTATCTGCATCCAGCTAATCAATATTCACTCAGCATGCTTCAGCTCCTAGCATCTCAGAGGAATAAAATAAATTGTCAGTCAGCAGCAGCACAATTTTGTTGTGATGGTGGTGGTACTTTTTTTTTCTTTTGCTAAATTATTCACCTTCTCGAAAAGCAATTTGATAAATGTTTATTTCTTCATAATACATTCTAACAACTGCTGATTTGTGACCCTCACTGTGGACTGAATTTAAATTGGGAAGGAGGTAAGGACTCCGTGAATATGCCAAGACAGAGCCACAGACAAGCTCAGGGGCTGTCCTTCTTGCTCTCAGAAAGCATGCTGGCCTCCCATGGCATGAGGGCACTAACTGAATTTAAGAGTGTAATAAGTGAGAAGTGCACACAAACACAAACAAGCGTATACTGTGGGCTTAGCAGGATATGCTGTGGTACAGCCAAGGGGGCAGCCCCACAGCCAGGCTGGACAGGGAGACTGGGAATTGTGCTATAGAGTGGTCTAGGTGACAAGGAGACAGGAGAAAGACAGGGAAGGCAGAATTCTGAGTACTTTCTGACCAGAAGATCATATCTAAACAACAACAGAACATATATAAGGTTATTGTCTTCCTGCTGCCTCTTCTGAATAATCTCCACTGCCCCATCCACTACTATTTAGATGCTCTCTCCGTCTGAGAAGTCAATGTTTCTTGCAGGCAGCTGGGTAGAGAGGCGGTATGCCCAAGGGCCTCTCCTCCTGGTGCTTCCCTACCATCTTGATACTCTTGATGGCAAACGACTGAAGGTTTCCACAGTCTTTTCTCCAAACATTTAGGAGGATTTAAATTAAGAAGAACTGAAGCTCAGTGTGCCAGGAGCAGCAGGACAGAGCGTTATTTTCCTCCACACAGGAAAAGTACAGAAGTTAACACATGCTGCTTGGCACTTGTCCCTGCTATGGTAATCATGTGATAGAAATTCCCTCTCAGTGAAGGCCCACCACACACCTTGACGTATGTCCTGCCTACAGCATGAGGCAGACTGCTCAGATTTAGCTCGGTTGGGACCACAAATTTCTTTATCACTCACTCACATTTCCCGTTTTCAAATTCTCTGACAGAAAATTCTGGGAAAGGACCCACACCAAATTCTGTAATGTAGCTGTTTCTGAGCATTAGGACTGTTTTTTTTCCCCAACCACCAAGTTTTATACATATAACTTTTAAAATACCACAGCAGAATTTATTCCTAAGTGAGGCAGGTTCCCGAGTTTTTGTATTCATGGTCACTACGTTTTAGTGTCATTTGCCTCTGAGCATTTGGTGGAGTGGCTCATCCTTTAGATTAGGGATATAAATCCAAATACCTACAGAGGTCAAGAAAAATCAGTGAGTGAAGCCAGCCAGGTCAGGGAGTATAAAGCAATGGTGGGGAGTGTAGAAAACTTGAGAGCTCAGCCACATAGGGGCATCCATAAGGGCAACCGCTACTCTGCTCCAGAAAACTACCTTCGTAGGGAAATGAAGTCTCAGCATTGTCAGTTCCTCTAATTTTGCAAAAGAAATGCCAAATTCTTCTAATTCTTTAAGAAAAGCCAGAAATTTGCATTTTATAAAATTGGCAAGAAATTCAATGAAAATAAAACAAACACAGTGTGTGCCAACATGTACAGCTGTAGTCTGTGATGTCAAACCGGTATTATCCCCTTCCAAAATCCAAAACACTGTATTAGGCTGTATTGGACTGCAGTAGGAAATTAAACAAAATGCCTAGTGTCTCAACACAACAGAAGATTATTTCATGCTCATATAACTGTCCATGGCAGATCCAAATCATGGGTGGGGACTGAGGAAGTGTGGAGAGGTCACATATCATACAGTCATTCAGAAAGCCAAGGTGCCTGGCTCTGCATCTTCAGTATGTAACTTCCAAGGTCACACTGAGAGTAACTCTATCCTAGTCAAATATTAGTTCCTTTCTCCTGTTCCTTGTACATGAAGGCAAGGGGGAACAGAGGTGAAAGATGGGAGCAAAAGATAAAACCTGACTTTCTTCTAACATAACAAGTTCTATTAAGGACCTGGGGGTTTTATTCTAGCAGAATTTACAGAAAAGCTGGCATCTTTTATCAGTGTTCTGTTTTTTTTTTTAAGTGACAGATCAAAGATTTTACAATATTTCAAAGTTTGTCAAGGCATACATATACCATTCTCCACTTTCAGATGGAAAAAAAGAAAAAGTTAACAGTGACTGGCAATAATGGATATAATTTTATGAACATCATAGAATATTAGAGTTTAAAGCATACTTAAAGATTTATCCCAGCCTCCTCAATTTCAAGACAAGTGTTTGTCAGTGGTCACACAACTCATTTAAGACAGATGTACAATTAGAAAAATCCCAAATCACTGTTTCCTCTACTACTTTATATATTATCCAAACTAGATTGTAAATAAATTTACCACAAAGTTTAAAGGATTATTATTGTAAAATGGTCCATTTTTTTTCATAGATTTCAAAAGCCAAAAGTAAAATAAAAGGGCAGGGGGAATATGATGAACATCCTTCTGACAACAGCACCCTGATTTTCCTTTGAGGAACTACCTGTTCCCCATTCTGAATGTTATATGACTCCATCCCCTCCCCCAGCTCCAGGAAAAAGCAGATGTCCCAGCAGACCTGGCCATTCAAAGCATTCCTACTGTGGCCACGGAGTCTGATTCAGGGATAAACACATGTTCCAAGAAGGCAAATAGACTCAGTTCAGGGACTTCTGTTAGATTGCTTGGGAAGAAAAAACAAGATTTCTGCTGGATTTGAAGATTAACAAGAGGATGTGAGCCAGGAGCTAATGGGTCTATAGAGTAGAAAAAGCCCGCCTAATCATGAAGCCAATAGAAAGGAAAACAATTACTTAATGTAAAGAAAGTCCCTCTAACATCATTTGAAGCTCTGGATTAGTTGTAACAACAATGTGCGCCACCACCCCCAACTTTTTTTTTTTCCTGCTTAAGTCAATTTGGGCTGAATGACAAAAAGTCCTGCTAACAGAAAAAAATATTACAGGGAAATCAGATACCATACCCAATGTTGAAAAGTCAAAACTGACCATTTATTTACTGTTTTCAAGTCAAGCTCTTTTTGGGAGGCAGACAGAGAGATACAAAAGATAAATAATTCACAGTGGTAAGTACTCAGTAAATGTGAGCTCTGTCAGATGATGCCGAAAACTTTACATCTATTAAATCATTTAAACTTCACAAGCCTGTGAGGTAGGCATTCTCATCACCTCCATTTCACAAAGGATTTCAGGCTTATGACCTGCCCAAGGTCATAAAATTAGGAAGTGGTTGAGCTAGGAATCAAATCTTCATTCTCTAAAATTCAAAGATGTAGTACTCATTCTTGCTGTCATAATATCTCGAAGAACATTTCCTCACTGAGGACACTGGTCCAAGAAAGTGGCAAGAGAGTTCTGTAAGATGTTACTGGGAATACAACTGGTTTTTAAACTTATCTAAAAGATAAGTGTTCCTCATTGAGGATTTTAGCTAGTCAGCTAGCCTGTATGCACCTCCGGGCAAATGCAGCCTTGTTTCAGAACTGAGAATCATAGTCATCCTCTCAGCCCAGTGCAAGCAACTCTACAACCAGAAACAGCAGCCCTAAGGAAGGCCCGAGTTAGTTTCATGAACTGCTCAAAATCAAGAGACCTGGAAAGCAACAGAGCTAGAACAACAATCACAGTCTCCAAACATCCATAACAGTATAAGGGACAATTCAATCTTCTTTTCCTCACCACAGGGCTGCTCACAAACTCACAGTACTATAAATATCTGCATCATGTTTTTACCCATCAACTATGTTAAAGACCAAATTCAACTGAGTAAATTTTAAACATCTTACTGGCTTTATTCAGCAATTCATGAATCAGGCAGCATCAAATTTAGCAGATAGAAAGGAGCTCTGAAAAGGTGAGAGATTTTTAGAGACCAAGGTGACATGGAACAAGGAAGTTATATTAGGCATTTGTGCTGATTAAAGTAGGGCTACTTTCCTTATATAGAGCAAAGGGAAGTCTTGGAACCGGGTCAGGTAACTTGGGCTGAGGAGGCAAGTGTTCATTGGTTAGCCTAGGCCTTCCTTTTCTGGGAGAGCAGAGCATAGAAATTTAGTTAAATTGTGGTTTGCTGGCATGGAGTTTAGCATGAACAACTCTGTCTTGGGCCTAACCTGATTAACAACTGCAAAGAATAAAGGCAGCAACTAGTGATGGACAGACCTGGGTTTCAGTCCTTCCTGTTTCTTTTGCTATTTGTCTGGCTTTGAGCAGGATGGATAAATTTCTAAGCATCAGTCTACTCATTTATAGAGTGGAAATAGACATCTAATCCAGCAGATGGCTGGCACATTGATTGCCACATAGCAAGTACGAAACAAATGGCAGGTCTTTCTTTCCCACTTCTGCCCACACCCCAGGATCTCTGCTTAGCTAGACTTTCAAACAAGGCATATACTTTGGAAGCAGCCAGGAATGAAGGTTCCAAGAATCCCTGTTCTGATTAATGAGGAGTGTGCAAAGCTCAGTGGTGCTGTGGTAGGGTGTTTTTATATGCCAAAAGCATTCCTCCCTTTGGTCATTTATATTTTAGAAGGCCCAGATCAGATACTCCACACCTAGTCTGTTCCCACAAGACAAAGTTAACCTAGAAGTGAAAAGTGAGAATATCAGTGCTAACTGCCAGAGACGATAGCAATGATTAGTGAAAGGAGAAAAAGCACTCTGACAGTAGAGGGCAACTGAAGAGAAAATGGAATAACCAAAAATACTTTTAAAACATCCAGATAAAGTAATAAAGAAGTTCAATAATCTGATTAAATGCTATTAGTTTATACTTAAATAGGAAAAAACGTGGCAAATAACACTTAATGCTTTCATACCAACAAAAAAGATGAAAGCAAATGTAATTCTTTCTTCAGAAAAAAAAGTAAGTATTCACTATTTTTCTTTTTAGCATCGACTATGTGCTTTCTGTGATGCTACATATAACATAAACTTGTCCCCCATGAGGCTTATGCTTAGATGGTAAAAGAAGACAAACAAAAAGAGAGGATGAGTAACTCTGAGACAAATATTTTTACTTATCAGAACTCAATAAATTCAAAGACTACTAACTTTACAGGATAAAAAACCCTCTCAGATCTCCACACCTCCCTCCCCTTCATATCTATATATCCAATCAAACACCAAATCCCATCTTCTCCCCTTCTCCATCTCTCTTCAACTCATTCCCTCCAACACCACTGCCTCTCCCCTGGGTGGGGGCACCAACATCTCTAGTCTTGACTATTTCAGGCCTTTAAGCTTCCTTCCTTGCCCCCACCCCCCAATACTTATCCTGGATTAGTGTTTTTTTAATACAAATCAAATCCGTGCTTAAACCACTTTGATGATGCCCCACAGACTTCAGGATAAAAATCAGACCTTAAATAATATGAGAGTCCTTCGTTCTCTGCCTGCCTCTTCAGTCTTAATCTCCTACAAATCCTCCCTGTATTCAAGGCCAAACTGAACACTTAGGTCTCCTGTCCAGTCTTTAGTATATTCTCTTCTCTCTGCTCAGAATGACCTCATGCTCATGCATTTTCTTATGCCTGGATTATTCCTGTTCATCCTTCTGCATGCAGCTTTAGATGTCATCTCTTCCATGAAGCCCTCTCTGACCCCTCACACAAACAGAAGAAAGAGATGTATACCACAAACCTAGTAGGTACTCTACCTAACTACTCCTCCGATTATTACATCTACCCTAATCATAGTATCTATTGGAATTCTGTCTGCTTCTCTGTCTCTCCATTAGACTCGGAGATCACTGAGACTGGGAGCTCTCCCACTGTAGATTTTTAGGGCCCAACAGATTCTAACAGACATCAAGCACTCAGACAATACTTATTAAATGAATGAGTGGGTAGACTTGATGAGAAAGATGTTAGGGAGGAGATGGAATTCTAAATCAGTTTCAGAGGAATTTAAACTGGTATAATGGAATGGAGGGGACTTGCGAATCATTTTTATCTTAAATAGAGCTTATTAAAATGCAAATATCCTTAATGGTTCACACCAGAAGGTAGTGTTTATCACCAAGCATGTTCCAATTTAAAACCAGGCTTTATATAAATAAGATAGAATATTGGAGGGGATAAACTTTTAGAGACTAGAAGAAAACAAAACTCAGGGGTCCCTGGGTGGCTCAGTTGGTTAAGCGTTTGACTTTTAATTTTGGCTCAGATCATGATCTCAGGGTCTTGATCTCAAGCCCCTAATAGGGTTCTGTGCTCAGCGGGGAGTCTGCTTGAGATTCTCCCTCAGTCTCCCTTTGCCCCTCGCCACCACATGCTCTCTCTCTCTCTCCCCCCCTCCCCAGTTCTCTCAAATAAATAATTTAAAAAAAAAAAAAACTCATTCTCTCTAAACTAGATCCCTCCATTTTAGTCTGTTCACTCTGCCAATAAGCAAAATTTTAAATACTTCAATAGGAAAAATGCCCGAGATAATAAAAAAAAATTTTCCAAAATTTTAAGGGCTATGACTGAAATAAAATGCATGCCCCACAGAAGAATGTTCAGTAGCTCTTCACTATAGCATGAGCTCCAACTGTCTTGACACTTTACATTTCCCAATCTTCTTTTCCTTTTCTATCTCTGTCTGGTTATTATTCTGTTCTATACCCTTTGGAGTCCCGTGGGATGTTATATATTCCCAGTAAACCATAGTTTTATTTCTATATCTCTGCCTCTTCACATCTTGTAACTTTTTTCACAAGACCTTTTCCCTTTACTGAGCTGGTGAACTCACTCATTAATTCCCAATTCAAATTCTTACCTCCTCTCTGAAGCCATTTCCATCCCCTCCAAAGGCGAATTAATTCTCCCATCTCCACTCTCCCATAGCTATCTCTATTCAAATACTTTCTCAGGAGTTCTAGTCGCATGGAATATCAATATCAATAGGGACCAAGGGTTTTCATTTTCATTAAGTTGTGAAATATTTAGCTAAAGAGATAGCATTTCTGTAATATTTCTGAGGTCATATATGTACTGTGAAACTTAAAAAGAGATTATAGTTTAATATATTTTCCAAATTTGTACAGTCATGAAAGTCTTGAAGCCAGGAATCCCATTCTTCACAAAATAATTTGTAAGGCCAGTGCTCTGCAGAATATTTTAGGTAATATGGCCTATTTTGTGATTATATACGTGTCGGTCTCCCCAAAGAGTCTGTGTGCTCATTAAGAGCAGAATTCTTATGGCCAGTCCCATGTATCTCTCATGACAGAAGGTAATGCACATCCCTTCCTATGCAAGCCAATTTAAAAATGACTTAGTTGCAGGTCACAGAACCTTTGCACAAGAGAAACATGTTGGTAATGTAGCTGAATACTGGAGTACATTACGAAATTAATGGAAAGGCTGCAGAAATCTAGGACCTGGAGGAAAAAATTAGCAACTCCATGCTGTTGAGATACACATGTTCTCTCTTATCCATCCTCCATCACTGCAACACTGTTTCTCTTTGCATTTATGTGTCACTTTTTCTAAAATAAGAATGGCAGAAAACATGGGAACCACAACCAAAACAAGTACCCTTATCAGAAAATGTGAGCCTCTTTGTCCCAGTGTCTGTGTACCAATAACATTTAAGAACTCTGCTGGTCTTTGCATGGCTCATGAGCCCATGCTTAGGACTAATTTCTGTTACAAGGGAGATAGATAAAAGAACCAAGTCCTGACCATAATTCCAGCCACTCCTTTATTCAAGAGCCAAGCTTGGTAAACTACCCAAAAAGGAGAGATGGAAAAGCTTGATGAACAGACCAGAAAAGAGCTACCACCATATACTCTAGGTGATTAAACACTGCTCAACTAAAAGGCTGTCCAGATACTTTATCCTTGCTAACACAGGAAAATAACATTCTGTGGTGGCGGCGGTGGTGGTGGTGGTGGTGGTGGAGGAGGAGGAGGAGGAGAGAGCGGTAACTCACTTTCTGTTCTGGCTTCCAGCATTCTTGCCCACGGGACTTTTCAAAAAGCAAAACGAAGGGACATGGAGAATATATACTTAGCTTATTGAAGCAGAAAGATGCTGAATTTGTCCTTAAAATGCAAATATCTGAACCCTTTTAAAACCCCTGGAAACTAGGTTACAAGAGAAACACCTCTCCGATTGGTTAACCATGTCAATTTAGATCTTTATTTCATTTTTTCTGGTGGAGAATCACAATTTGACCTCCACACCACCCCTAAAATCTGGGTAAAAAGAAGCCGAGTTATACACAACACTGTTACAATTGACATAAATCTAACATTATTTAATACTTATCTTTCCACTTTACCAGAAAAAAATTTAGAAGAACCACTTAGATTCTACCTTTCCTATACTGCTTACCTAGAGTTTTACAGTCACCAATAGAGCAGAGTTTAATTTTTTTGAGAGATAGAAAAATGAAGAATTAAAATTGTAATTAGAAAAATTGCCTCAATCAGAATTGCACTTCAAGATGCTTGAATGGATGGGCTAAATAAGTTCAGGCATCCATTAGTTTCCAAATTGAATTAAAATATATTGAGTGCTAATTCAAAAATCTAAAGGCAGCCAGCTGGAATAGAATGGGAATCATCTGGGTCTAAAAGGGTAGTGCAGATGACACAAAGCAAGGAAAGACAATGGCATTTTTGCTGACCTGAAAGAATGAAACAGAAATCTTAAAACCACTAGTAATTTATTACAGCCCATTATACTAATATCGCTGTTTACTCCAAGCCTGCATCACGGGGGGTCTCTTTTGATTCTGCACAGCACAATAGCCCAATGCTAATCCTCCTCTCTGCTCCTTCCCACAGGAAGCCCTTTTTCTCTGCCATTTGCTGTGCGCAGCACAGATGACCTGTGGTAACTGCTGAAGACATTTTCACCCATATTTTTTAGCAAATGTAATTTCCTTTTGATGCTGCCATGTCCTTTCCCCGCCCTTCTGTGACAACGAACTCCAATAATCATGCGACTAACATAAAGATAGAGATCAAGTAATGCAGCCAGCTGTATCACAACTTTTGACTTTCAACTTTGTACTTACTTGGGTGCACATATTACCATTTGAGGAAATGAAAAGCATTTTTTTCTCTAATGAAAATTGCTTTTGGCCTGGGGTGAGGCTGGTGGTATTGTCCTGAGCTTAAAAAAAAAAAACAAAAATTTCATATAACTTGGCTCTAACAAAAGTCTTTTAAAAAAAAGTGAATGCTTTTTCACAACACACATTTTCAAAATACCCCATGACTAAAATACTCATTAATTATGGTCCTGAAGTAATACTCCTTGTTTTTAAGACTTTCAAATATTCTGAATCTTTGAAGAAATTTGTATTTTGAAGGAAGAGAGGAGGAAGAAGAAAGAGGGGGGAGAAAGGGTTGCATAACTAGAATTACATAGCAAATTATACCAAAATTCAGTGGCCTAAAACAACCATTTGTTATGTTCATGTATTCTGTGGGTCAGAAACTTAAGACACAACATGGCCAGGATGGCTCTGCTCCCTGTTGGCTAAAGTCTCTGCTGAAAGACTTCAGAGATGAGGTCTAGAAGCATTTGAAGACTCACTCAGATGTCTGGCTGTCAGTGGTAGCTATCAACTAGAGAAGTCAGCTGTAGTTCATGTCAGCTGGAAACACATGGCTTCTTTGTTTGGCTTGGGATTCCTCACACTTGGTCCAAACTTCGCAGTTTGGGACCAATATGATGTCGGTCCCCCCAAAAAACACTGCTCAGGTCATGATCTCAGGGTCCTGGGATAGAACCCTGTATCAGGCTCCCTGCTCAGTGGGGAACCTGCCTCTCCCTCTCCCTCTGCCCCTCTACCCTGCTTGTGCTCTCGCTGTCTCTCTCAAAATGAATAAATAAAAAACCTTAAAAAAAAAAAAAAAAGAAAGAAATAGACTTGACAAGTTCCTGAACTTTGAGCTATTTACCCAAAAAGACTGTTTTATACTGGAAGAGATTAATTTTAAACATGAAGTTTAAATGTTTTCTGTTGTCAACAGAAATGGGAGTCTAAGAATAAGATGAGATCAATTATATATATCATAAAGAAAGCCACTTTATTTTTATGTGTGAGTTGCAGCACACATATGTGTGGCCCTACTAGGGATCTAGGAATCTCTTTAAATTTTCAATATGTTAAGAAGAAAGCTATTCCTCAGACCATAAGCTACATGAAGTCGTGAACTGTCAGTCCTTTCATCCACTTAATCATTTTTTATTGAATACCTACCATGAGCAAGGCATTCTAGTAGGCACTAAAAATACAGAAATGAATGGTATAGTCCCTGCCTTCAGGGAGCTCAGAATCTGTAGCAGAGAAAGGAAGCAACCAATTATTTTAATAGGGGAACTCCGTAGGTCCAATCACCAAAAAAAAGGGATCCCCGTACACAGTTTAAAAACCTCAAGAGGGAGGGGCGCCTGGGTGGCTCAGTCATTAAGCAGTCTGCCTTCGGCTCAGGTCATAATCCCAGGTCCTGGGATCAAACCCTACATTGGGGTCCCTGCTCAGCAAGAAGCCTGCTTCTCCCTCTCCCACTCCCCACTGCTTGTGTTCCTGCTCTCGCTCTCTCTCTCTGCCAAATAAATAAAATCTTAAATAAATAAATTAAAAAATAAAAACCTCAAAAGGAAATGCAAGAATCATCAAAGTTAAACACAAATTCAGAAAACATGCCAAATCCACAGATCATTTATTATCTGCTTAGCTCAGTTAGTGCAAACTAGCAACAAAGTCAAGATAGTGGATTCATTTACTTTGTGGCCCAGTTAGCTCTGCATGTGACAAACTCTGTCCCAGAGCTATAAGCTACATTCCTATTTCCAGTCAATCATCATGAAAATGCACAATTAGGAGGACTGATTCTCAAGTGTGTATGGTTAAAAGGCATCCATTCTCACTTTAAGAAAATGCCTTAATACTTAAAAGCTTCTGATGGTGGCGCTATTCTATCAGGTCACTATGAAGCTAGGGAGATGAAAGGTCAACTAAATCATTTTAGAAACCTAGACATACCATATTTCACCAAACCAAAGACATCACCAATTATAAGATGCCCCATTATTTTATTTACCACCAGGAAAGACAAATGATATCAAATAAACTATGACACTATGCTAAGATATTCTCGATTGCTGGTCATATCCCAAAATCAGAGATATAAAAAATATTTTTAAAAATTTCATCTTACAATGAATGCAATATGGTATATGAGAAGCCCTGATAAATTTCCAAGGAGAAGTGACAATGAGACAAGTTCTGATAACTTTGGGATAGTTCTTAAACAGGAATGGTCCTCAGTAGACTTAGAATCCATACTCTTTGTCAGGACCTACAGAGCTTTATACAATCTGATTTCTTCTGGGCCAACCTGCTTGCTATTCACTCTTCTCCAGTCTCCCTGGACTTCTAGACTTACTCCTGGCTTGGTCCTATACTTTCTGTCCTCCACTTGGAACTCTATTTCCTATTTCTCCCACTGATACAAGCACTTCATTAGCACATAGAAATTATATTTTCTCAATGTTAAAAGAATACCTGGCATAAAATAGACATGACATAAATATATTTTAATAAATTATAAAGTCATCTGAAAATAAAAATAACTAAAGTGTTTAACCCAATCCTGAGTCTCTGATTAGCATAAAGAGGGAAAGAATTTTAAATATGAAATTGGGTGAATGCTATTTGAGTTACCCTCCAACAGAGTCCCTAAAAAGATTTATTCTCAGTTTTTTTCAAGGTTGGGACAATTAGAAATTTAAAAAGCAAATCAAACACTGCAACTTTCGAAGAGCCAAATTAAAAGGGCTAATTCTTGTGAATAGAGCATTCCTCTCCTCCCCACCTCGGGGACTCAGTATCATTAGCTTTTGGAATAAAGAGGTCACCACAGATGAAGATGGTGATAACTTATAGTGTAACAGAGTGACAGGGATCCATTAAGAATCAGGAAAAGGATATGAATAAAGAAAGAAGAAGCCTCTGAAAGGTGCCAGAACCATCTACCACCATAACAGCAATCATTTTTCTAAGTGTTTGCAGGTACACAGTACTACAGGTGTTGTAGAATGACCTGTACAGGTTAATTCCATTCATTTCCCACCTCTCTTAACTTTTCTTAGCTACCCCACACGGTTTATGCAAAGTATGCAGTTTTTAAATGGGACACACACACAGAGCTCATTTATTTGCTATGTTAGAACAAAGGAGAAAAAAGATGGTAATCACCAATCTCCAAGCCCCCTTCATCTATTTGTCCATCCTCGGTTTCAAGAATCATGCATGTCATGCTTTGGGATAGATGTAGCTTACAAGGTGCCTGATGTTATGATTCTTCTAGAAACATCTTTCCCATCCCTGGAGGAGCTACAGGACTTGAGTAGATTTGGGATCCAAATGATATCAAGATCCTACTAGGTCTTGGGGCTTTTTCTTGATATCATAGATGAATTTCAACAGCTCTAGTCTGTTTCTAGAGTTCAGAGAATTTAAAGATCCTCTCACAATTTATGTTCACTTGAGCAGGAGCAGCTTCTCCCCGTGCCTTTCCTCCAAGGATTACACACCAGAATGAAGGGTAAGGAAAATTCCTCATGGGGTTATTTCATGCCAAGACCCAGGAAAAAGAGAGGCTGTTATTATTGGCTCCGTTACTTTATCTTATTTAGAGATTCAGGAAAAAAACTTAAAAGCATCACTCTGGCAGTAGTCTACTGACTGACACAAAATTACTTTTAATTCATTGGTATATTATGTGCAAAGTCACCATCAAAAGCCCTGGGCCTGAAGTATAACTAATTCATTTTCTTATATCAGGAGAAAAAACAAATTATAAAAGAAATTTATCATAACATTGGGCATGGTGGGGAGGCAAAGTGAGCTTAAACAGTTTGGTTTTAGGATGAACACCATTTGGGGAGTTGAGAGGTACATCTAATCATTGCCCAGCTTATCTCTACCTCAAAGTTCTCTTTCTTAAGGAGAAGGCGAACTAGTGCTTTGCAAATGGGTCTCTCATAAACTCTCAACTGTGATTATTCAGACACAGTGAGAAATTCAAAAATTAACCATAATAACTGACATTCTTCCCATTTTGTAGATCAAGACATGTTCTCAGGGCCACAGAGGTAGTAAAGTCCAAACTCAACAATCAGTTTCGTCTTAACCCTGAACTATCATATCAAAGGGAGACACACCAGACAGAATGAAGGCCAAGGGCAGAGAATAAAGAGGCAAACATCAGCAGCTGGTGACATCAGGGAACATGTATTACATTTCAGAGCTCTACTGGGTGATGGAAGGGACTTAGAAAGAGGGGTTTCAGTGACTCAACCAGATTTTAAATATTTCAACCAATTATAAATCTTCAATTCAAACTAGACTCCAGGGTGTTTGCTTAAGGGCCTCTAGATATGTCTTAGAGAAGAAGTAAGCATGAATTTTAACTACCACTCCCCTAGACTTATTTTAATTTGTTGGAAGGTGATAGTATTACCATTAAAAATCAACATTGTATATATAAAATATATTTTATAATATGTAATGATATGTGTGTACACACACATAAATCAGGAGAATTAGACATCAAAAAATAAAGTTTTGGGGGAGGAAAAGAGTGTTATTATTACGGGTATTTTTTATTTTCCTTATTGTGTATTTCTATAATGTTTGAATTTTTGAGATTGAGCACATACTATTTTTAAATTTGGGAGAAAACAAGGTGGTTTTAATTTTTTGATCATTGCAAGAAAATGAAAGATCAGCAAAAATGTTAACAATATTAGAGTCATTTAAAAAAGGAAAAGATTTTAAAAGTTTAAAAACAGAAGTGAAGACATCTGAGCTAAGGAAAAAGAACTGGTGTTCTAATTACCAGTATTCTCTTCTTTCATTTTCAGAAAAATAGATAAGGTGCAATGCAAAGGACATAAGAGAAAACAAAGAAGTCATTTTCTTATTACTTGGAGGAAGAGGATTCAAAAAGAACAAAGATGCTCATTGACAGGTCTAACTGTAGACATGTTATTAGAAGGGGGGAAAAAGGAGAATTCAGAATCATAGGCATTTGTTTCATCTGTCACACTTCCTTCTTCACGGAGGCACAGTGAATTTGCAAGCCAGCTACTAAAGAAGAGTGGCCAAGTAAAATAGAGGAAACAGGAACCTGTTATTCCCCCTAGGAACGCAGTCAATTAAATGCAGCCTGGAAGGAATCTAATCTAATATCAAAGAAGCTGTCAGGGGATCAGTTCCCTAGAGTTTAGGGTTAATGATGTAGAGCATGGCAGCCTGGCCAGGAGCAGAGAAAAAGAAACCTCACCAAGATCAGGTGTAACTAGAAAAGACCAAAATAAAATAAAATAAGCATTTTCCAGAGTAATGGAGGACCTTGAGCAAAACCTTCTGCAGACATGTCACAATATCCTCTACTTGCAGCAGTCTTTAAAGGGTTGGGTTCTCCAAGATTAGGACGTTTCACTGTAAATCAAAGTTTTTGTAAGTAAAATCGTAATCAGCATTGACAAGTGACCTCCCTCAGTATCATTCAGAAGTCTTAGTAGACCCATAGTAAGTCCCTCTTCCACCCAGGGTTCAGTGGAAGCATTATATTAATCCTGAAGTTTTCATACAAAAGAGCTCTAAGATGAAGGTCACTGGTAAAACTCTACCTAGAAATCTGAGTGTGAATTCATTAATTACCAGACAATTGTCCACTTGTCAAAAATCAGTGACCAACACAAATGGGGGCAAGGTGAACTACTAACTGCTGGGGCTTTACTAGCTGTGGTCAACACACCTGTCCTTTTAAAGAGCTATGAATTTGTGAAAAGGTTCTCCCATCATTTCACATTTCTCCCATTGACAGGTGAAGTTAAGAAAGAAATATTACCATGAAAATAAACAGGCAGACAGACTACAGCCCATGTTTAGTATTTAATCTTAGTTACTAAAATTCATAAGCAACTGGCCTTTTTGTTTTCATACATTTCATTGCCAGCAATATGGCAGACTAGATATCTTGAAAATTCATTCCACCTGAAGGACAATTCCCTTCCCTTTCTCTCCTCCTCCTTCCTAATCACAATCCAGGAGTTACCCTGAAAATTGGTATTTCTTCTAGCTGTATACACTGGAAAAAAAAAAAAATCCAACATGCCCCTTAAGCCTTTGACAGATACTATGCTTTTCATCTTATCTAATTCTTATATTTAACTATTTTATTAAACACTTTTGTGATTTAACCTTTTTATAATCAGTAAATGTTAAGTGAGATAACAGAAAGGCAATATGAGAGACAGAAAGAGGATTTTGTTAGCCTCGATGGAATTAGTCTCTTTGATGAAATCAAAGAACAAACAACCCAGTGACAGAGCTGTAGTAGGCACTTTGGAGGGAAAATAGAAAGTATATTGTATCCCTAAAAACCGTCATGGAAGCCTTACCATTACTTAGAGTTTAATGGGTCTGAAAATAGTAGTGAGAAAGGAATAAACCACTTTTTCCTTCTGGAAAAAAAGTGTTACCTCCCCTAGGATATCACTCAGATAGCCAAGAGAGCCAGTTTACTCAATGGTACATACATGGCCTCTAAAAATTAATAGACCTTTCAGGGGTTGCTATTTATTACCTGATGCTGATGTCTAGGGCTAAGCAAGTCTGAGTGGAAAAAAAAAAAAAAGGTACAGAAACACAAATGCTCACATTGACAAATTAAAATGACTATGAGTTTTGCTACAACCTATCATCTAATTCTGAGAGTACCAATGGCTTTTGTGGATGACATTTATTTAGCACTTACTAAATGCCACACATCAGACTCAGTAGGTACTACTATTATCTTTGCTTTACAGAAAGAAACTGAGCCTTAGATTAAGAAAGTGGCCCAAGAAATCCCCACAGAGGAGAATTTATGGGCACAAGGGGAAAAAATTAAATACTAAGCATTTCTGTTTCTGGACAATTGCTCAGAGGCTAAAAAGCCAGTATGCCTCTCAATATGGGACACAGCAACTCAAAAATCCATCTCAGTGCACAGTCTCAGGAACACCATGAAATCTAACCACGGAATTCAGAATAAACCACAAATAGCAATGAAGAATTTAACACCAAGGGAAAACCACAAGCAATTAATATTAATAATTTCACACAGACATTATAAAATCATATTTATGAGACTCAGAATCACAGACCCTCAGGATTATGACCCCAGAAGTTTTTGTAATGGCAATAAAGCAGGATCTGATTAATATGAAACTAAACTATCACATTCGTACCCTTTTTTTTTTTCCCCACAATCCACCATGTAATCGCAACAGAACTAAAACATAAATTTGACAATGTTTATGGTGTTTGGCTTGGAACTTCCCTACAGACCCAACACTTATAAGATCTGGCTGAAGTTTCTAACTGCTATTAAGCTCCCAAGTCCTTGGCCCAGGTAAAATTCAGAATAAAAAGGGTAGGATAGTCATTACAGTTGATCCATTAGATTTTCACATTCACCAACAAAGGTCCTTTGAAACCACCTTGGTTTTTCTTTACCCAGGCTACCACAGTACCTGCACAAGAGAGATGAAATTACTTTTCGGCAAGTGACTTAACAATAACAGGATGAAATATAAATACATACACACACATATATATACACGTCTACTCACACGTGTGCATACATGGTGCTAAAGAAAATGACTAACCTCTACATGATAGTAATTTTGTCTATTAACAGGAGCAACAGGCTAAATCCTAGAAGGCATCCACGTCAAATGCCCTCGGCAGCAAACAATGTGATCCTCATCTTACTTCCCCATATGGGAACCATCTAGACAGATGAAGAGATTGCCATGTGAGCACTGCCTGCACAACCTGACTTGCTTTGCAATGCTGTAAAAGGACTTTACCAAAACTTTTTCAGTCAAAGGTATGTACAAGGTAATACAGTCATTTAATTTCAAAATGCTAAAGCAAAAAAATATATATATTGAAATGTAAATGGCTTAAATGCCTGAAAAATAAAAGCATTACTTCATACAGGATGTAATAACAGGAAAATCACTACCTCCTCCCCAACCAGAAGAAAAAAACAACATAAATCTATTCAAGAAAAACAGATCAAGAAATATATATTAAAGAAAATGTGATGTCTATTATTTAAGTTGAGGGGCGCCTGGTTTAAGTGTCCGACTCTTGGTTTTGGCTCAGGTAGTGATCTCCGGGTCCTGGGATCAGCCCTGCGACGACGGGTTCTGTGCTCAGCGGGGAGTCCGCTTGAGATTCTTTCTCTCCCTCTCCCTCTGCCCCTCCCCTTGCTTGAACTCTCTCTCTTTCAAATAAATCTATAAATCTTAAAAAAAAAAGTTCATGTAGGTCAAGAACACTAAGTAGGTCCAACCATTCCTTGGGCTCTACTAGCAACACCACTCTAGCCTGTGAGGATTATAATAAGACAGAGAACAGATTGGTAGTTCCTACAAGCAGGGAACTGGGGTGGGAGAAATGGGTGAAGGGAGCCAGAAGGTACAAAATTCCAGTTATAAAATAAATAAGTCATGGGCGCCTGGGTGGCTCAGTTCGTTGAGCGACTGCCTTCGGCTCAGGTCATGATCCTGGAGTCCCAGGATCGAGTCCTGCATCGGGCTCCCAGCTCAGCAGGGAGTCTGCTTCTCCCTCTGACCCTCTTCCCTCTCGTGCTCTCTATCTCTCATTCTCTCTCTCTCAAATAAAATCTTTAAAATAAATAAATAAATAAATAAGTCATGAGGATATAAGGTACAGCATGACAACTATAGTTAACAACACTGTATTGCACATTTGAAAGTTGTAAGAGAGTAAATCTTAAAAGTTCTCATCACAAGAAAAATATTCTGTAACTCTGTATGATGAGAGATAAGTCTAGTTGGACTTATTGTGGCAATCATTTCACAATGTATTCAAATACTGAATCAATGTGCTATATACCCAAAACTAATATATATTAAGTATACCTTGATAAAACCATAAAAAGGGATTTTAGATCATTTACATTATGTCAAATAAAAAAATTAAAATTACTGTTTTGTTAACTATGGTACAGTGTGTTTTGAAGTCACTGAGACCTGGATCCAAAAGCTGCCTCCCTTTCTCTACCTTTCCCCATACCCATTCTTCCTGCAAACATTAATAAGCACCAACCTCTGCTAAACATTGTGCTGGGTACTGGAGATACAGCCATAAATTGAGACAACTGATAGTTTAGTTGTATGACTAGCCTAGTAGCTTTGAGTCTCAGTTTCACCACTGGTGAGATAGGACACATATCATGGGGTTTTGTGAGAGTGAAACAAGATGCTTGATACAATGCCTGGTATGTGCTCAACAAATGCTAGTTCTCTTTAATTTCCCTAACTGAATGAAGACTTAGGAGAGGAAGAGTTGCATTTCCCCTTCCAAATGTATAATACTTCTCTTGGATCCTTTGGTGGGTTAAGAAGAAACAAAAATTGAGAAAAGTTCAATGATTAATCAGAGATCAGTCAGTAAATAAGGACATCACTGAATAAAGAACCTAGATTTTCCAATGCCTACTCCCACCAATACCTACCTATTTTTCATTATATTATATTTCAGACTACAGTATATGCATTATGGATGAGCTCAGAATAATCTGAAGAATATTTATTTATAAAGGGTTGATGCACAGAGATGTGGATATACAGAAGGAGAAGAGTAGTAACCTGGATCTACTACTGGATCTAAACCTGGATCTAAAAGCAGTTGGAGATACTACCACCCTCAGGTCAAAGAAGGAGTGGGAGCAGTTGCCAAAACCTGGAAGAAAAGAGGGTGATGCAGAATCCTTCTTGAGTGACCTGTATTTGGGGGACATATCTAGCTGAAGGCAACCTTGCAAGAAGGAAACCAGAAGAACCACTCCTCAGGCCTCATTCTTCTCCAGCCCTCCAGTCTCCTACAGGAAGACTACATTAGCCTAATCCAGCTGGAAGCCAGAGGGCAAGGGATCACTACTGATATAATCTCTATAGATTAGTCTCCTAGACACAGAGGAGAGAAACTTGGAGAGTGGATTGAAAGGAGCAGATGCAAGATGTCCAGCACAAATTCCAAAGGTGCTAACTCAAATGTTCACCACTATTGTTTATAACTCTGAATACAAATATTTTTTTTAAAGATTTTATTTATTTATTTGACAGAGAGAGACACAGTGAGAGAGGGAACACAAGCAGGGGGAGAGGGAGAAGCAGGCTCCCCGCCGAGCAGGGACCCCGATGCGGGGCTCGATCCCAGGACCCTGGGATCATGACCTGAGCCGAAGGCAGACGCTTAACGACTGAGCCACCCAGGCGCCCCTATAACTCTGAATACAAATTTTTAGTGGTGACTGTTTTTTGCAACTAAGCCACAAAAGTCTATTAAATTCAAACATACCTCAAGAATAAAACTGTAGTGGTAACCCTCTCCTCCAAAGCAGTTGGGATATTGATAAATAAATCACAAAAAGTCAGTAAAGTAAAGGATTATTATGTTAACTTATAAACATACATTAATTGTGAATCTTTGGTAAAGGACCAAAGGACTTTTCTTTGGTGTGAGTCTACAAACAACTGAAATGCACATGGTCCTTCCTTCATAAACGGCTCCCATAGCACATCATCTTTGTTTCCTTGTATTTGTTTCTTTAAAGTTGTATGAGAACTTAAAAACACTTGTGTAGCGCTGCTGGTATAGAACACTTCTAGATTTTTAATAAATTTTCCCAATATTCTGTAGTCATCTTGCCCACCCAAATTTAATAGACATCTTTATATATTCTCTTGAGATTTTATAAAACATCCAATGTAGTTTTTAACTCTTACTGTCTAATTTTATTAATTTGTGTAATATTTATTAAATTATATAATTACAATAAAATGAAAAATGTCAAACAGATTTAGAAATAAAAACAACTGTCTTTTATCATACAAAATTCAAATGGTGGGAGTAAATAGACACAAGTATAATAAAGAATGGCCGGCTTCCTGAGAGCCTTCAGGAAGCAAAAGAAACTTACAGTGAATATCACAAGAATGCAAGTCAGATTAATCTGGCAAGTCAGCTAATAGAATCAGGTTAAGAAATAGTCTACTATAATAAATAGCACTAGTTTACCCAAATCTACCATTTGCAACACTGTCTCTTAGAGTCAATGTGCTTCACTTAGCTCTATAAATATGTATTTACTGGATAAATGGGTAAATGAATGGATGGATGAGTGGATGGAGAAAAGGAAGGAAAGAAGGGAGGCAGGCGTTTGGAGATTCAACTCAAACCACCTTCAAATACATGTCCTCTGCATCAAGAAAACAGGAGAGGGGGAACAGCAGGGATGATTCTTAAACCACCATGCATGTATACTGGAATTGAACAATTCAGTAAATAGATGGCACATGGTAGAAGCCAAGTCTGTCACTGTACAAATGCAAGGTTACAAAGAGAGACCAGAATGATCATGTAGTAATGGATGACAGTTGGAGACATCAGTATTAACATGTTTACCTTGACATAATATTAATAGATACATATAGAAGTATTTACAGATATGTATGTATACATAGTTAGTATATACACATATTATTTTCTTACTCTGTCAGCTAAGAAGGCCTAGAAGCAAGAACATCCCTGTAGCAATGAGTAAATCCAAGGCTCAGATCTTTGTTTCTAATGTCATGTTCAAAAAATGGAACAAACAATCCTTAGAGAAATGACTGCCTCAAGAGCCAAAGTAGGGAATATACAAGATGAGCCTGAAGAATCTTACAGTGCCAGAAGATAAAGTGCTAAAAGCAAACAAACAAAAGTAAAAACAAAAGAACATAATAATAAGGGCAAGTCAAAGGACAGAAGCCAACTGAAAGGGCTCCCAATGGTCAAAGCTGGAACAGTTTGAGCAACAAAATTTATAAATAAAGTCAAATAAATGGGGGAAAAGAAATAAATCTTCCATGCAGAAGAATTCTAAATACCTTATGTATGTTATTCTACCCTCATAAAGTAAAGCATAACTCCCATTTCTCAAGTGTAGACTCCTTTCCAAAGAGGACAGTATATAAAGGGGGGAAAAGAGTAACTACACAATGGAGAAACCTGACAGACACTATTTCAGCCAGAAGATAAAAGGTAATATCAGCAGCGAAAAGTCATGTTCAAAGTATGTGCCTTTTCATAATGTAATGAGAATGGCACTTTACATTCTCTGTACTCTTCCTCCCCAGAATCTATAACTCTAGTCCAATCAGGAGAAAAACACCAGACAAATTCCATTTGAGGGACAATCTACAAAGTACCTAATCAGTGCTCCTCAAAACTGTCAAGGTCATCAAAACAAAAAAAGTCTGAGAAACTTTCAAAACCAGAAGGAACTAAAGAGACATAACACTAAATACAATATGGTATCCTTGATAGATACTGGAACAAGAAAAAAAAGCATTAATAAAAACTAAGAAAATCTGAATAAACTATGGATTTAATGAATAAATAATATATCAATATTGATTTATTAATTGTAACAAATTCACCATACCAATGTATAACATGTTAATAATAGGGGAAAGTGGGTATGGGGCAGAACTCTGTACAATCTTTGCAAACTTCTACAAATCTAAAACTATTCTAAAATTTAAAACTTTTTTTGAAAAACTTATTAAAAGGGATATTTTTTGGCAACCATGAACCTGTAATCTCTACATTTGTCCAAAGCAAGGAAAAATAAAGCTTATCTTACTTACTTCCCCAAGCTCATCTCAAACAACTCTTTCTCCCTTCTAACCATATTGGACTTCTTTTCAATCTTCAAGGATGACAGTTCCAAAAATTCTGGACATGCTGTTCTACTGCCAGAAAAACTCCCCAATTTTCACTTATCTGATACTTTCTTTTCTGTCTGAAGCAATCCACAAGACCTATCTCATACATAAAAGCCATCCAGAAAGAGCAGAGTGGCATATCTAACCTTTCTTTGAATTTGGTAGGAATCAACAGAAAAATAGCCCCCATTCATAATGCAGTGAGAAATTCAACAAGAGGTAAAGAAGAGGTACTAATGTTATAAAGTGTTAACTTCCTATTCCCTCCTCAGTTTCACTTTTGATGCCAACCACGTTTTTCCTCCACCTAGAGCCCAAAAGCTCCTTTGCTCCGGTTTGCAACTAGAGAAGCAATGGAAATAACAAATTAAGAGCCTAGGGGCCATTTGAGGTGGAAGCTTCCAGTCTGCTGAAACTATGAAATTGACCCTAACAACCACAAGTAAGGACTGTTACTGGTGGCAGACACTGCAGAATCTGTATGCCCTTTTCTTGTTTAAGTGCCAGGAAGTGGATGGACACCAGTACTTCTGTTTCCCACAAGTCCATAGAGGAAACGTAATTCAAACTTGTCTAAAGGGATAAAATCAAGAAAAAAAAATACGAAAATTATACCTAGCCACTTGGCAAACAAGGACTTATTAAAAAAAGGGCAAGTAGTAGAAGAAAGGTGGCCATAATTTTACATGGCTTTTCTCCCTTTTAGGACTTAGAATAGGTAAGTGTCAAATCAAAAATTTTGTGGGGGCATCTGCGTGGGGCAGTCAGTTAAGCATCTGACTCTTGGTTTCGGCTCAGGTCTGATCTCAGGATTCTGAGATCAGGCCCCACATCCAGCTCTGCGTGGGTTTCTCTCTGCCCCTTCCCGCCGTGTTCTCTCTCTCACTCTCTCCCTCACTGAAATAAATACTTGTTTAAAAAATTTGTCAATTCCCTTTTCTTCTTTGTAGCACTCATTACACTTGTAATTATTAAGATCTGTTTCCTGCTATAATATTGCAGGGATCATTCCATTTTGTTAACTAAATCCCCACAACCTACCTTAGTGTTATTACATAGTAAATGCTCAGTTAACAGACTTCTTGAGTGATAAAATATTTATGCCTCTTATCTAGTTTCTGAACTATTTTAATGCAACCAGATGTATATTTTTTTTAACTCTACTTCCTGGTCTTAATAAAGTACTTAAAATAAATCAATTTTCCTTCAGGGGCTCAGCTATCTTACTAATGAAATTTAAAAACTGTTTTAATTGTAATTTCTCAGTCTACATTATACCCAATGACACAAGAGTTTAAGCAGAAATTTATTTATAATTAATGTGTCCTTTTCCAAAAAGGCGTCAAAAATGTCTGTCACTCACCTTTGAAAGACCTGGCTAAATGGCTCCTTAAACCTTCCAGTTAATCTAACCACAGGGAATATTAAATATTTAGGAGTGAAGTGGCATCTAGTTTGTCAGAACAATTCCATTTAAATTATACTCCCTTGTAACCAATTGTAACTGATGATTTAATTAGGTGGATAGAATGACTTACAATGATCATTAATAAGCTGTGTTAATGTCATCAAAATTCCTATTCTCCAGAGTTGAAAGAACAGAAAGGGGAAAAAAGGAAGAAAGAAAAACCTACCTTGTAAGGAAGATGGCCTATTTCACAAAATTCACTTTTTTTTGTCCATCCAGTTATTAGCCTTGTTTTGTCTGGAATGTTCACACTAAATACAGCAACAGCTTTATTTTGCTTTGTATAAAAGACTGCTTCACTTGATAACATTTGTAGAAAAAGTATGCATTGTGTAGCTATTACAAAGTATCCAAAATGATAGTTTTGTTTTCTTTTTCTAAAGGTATTCATTCATAAAAACTGTTCTTATTATTAAATCTGGGTCAAATAAAGTATAAGAAAACAAATATGCAAATAAAATTAGGTCTTTAGAAACTATATATATATATATTTCATGCCTTTTAAAACATTTTATTTTGGAGCCCATATGTGGACTCCAAAAAAAAAAAAAATTCAATCCATCTTGTAAACAAAAACAGACATGGAATAATGTCTATGAAGAATATCCTGAAGGACTCTGGATTTACTTCAGAGGCTAACAACATCAAGAAAACTTCCCTGAAAAACAAAACAAAACAAAACAAAAACTTCATTGAATCTTGCTCAGACAGCAGGCAGACAATGATACTGAGTTTAAAGATGGAAACCTACATCCAGTGTGGCAGGACACATTGTGATCTGCTGATCATACTGATTCCATACGACACCCACAAAGGGGAAAGAGGCTTTCACTTCTCATTTGTTATGTTGAAAGTGATCTCAGCAATGAAGAAATTCTATTTCAAACTCCCCTGCTATCTAAATGACAAACCCTATACCATTTGCTCATAGGAACAGGAGGAAAAATGAAAGTAGGCTTAGTTCCATGAATAAGGAGAACTGCAGCCATGGTGGATCCTTAAAAAAAAAAAAAAAAAAAAAAGCCCATTAATCCAAAGTAACTCTCTTTAAACCCGACAAGAAACTCCCACAAAGGATTCATTATTTATAGGAGTCTCTGCAGTGAAATGGATTAAGACTTACTTGTCCTCAAAGAAACATAAGACAACTAATTCAATAGAAAGGATTAGTTTATCTCTTGAACCAACTAAAGCCACTATTACCTTAAAAAGTAAGATAACCTGAAAATTATACCATGAGGGGGCAGCTTTTATTGGAGAGGAGGAGGGGGCAACATCAAGAAAACCCCAATCAAAAAAGATAATTGCAGAACACACTGGTAAAGTCCACCAATGACAGACACAATGGGCATTCATTCACTCTTTCAACATCTTCAACCAAATATGCAATATATTCAAGGTCCTGCACTCGTATGAAGTGGCAAGAGAACAGAATGTAGCAATGGATGAACACCACTTAAGTGCCAGCACCTTTACGTGCGTTACCTTATTTCTCTCTCCTTATAGCCCTGTGAAGTAGGTTGTCATCTTCATTTTACAAAAGAGGAAACAGACACCACACAGAGCATTAAGCAGGCTGCGCAAGATCACAGACCTACCAAGTGGCAGAAGCAGCATCTAAACTTCTGCTCATACAACTCCCCGCACAAGTTCTTGCAGAAGAAATAAAGACATCATCTACCCTCCAAAAACTGATCCTGAACCAGGAAGAAAGAGTACAAAGACCACAGTAATAAATATGTCTGCAACAGTGCTATAAGGAAGAGCACATGCAGCACATTAGGACTTGAGAAATAAGGGAAGATTTGCAAGAAATGAAATTTAAGTTGGGCCCATGGTAGACTGTATCATGTGACCCATGAGGCATTGCAGAAGAGTGTAAACAAAAGAATAGAAGCAAAACAGTATAATGTAGGTTTGGGACACAACAAAAGCTTGATTTGGATTTCAGAATAGGGTACAGGTAAGCAATGTGCTTGATTTACAATGCAAAGTGGTGATCTGCAGTATCATCTCTGGAGGGAGGCTATCTGGATTCAAATTACAGCTTCACCCCTTGTTAGGCTATCTGAACTTACGCAAATTAAAGCCCTCTAAACCTCAGTGTCCTCATCTATAAAATAAGGATACTGGGACATATCCCTAGATTTGTTTCAAAGATTACATGACATAATATATGTCAAGCTCTTAAGATGACACCAGGCACATAAAAAGTGCATTAACTGTTATTAATAACTATTGTTTTTATGTGGGGAAATAGTGGAAGATAAGCCTAAAAATGAAGGTTGGGCCCATACTGAAGACTGGTGTGAACGCCACAGAGAAGAGTTTAAATAATGTATTAAAGGAAAGAGAGAGGTAATACTGAAAGGTTTTGAGTCAAGCAATTTTATAATAAGAGCCTACTTCAGAAAGAATGTGTTTGTGGTGTTCAGGATGGACTGGAAAAAAGAGACTAGCATTAGTGAATAAATCAAGACAAAAGTCCAAATAAGCAAAGGTAAAGGAAGATACCCACAATCCAACACTACCACCTAAAGTGGTGGAATGGAAGTAAATATAAGTATAGACAACAAAGATAATATAGAACTAGCCCTCATATCCTACTACAGAGGCAGTCTGGGGTTACTGAGGCAAATATATTGATCCTCTAAACTTACTGCATCTGCACTAATAAGAGATGCAGTAATGAGATCCTATGGCAATAACTATGTAATTCTACAAATATTAACTGAGTTTGTCCAGTTTTTTCTGCTCTGCAACAAACGTTTGTGATACAGTATTGAATATTAGGTTACATTATTCCCATCCTCAATGCACTCAGAGTCTAGTATGCTATCTAATGGAACATATATTAGTAGCCCAATAAATAGTGAATGGTAAAATGAAGTTTGATCACATCAATGGCATTTCTGAGGTCAAACAGACCATCATTAAAATCTCAGCCTACACACTTATTAAATTTGTGATTTGGATGGATTATTTAGTATTCCCAGCCCCAGTTTCCTTATCCAGAAGTAAGAACATGGAGTGTTATAGAGTGACATAATTGTGGTGAGGATTAAATGAAAGCATACATTTGAAGACTGTCAAGACTAGAATCAAGTGATCTAAAATATAAATTAAGAATATTTAGGGGCGTCTGGGTGGCCCAGTCGGTTGAACATCGGACTCCTGATTTTGGCTTAGGTCATGATCTCAGGGCCATGGGATCAAGCCCACATAAGGCTCCATGCTCAGGAGGGAGTCAGCTTGAGATTCTCTCTCTGCCCCTACCCCCATGCTCACTCACACACTCTCTTTCTCTCTCTCTCAAATAAATAAATCTTTAAAAAGAAAAGAATAATGTGTTTAGGGAACTAAAAAAAGGGAATTGGAAGCACAGAGGAAAAAAAGTATTAAAAATATCAAGAACACTTGAAAAAGAATCAAAGAGAAGTGTCAGAAATAGAAAATACAAGTAAAATTTAAAATATGTTGGATCAGTTAAACAGACATCTCTGAAGAGGTGACTTATGAACTAAAAAAGACAGAACTGAAGAACAACTCAGAATGAAGTACATAGAGTCAAAGAGAAACAAAATAAAATGTTAGAAGAGAGAAGATAAGGTGTAAATTCCAAAACAAATTTGGTATTCCAGAAAAAATGGGGAAAGCAGAGGAGAGAAAACATTTAGATGAGAACATTTAAGGTTGCTTTAGGATAATAATACTTTGGTTTGAGAAACACAACAAAGACTGCTAGAGAAAAGTCTAAAATCTAAGAAGAAATGTTAAAAAAAGGGGGGGAGGTAACTATGGATAAAAATTTATTCTAAGAGGTAGTGATAATGATGATGATGTCATCTACTTGTGTGGCTGGAAAAACAACACAGAAGTAAAACATTTGATAAATAATATATTAATTGAGAGTGGGCAGTATATGTTGAAGTATCTTTAAGTCCTTATAATGTTTGTAAAAAGACAGACTTACTTGTTAAATGAAATTGCAGAAATAAATCCAACCTCTTGTTATTCATAATAAATGCAAATGAACTCTGATAAAAAGAAACAAAAAGAATAAAGTTGGATACATCAAGTAACTAACTATAAAACTAAATAAAATCAGGGAAACAAATTTATATAAACAACACACATCTTAACCACACACCTTAAGGGGAAAAAATCCTAAGGGACAAAAAAGGGATAGTATAAACAGGCTGTAGGAGTAAAAGATTAAAACAAGAAAAAAATGTCCTACGGTGAGCGCTGTGAATTGTGTAAGACTGTTGAATCACAGACCTGTACCTCTGAAACAAATAATACATTATATGTTTTTAAAAAAAAAAAGAAGAAGAAGAAGATAGTAGGAAGGGAAAAATGAATGGGGGGAAATCAGAGGGGGAGACAAACCATGAGAGACTATGAACTCTGAGAAACAAACTGAGGGTTCTAGAGGGGAGGGGTGGGGGGGTGGGTTAGCCTGGTGATGGGTATTAAAGAGGGCACATATTGAATGGAGCGCTGGGTGTTATATGCAAACAATAAATCATGGAACGCTACATCAAACACTAAGGATGTAATGTATGGTGATTAACATAGCATAATAAAATTAAAAATAAATAAAAAATAAAACAAGAAAAAAGTCATAAAAGAAGGAAGAACAGAAGGAAAGAAATAATACAGATAAGGATAGAAATCAATGAAATAGAAGGGTGCCTAGCTGGCTCAGTTGGGGGAGCATGCGACTCCTGATCTCAGGGTTGTGAGTTCAAGCCCCATGTTGGGTAGAGAGATTACTTAAAAATAAAATATTAAAAAAAAAGAGAGATCAATGAAATAGAGATGATTGGTAAAGCCAAAAGCTAGTAAGTTAACAAACCTCTGGAAAGACAAATAAAGAAAAAGAATTAAAAATGTGTCTATTAGAATTAAAGTGGGTAAATTACAATATGACAGTATTTAAAAAATTTTAAATGCTATGGAAAACTATAGGGTAACAAATTGAAACCTAGACAAAAAAATATATTTTGGAAATATATAAAATATCAAAATAGGGAAGTTGAGCAGACCAACAGCCATCATATAACTTAAAAGTGGTAATTATGGCAGTTTATTTTATTCATTTATTTATTTTTTTTTTTAAGTAGGCTTCACAACCCTGAGATCAGGAGTTCCAACGCTCTACTGACTGAGCCAGGCAGGCACCCCTATGGCAGTTTATTTCAAGTTAAGCTAAATATGATGTGTTAAGCTAGAAATAAGAGTCCCAGAATCCTCTTCCCTGAATAGTTGAGTTAAAGCTGGCCAAAAGAGAAATGTGTAAAAGATTTGGAAGGCAGAAATGAAGCAGCTGCCATTACTCTCTGAAGGTTGTCATAGTCAGATGTGATGACAGACTAGTGGTATGCTGGAACCAGCCTGTGCCAGTTCACAGGAGCTGATTATGCATATTTCTTCACAACTTCAAATATGAAGACTTCATATTGGTAGCTTTAAATCAAACATGGTGGCAATATTTACACCACTGAAATTGGCAAACATTTAAATCAGTAAGCTCCCCCCCTCCTTTGCCCCAGCCTGTTGTTAAATATTTTCAGCACAACACTGTAACAGACAGAAAAGTGTCAATGGGTTCCCTGCTAATCGAGAGTAATCGAGAGTAACCCCTCAGCCCACTGTCTGATGCTTTGAAAGCAATGATGAACTCATTCAAGAAATTCTAGGAAGTAAATACCCTGTGTGTGATTAGAGGATCGTAAAGTAGTTCTATTTTTAATCTTCTGAAGAACCTCCATACTGTTTTCCACAGTGGCTGAAACTAATAGAACACGGTTGTTAACTATACTGGAATCAAAATAAAAAACTTATAAAAAAAAGAAAAGAAATTCTAGACAGTATAAAAAGAACATAAACTCCCTGATTATACTGCAAAGCTAAGTATTAACCTAAAACCCAATCTGGATACAAGAAATGACATTATAGGATCATTTCAACATATAAACGTAGATCCTAAAATCCTAAATAAAATATAAACTAACTACTCTATATCATGACCAAACAGGGTTTATCACAGGAATGTAGCAACTATAACATCAAAAAATCTAATCACCATAATGTACATTAATGGACTAAAACAGAAAAAAAGACCTGATCATTTCAATAGATGCAGAAGAGGCATTACACAAATCTCAATAGATCATTAAAAAGGAAAAAAAAATTAGTAAACCAAAAACAGAAGAGGTCTTTCTTAACTTGATATATATCTGCCCAAATTCCACAGAAAACACATAATCAGTGGCACAAGTTTAGACATATTCCCTATAATATCAGAAACACTGTCACTCTTAAACATATATTAAAGGCCATAAATCATAAAAAAGCCATAAGTCAATGCCATAAGCCAAAGAAAAGAAACAGAAGTATGAGGATTTTAAAGAAAATCAAAATGTTATTTTTTACAAATAATATTATCTCTTGCATTGCCAACCCAAGAAAATCAACAAAATACTTTTATAACTAAGAGTTGAGAAAAGGCTGCAAATAAAATATTACCATGAAAATACATAGATAGGTCTGTAACAATAACTAACTAAATAATGTAAAGAAAACAAGATACTAGCAACAGCCTTTACAAAGTACCTATCAAATATCTAGGCATTACCCGAAAGTAAAAGGATATTTGCAGGAAAAAATAACAACTCTATTAAAAATGTTTAAAACTGAGTAAAAAGTCATATTATGTTCATGGATGACACAAATAGTTAAAAGATACCAATTGTCCCCCAGACTACTATACAAATTTCATGTCATTCCAAGAAATACTGAGTAAAACCGAATACAATTTGATAGGTGCTTTCTATAATTTATAATGAAAAACAGAATCGTAAGTAGATCGGACAATTTAGAAAAATAAAAAATGGAGGACTTGCTCTAGCAAATATTATAAAGCCAAAGAGATAAAGATAAATGACAGAGAGATGAGACAGATAGATAAGCAGAGAGACAGACAGGCAATAATTAATGAGTGCAAGAACAGACAATTAGGCCAGTGGAAAAGAATAGACGAGCTTTGTAATAGATAGCATAAATTAGTAGGTTTGGGATGCATTCTAGGGTAAATTGTATGGGACAGTGCCTCAGTGTAAAGAGACAACAGCAATGCAAAAATATAAAGCTAAAGAAAAAAGATGTAGGATTTGGTATTTGAGACCGTGGGGGTAGAGAAGGAAATCATTTTTTTTTAAATAGTCAAAATTTCATGCCATAAGAAAAAAAATTAATTTTAATGTAAATTTCATAAAATATTCCCGTTCAATGAAGAATTTCACAAATTATGAATGACAGATTGAGGGAAGGTATTCCCAATAAAGACAGTCAAGGATTAATTATAATGTACAGGGAATCCCTATAAATCATCCCCCCAAAACTGGAAATCTATAGGTAAAATGGGCAAGACTATGAATACAATTTATAAAAAGGAAAACCTTTAATGGCTAATAAGCATACAATGTTTGACCTCATTAATAATCAGAGAAATGCAAATTAAAAGGATGAGATGATATTTTAGCTACATTTGAATAGTAAAATTTAAAAGATCACATAATACCAATTGGTAAAAGCCTCATGAACTGTTGGTGGAAGAACTTTAGGTATGAATACATCCTGACACCCAACACTTGTCCTCAAGGGGACACCTACAGAGATAATTGTTGAAGCATTGTTTCTCATACCAAGATGGCAGAGGCCTCTAAGGTTTCCATCAATAAAAGAATGGGTAAATGAAATGTAATAAATGTGTATGATGGAAACAAGAAAAACAATAATATACTTTAATAACAAAATATTTTTAAATGTTGAAGGGGAAAATTAGGAGTGCACTGTATAGCATAACACGATCTACATAAACTGGAAACACACACACACACACACGAATAGCAGCACATTTGTTACGGAACATGAACATAAAAAAGGCATATGTTGGGGCACCTGGGTGGCTCAGATGGTGAAGCGTCTGCCTTCAGCTCAGGTCATGATCTCCAGGTCCTGGGATCGAGCCCCACATTGGGCTCCCTGCTCAGCGGGGAGTCTGCTTCTCCCTCTCACTCTGCCTCTCCCTCTGCTTGTGCTCTGTCTCTCTCTCTCTCTCTCAAATGAATTTAAATCTTTTTTTAAAAAGGCATATGTTAAATTCAAAAAAATGGGTGCTTATAGACACAGTGAAATGATTGTAAGTAATGAAGATAAGGGGGGGAAATCACAAAAGACAAAAGATATTAAGTAGTGATGAGATTGCCATGAATGATTAACTCAATTCTTGCACCTGAAGTTCACACTAAGAAAAACAAAATGATCTATGGGCCCCATCCTCAGGCATATATCCACATAGTAGAAATGGCCATCTGCATCCTATAACTAAATGCAAACTGATTCCACCCAACTGATTTCCAGGTTGGACATCCTTAGGCCCAAATGATAAACTTGCACATCTAAACAGAAGGGGAGAATGTTATTTCTCCCTTCTCCCCCACCCACCACATGCAAAAGAACTGATAGTGGCTTAGAAAAAATCTGCCATCTCTAAATAGTACACAGTTTTTCAAATCATGATTGTATTATCTCTCTACTTCTGCAAACTCCCAAATCTCCAAAGAGGAATAGCTCACAGATACCAGATTCATTCAGGGGATAAGCCTAAAATAGAAGTAAAATAAGGCACAGTTTGTCTAGAGACTTTTCCTTAGAAAACATAAACAACTCTATGCAATTATGTTGAGAATTAAAAACTGCTACAGATGGCTTACTAAGACTATTAATACCCTAAAACCATTATATGCAATTCTGTCATTAATTGCTAAAATCCCATTGATTTTAATCTACAAAAGTAATAAATCCAACATACCATAATTGCTTGTATTTTTAAGCCCTAAGAGATTAGACATTTTAAATCTTGTCTCTGCCCTTAACTAGGGAATTTAAATATCAGAAAATAAATTTGAAGCTTCTGCTTTCAGGATGAAAACATAAATTTTGTCAGGAAAAACATAAAAATAAATGAATTCAGTTTGCACTACTTACCTCACTATAGGGTTTCCATAAAAACAGAGAAAGCAAAACATTAATACAATTTAACATCCTTGACTCAGAGCAAGATCAAACATGGTACTCGGGTCAAATAATATTGCAATCTTGCTATACTTTAAAACACATTTTCTTAATTGTGATTATAGTTACATATATTTTATTTACTTCTGTTTTAAAATATTTTCATAAAATTATTCTCAAATATACAGTCACAACAATGTAAATACCTTTTAGTAGGTTTTATTTTTATAATTTAATACTAGTCAAACAAAAGTCTTAAAAGGGTTCTAGAACACACTATATACTTAATGCTAAAGGATATATGAAAGAATAGGGATTGAGGGACGCCTGGGTGGCTCAGTTGGTTAAGCATCTGGCTTGGGCTCAGGTCATGGTCCCAGGGTCCTGGGATTGAGCCCTACATCAGGCTCCCTGCTCAGTGGGAAGCCTTCTTCTCCCTCTCCCACTCCCCCTGCTTGTGTTCCCTTTCTCACTGTCTCTGTCAGATAAATAAATAAAAATCTAAAAAAAAAAAAAAAAAGAATGGGGATTGAGAAGAAAGAGCTAAACATTTTTAATGCTAAATTATCCTAAAATGTTATTTCCATATATTTATATGTATAATTTTGAAAATCAAATAGAAACAAAAATGCAGATTATAGTTGTGTCTGGGAAGTAAGATTTCATGAGCTTATTTTCTCCTTCATACTCTTATATATTTTTCCAATTCTTTTCCATGGGAATATACTTCTTTTTTACTCAGAGGGAGAATAAACCTTAAAAGCAAAACAAAAGAACTTCAACTACTAACACCAAACCACTTAAAATTCTAGATAAAATATTTTTTTAAAAAAAAAGATTGCTTTTTAAATCTTTCACCTTTTACTAAAAAAAAAGATTGCTTTTTAAAATTTATAACTAAGAATTTTTTTAAAAGAAAATAGGGACACCTGGGTGGCTCAGTCGGTTAAGCAACTGCCTTTGGCTCAGGTCATGCATGATCCCAGCTCTGTCACGGGATCAAGCCCTATGTCCAGCTCTGTCAAATAAATAAATAAATAAAATCTAAAAAAAAATTAATAAACACTTGTTCCCATTTAGATTATCATCATGGCACCAGTCTTACTGAAAGTCTTACTGTCTTTGTACCTAACTTTGTCAGGCACATTAATTTCTACAAATCCAGTAGATGTGAAATAGCATCAAGTCTTAGATTTAATTTGAATATCTCTAATTAGGTTTAACATCATTTTATATATTTATTGACCAGTCATTTTTGCACTTAAGTGAATTGCTTATTTTTATCTTTGCCCATTGCTTGATTGGGTTGTCTTTTTTGATTCACAGTTTTAAAATATTCTGGATACTAATATTTTGTCATTTTATATTTCAAATATCCTTTGTTGGTTATAATTTTTCTTATTACTCTGATGTATCTTAGAAGAAATGGAGCTCATAATTTTAATGTAGTCAAATTCATTCATTTGTAATTTTTATTTCTATGATTTGTTTAAAAAATCCTTTTCTACCCAGAAAACACAGAACTATTTTCTGGTATTTTTTCCCCCAGAAAGTGTTTAATGTTTTGTCTTTAACATTTAAGTTTTTAGAGGCGCCTGGGTGGGTCAGTCGGTTATGTGTCTGCCTTCGGCTCAGGTCATGATCCCGGGGTCCTGGGATCGAGCCCTGCATTAGGCTCTGTGGGCAGTGGGGAGTCTGCTTGTCCCTCTGCCTCTCCCCGCCAGCTTGTGCACTCTCTCTCCCTCTCTCACCCATTTTCTCTAATAAATAAATAAAATCTTTAAAAAATTTTTTTAATTCATATTAAAATTATATATACACACACCTACATACATTTTGTTATGGAAAAATTCACATAAAAGAAAATATACCCACTTAAAGTATGCAGTTTGGGTTTTGACAAAAGTGTACACTTACTTAACCACTACCATAATCAAGATGTGGAGCATTTTCAGCGCCTCACAAAATTCCCTTGTGTCTCTTTGCTGTTAGTCCCTCCAGCTCAACCACAGATCTGTTCTATAACTAGAGATTAGTTTTATCTTTTCTAGAATCTCCTATAAATGGAACCCATACAGTATGTGTGATTTTGCATCTGGCTTCTTTCATGCAGCAAAATGTATCTGAGATTTATCTGTGTTGTATGTAGCAGTAGTTGGTTTCTTTTTTTCTTTTCTGCTGAGTCCTATTCCCTTCTGTTGTGTGGATATTCTACAATGTGGGTATCTACTTATCTGTTGATGAACTGTTTCCAATTCTCTGACCATTGTGGATAAAGCTGCTATGAACATTTGTATTTATGTCATTTTGTAGACACATGTTTATCTTAGGAAAATACTTAGGAGAGGTAAATTTATGTTTAACTTTACAAAAACTTCTAAACGGTTTTCAAAGTAGTTGTATATTTTTGTGTTACCACCAGCCACGTATGAGAATTCCAGTTACTTCACATTCTCATCAACACTTGGTATTGCCAGTCTTATTAATTTTAGGTATTTGAATATGTGTATAGTAACATCTCATTATGGATTCAGTTTGCATGAGACTGATTTATGTGAAAGATTCAATTTGATTCTTTTTTTCCATTTGACCAACGACAAATGGCTTTGGCACCATTTACTGAATAAGGTAAAAAATTTCCTTATTAAGGTAAAAAATTTCCTTATTAAATGCAGTGATAATCATTCTGAGATGATACTAAAATTACTTAAAAAATGGTGTGAGGGGCGCCTGGGTGGCTCAGTCGTTAAGCATCTGTCTTTGGCTCAGGTCATGATCCCAGGATCCCGGGATCGAGCCCCGCATCAGGCTCCTTGCTCAGCGGGAAGCCTGCTTCTCCCTCTGCCTGCCTCCCCCTGCTTGTGTTCCCTCTCTTGCTGTGTCTGTCAAATAAATAGAATCTTAAAAAATATAAAAAAAAATAAAAACTGGTGTGAAAAATAGGTACTCTACTTTTCTTAGAGCTTTCACTAAAATATTAAAGTTTAAATGTATATTTAACTTTATGCTTTGTTAAACAGTATTTTAATAAGCTTCCCTTGGAATTTGGAAGGCGATCAGTTATCCAACTCTACCTTACTCTCCTCTTATCCAGTGTCTTATTTGTTTTCTTTTAAAAAAAATTTATTTATTTATTTATTTGAAAGAGAGAGACAAAGAGCACAAGCAGAGGGAGGAGCAGAGAGAGAAGCAGGCTCCCTGCTAAGAAGGGAACCCCAATGTGGGGTTTGATCCCAGGACCCCAGGATCATGACCTGAGCTGAAAGCAGACACCTGACTGAGCCACCCAGGCACCCCAAAAAGTATGTATAAAACTATTTAGCATTACCTAGTAAAGTTGAGTATGTCCATACCCTGTGACTTAGCAGTTCTACTCCTACTCCCAGGAGTAAACTATTTTAAATAATTAATACAACCTAGGTAATTTGGCGACACTAAATTTACTTTAAAACAGTAGTTCTCAAAACTTAGCATGCATCAGAATCCCTTGGGAAATTCGTAAAGCACAGACAGATCCCTGGGCTCATCCCAGAGTTTCTGATCCAGCAGATCATCTAGGAATGGAGCCCTAGAATTCACATTTCAAACCAGATTTCAGGTGATGCAGATTCTACTGATCTGAGAACCACACTTTGAGAACCACTGCTCTAAAGTAATGTGCTGTCCCAGATTTATACCTTGAATTGGCATGTAACAACAACAAAAAATCTTCTTTCCCTTGAAAGAGCTCTTGTGATATTTCATAGAGAAGCATTATCTTTGAGAAACAAAAACAAAATTGAAGAAACAGTGACACAAGTTTACTCCAAAAAGTAGTGTATCTAAAGAACTGGCAGGCTCTTTGATTTTGATACACAGTAGACACTCCAGGTTAAGTTATTTGCTTTACAGTCTTAGAACCTGAATATTAATGACACTAATACTGTATCAACCTTAAAAATCTAATCAATCATTTTCTAATTGAGAGTTTTTTCTGTCAACATTTCTAGTTTTTTACTAATCTGTATACGGCATTTTATAGAATATTTGGTAAATTATGCAAGAGATCTAATTATACCTATTTTTCAGGAGACGAGATGAGTAAACCATGGACTTAAATAGCAAGAAATGAACATCTGATTTTAATTTACTTGCTCTCAATGACAGAAAAGAAGAAAATTCCAATTACAGATTACATTCACAAAATCTAGTACAGACTGACAACGAAACAATTTATTTCAAAACAACTGTTTTGCAATTCCCAAAGATATTTCCCCTGGGATTTTCCATGACAGCTTTAAAATCATAAAATTATATAAAAATCGTACAAGACATATAATGTGAACCAGATTTGTCATTTTAAATTATGGCATCATCAAGCAATTTAATAGAACCTAATAACCTTCCATGGCTCATAAAACAAGATACATAATTATTCAAAGAGGTTTGAGATTTTTTTTATGAAGAATGATTTTATCAGAAACAAAAACCTCATACATATGAGCTTTTTATGTGTCTGAATATGAATAAACTCATTCATACAGGTTGCTAGTACTAGTCAATTAAAAATTAATGTAATAATTATCATCTAAACCTAATTTCCACTAAAAAGATAAATATAATTATACAAGGTTCCATGAACAAACAGTAATTGCAATAATTGTTAATAGTGTAATAACTGAGAAAATTATTATACGTGAATAAATCAATGAGAGATAAACCTGAATAAGTATATGAGAATACATAAACAGATAACAGGAAGGAAGCAAAACTTGACAAGGAAATTCAAGGAATTATTTAGTCAATGACTAAACCTACCGAAGTTGTTAGTGAATAAAATCCTACTGTCAAAAGCCAAGATATGCCCCCAGCTATATAGCTATAAACAGGTCAATTCACTCCTCAAAGCTGACGTTTTCATATCATAAAATGGAAACAACTGACAAGGCTGACTCATCCAGATGCAAGGCTGACATCCTCCATAAAGGGGTTCAGTTTACAGGGGCTTTCTTTTTCTACTTCACACAAAGGCACCATATAGACTAGCAGCAATCCTGTTGATAGAGCCTACCCCATCCTGTTGTTTCAAGAATTAAACTATGTATGTCAAATATATATGGAGGTTAAAACAGTTAAATATGTCAAATAGTGTAATAACTAGCACATGGAAACACTTAATAAACATTACCTATCACTATAATGTCAGCTTTCATTAAGATCTCAGGATCAGGACTATGAAAATATCATCAAGGATGGAAGGATTTTAAGACTGCCAGTTAAAAAACTGTACTCTACCTGGATCCATTAAAAAGAAACATCTTAACTTTTTGGAGTGACGTAAAGATTCTGTGTCATGATTATGGTGTTGATTACATGACTATACAAACTGTCAAAATTTAATTTTCACCCTTAAATTTGCTAAATTATAACTCAATAAAGCTGATTTTTAAAAATAAAATAACCCTGGGTGCCTGGGTGGCTCAGTCGGTTAAGCGACTGCCTTCGGCTCAGGTCATGATCCTGGAGTCCCGCGATCGAGTCCCGCATCCGGCTCCCTGCTCAGCGGGGAGTCTGCTTCTCCCTCTGACCCTGCCCCCTCTCATGTTCTCTCTCTCTCTCATTCTCTCTCTCTCAAATAAATAAATCTAAAAAAAGTAAAATAAAATAAGGGATGCCTGGGTGGCACAGTTAAGCATCCGACTCATGGTTTCGGCTCAGGTCCTGATCCGATCCAAGATGGTGGGATCAAGCCCCTCATGGGGCTTTGCACTCGGCATGGAGTCTGCATGAGACTCTCCCTCCCTCTCCCTTTGTCCCTCCTACTCGTGCTCGGTCTAAAATAAATAAATAAATCTTTAAAAATAAATAAATATTTAAAAAATAAACTAAATGTTCTAGAGTTCTCCTGAGTGTTTTGTGCCTAACAAAAAGCCAGGAGAACGTAAGGCGATCTGTCTCCCTTGCCATCCTGGCAGATCCTCTACTTCCTACCTTGAACGTGGTCAGGACTTTATTTCTGTACATTTGGCAGCCATTTGTGACCAGGAGGTAATACACCTCAGAAAGGAACTGGGGAATTATAGAGAAGATACAAAAAAGACATAAAGCCCCTTTACTGACATCAATGAGCTATCAAAGCAGCCTGTGTACTTTTATTAATGCAATAGGTATGCTGTTAAAATTTGAATATTCTGTGACTTGCAGAACAAAGCATTTTTACAAGTACCAAACTCAGAAGGAAAAATTATGTAGGGAATATCAGGTGATACAATGAACATAGTCTTCCAATACAGAGTAGTGGGTATTTGCTGTTGTGTCTTCCTAGTACCCTTCCCTTCTTCCAGAAACAACATGCTTTGGCAGACTTGGTCCTCTTTCCCTGGACCAATGCCCTCACCACTGTGTAAATTAACCATTCAAACAAAGCTTTTGTGTCATCCAATTCAACTAGTTGATTGTTTCTACTGTACTTTAAGTTAATAGTTTATCTTAGTCCCTCAAAGATAAAGTGTTTTTTATTACTTGGAGAAATAAAAGGAATTTCCCTGGGTCATTCCCTCCCAACTAGAGCTGAAGCAGGCCCCCCATCATACAAGTCTAACTAAAGCTGCCTCCCCCTGAACTTTTCAGCACTTCACTACCTATGAACTATGTGTGCAGAGCTGTATATGTATGTGAAAGTCATTCTGAATGCTGATGTTGGCATGACAGCTAATGATTAAAGTCTGAGACATAACTTGTTTTAAACAATGTGTAATTTCAAGTTAAAATAAATGATACCATGGACAATTCCTAGTGGAAACTTCATATTTATCTTTCCACTTAATTTCAAATTCTTCCCATCGTTCAGGATGTACTTGAGCCTCCTTTTTAAGGGAGTTGTCTCAAACTATGACAACCCATATGGATTTTCCCTTCTCTTAAACTCTACCTATTTATCTGAGCTATACACATTAGTATTTTGATCATTTCACAATTAATTTTATTTCCCAATCTCATTTCCAAAAATAGCATAAAACACTTGACATATAGTAGATTCTTGGTAAATACTTTTAAACTATCACTCTATCATCTACCTAGATAATGGACAGCATGGTAAACACAGAATGTTAAGTTTATATTTAGTACTTAAATAAATATACCAAATACTAAATTAATATCTTCTTTAAAATCTTTCTTTTTAAATTAAAATATCAAGTCTTAGAAATAACACAGTTTAAAACTTGTAAAATATTGATCTTCCAAATAAACCAATGGGGTTTCTCCAAGGCCTATGCCTAACATATTAAAAATAGACCTTTATGCATTTTAAGTATTCAAAGAATTGTTTTAATTCTGATTTCTCACATATGCTTTGAGAGACACATGAGACAGAGATTATTAAGCCCGACGACATGAGAAGATACTAAAGCCACATGAATAATAACTGGGCTTTCCTAAATCTCAGCTCTCTACCTGTCTCTCTAGAGACAGAGCTATAGAAATAGGATTATCTCATCATCCTAAGAAGGGTCATATTCTCAATAAAACACAAGGGATATAATAAAACTGTTAGCTGCTAATAAGTTGAAATCAGCCTAATGGATTATATAGTATGTCCCTTAAATACTTTCAGTTCTTAAAAACCTATTTTTTTCCACAAAATGTGATTAAAACAATGTGTGAATAGACATAGAAAACAGAAAACCAATTCTATATACATAAGGTAATAACAATGATACATTCAGAAATAAAGCCACAAATTTCTATACTGAAGATCCTATTATCAATTAAACTGTTAAAACTTTAATGTTATAGAACATACATGCCCATCAGCATTACTGGAGAAAACTCTGAAATGTAGGTGATGTGTTCCAGTACAATATCTCCTATCCTCGTCATCTGGAACGATTACTGTTCAAAAATAAAACTAACAGCCCCCAAAATGCCTCTATCAAGTCTTAGCTCCTCCTTAAATCCTAAACATTATTTCAACCACCTCAGCATTTATCCATATCTAATCTATGTTCTTCTCACTAGTCTTAGAAGAGCTACCATTATTTTCTAAAAAGAGACTAAAGCTTTTTTTTCTCTCTCTTCCCACTTACACCTTCTCTTCCAACCTAAAGTTGTTTCTTAATCTACCTACCATGAGCCCCATCACTCAAGCCTACTTTTGCTTTCTGCCTCCCTTCCTCTCTTCACCATCCAAAAGCTTGAAAGAATAGCTCATACTTGACCTTACCACTTAATCCACAGCAATGTATGGCAACTATCATGCCCAAACCACTCCCCTGAAGGTTTCTAATGAACACTTCATCACAAAGAATCCTAAATCTATTTCTCAAACCTCCTTCTCCTCAATCCCTATACAGCCATTCATAGTCTTGATAACTTAACTTCCATAACTCTCTTATCTCATGAGACCATTATTTTCCTGTGTGTCTGATTCAATGCAGGTCCTCCTGCAGCTCCTTCACTAAATGTGAGTTCCCACAGAAATACCCTGATGCTCTTCTCTGTTCTCTTCACTTCTCTACCTACCCTCTTTCCGTTTCTTGATATTTTAATCCAGTCTCATAGCTTTAAATACCATGACATATAGAAAACTCTCTGATCCGTATCTCACTTCTCTCTTCCCAGCCCATACTCCTCTACCATATTCTAGTCTCTTTCCTGATCTATTCAACTTTCATTCAGTCACTGTGTACTATGGTAAGTAAAAGTATACTCTGAGAAATATATACAACCATGTTTCTGCTTCCAAAAATCTCTATTAATATAACTACAGAATACCTTTTTTTGATAAATACCAAACATGTCAACTTGGTAAGTCTAAAGATGAAACCATCTTCCTATTGCCCCGACCTGTCACCTTTCTCTTCTCCCTCCTTCTGGACTCATCACTTTGGTTAATGACACTGCTCTTCTTGCTAGTTTAGACTTTGCAAAACAATTTCCTCTCCTTTGCTTCCCATTAATACTTAGTTTTGGAATACACTCCTCTACTCTACTCCCACTACAGCCTGATTCAGGTCATCACTATTTCAGGGAGGCAGTGCAGGACAGACGTTAAAAGTCTAGGCACTGCAATCAAAATGCCCAAATTCCTCACCTGACAGAGGAGCACAGCAGGAAAGCAGCAGCAATGAGGAACCCACAGGAAGAGAAGGAGCAACATTCATGGCCAGTCTCTTGAACCTTAGGACAAAGAGAAAAATGACAGGTAGAGATAATTCTTATCAAATAAGGGCTCTGATGGGCACTAAGAAGAGTGTTTTAGTTATCAGAGTACTCACCAGTGAAAAGGCAGGGAGTAGGGGAGGAAAAGAAAGAAGGGACAGCACCTTCTCCAATGACTGAGGCTCAGAGTGATACTGTTTCATTATCTTTTTTTTTATTAGTATACACAATATTTGCCTTGCACCGTAATTTCTCTTCCCAGTACCTAGCCCATACATAAGTATTCAAACATCAGTTGAGTGAAAATTAGCAAACAGCAACCATTTATTAAGCACCTATCAAACACTAAACAGAAAAAGTCACTTCACATACATTAGAAATTATGTCACGCTACTAAGATTATAAAAATGAGGCTCCCATGACTGAAATATTTTGCCCAGCATCCCACATTTTGTAAATGACCGAGTGAGAATTAAAACCCAAGTCTATCCAACATGAAAGTTGTTTTCTTTCCACTGCATCATACTTAATTCTTTGAAGATATTAAAAAGTATTCTGAACATCCTCTAAGGCCTTTGACTATAATTTAATGTTTGCATGACATTTCATCATAAAAAGTAGAATCCCTCTTGAAATACATAAAAGTAAAGTTATTGTGTGGAAAGAAAGGGTTAAATTTAAGTCATTTTTACTCATTTTGTTTGTAGAAAAAAAAACAGGGAAAGGGTTGTATAAGTAAGTAAAAAGAGGCTGAGAAGATAGTACAAGACTGAGAATATCTAAGATTCCTAACTCAACATACTTTACAATTTTGCCTAAGGCCGGCCCTGAATTATCACCTCCACATATCCTAGAAATAAGACCTATCTCAAAGAACAAGCCTTCATTAAATATAGATGAACAGGAAAGAGAATATGTGAGAATGGAATAACCCAAGTCCTACTTGCCCAAGGCAAAAACTTGGGAGAAAAACAATGCAAAACCATTTTTTTTCTCTGACCTGTGACATAATTCTGGATGCATGCATTTTGGCTCCTAAAAATTTAAGATCAATATGCTGAATCTTATCATTTTAAGTAGTGATGGTGAATTGCTCATACCAGCAACCCCCTTCATCTCCAATACTTCATGTAGAAAACAACACTAAAGCACAGTGGTTCTCTTTGGACTAAAGCCCTACCATGTCCTAACTCCGCATTCTAGCAAGTAACTTACTCTCTCTGTATCTTAACTTTATTCTCTGTAAAATGTGGATAATAATAGGATTATTATTACTGAATGATTTGTTAACTATAGTCAAAGAAGAGGGTTTAGCACATGGTAAGCATTCAATAAATATTAATTTCATTATCCCCACCCCTGGAAAGGTTAGTCTCCTTTTTTGTTTTGCTTTGTTTTGTTTTAGGGAGGAGGGGGGCAGAGGGAGAGATAGAGTCTTAACCAGGCTCCGTGCCCAGTATGGAGCCCAACATGGGGCTTGATCTCACAACCCTGAGATCATGACCTGAGCCAAAATCAGAAGTTGGACACTTAACCAACTGAGCGACCCAGGTGCCCCACATTCTTCTCTTTTATACACTGCTCTATCCCTTCGAGCCTGTGAAATGTCTGTCATAGAGGATATATCAATAAATTTGTCACTGAGTGAAGTTTTAAAAAAAGAAAATAAAAAGTTGAATGAACAAGTCAGTCAAGTAATCCTACTATTACTCTACCAGATTACTGAGTACTGCTTTAAAGTCCTCTTGGGTAACAGTCCTCTGTTCCATAATTAGAAGTGTTTAAGGCAACTTCAGCCCACCTCATTTATCCTCTTGGTACTTAATATCTCCCATCTGTTCAACAAGTCTGTGATATCAGTTCTGATCTCAAGGGAAAGAAAACACCTCTTTCATTTGGGGCTCTGACTTTTATGAGGAGAACGCTGCAGGTACTAAAATAATAATAATTAATGGAGATAAGTCATCATCATTACTTGTATTATGACTCCCTCTATCCCTGACTGGCCAGGTGTTTGATGGGCAGTCACTTCACTGCTCAAACCCCCACTGCCTGGAAACTCCTACAATGAATGCAAATATGTCTCTACCTGCCTCCTTGGGTAATACGGAAGGCAATTAACAAATGTTCACGAAGTACTTGGAAAGAGATAATGGCACCATATAAATGTTACAGATTATTGCATCATGAAGCTTAAAATCATAATCAACTCTAAGATGGGTTAATTGGAAAGGTAACAAAAAGTCTCTCAAAAAGAGCCTCCTTTCAGAAGAATTTCAAAAAGGTATCACCTTCCTGTGGTTGAGAAATCACCTTCTGACCGTTTGACCCTCACCCACATCCTTTACAGAAGAAGAAGAAGCTACTTAGTTGTGATTGGGAGTGGGGGGCATATTAATAAAACCAAAACTAAACACAAAATCACTTCCAGTTCAGACTTAAGCAAGAGATACAATTTGAGAGGCCTGGCTTTACCCCAGGTTACAATTCTAGGGTACTACAAACATAATTTTTATGCAAGTCACAAACTGCACAGCACAGAAGGCAGTGTGCACAAAAGTGGAGAGAACACATAATCTGGCTCTCATTGCTCCCAAATTTATGCCTCCAACCTGAGCCACCCATTCCCAGTATCTTGCTTATCATCTCTATTGGATATCTAATAGGCAAGCATCTCAAACCCAATATATACAAAACCAAGCTCCTGATCCTCCCCCAAAACCTGCACCCTTGCCAGCCACCATCCTCCCACTCTCTGCAAATAGCAACGTTATCCTTCCAATTGCTCCAGTCAAAAACCTTGGACTCATCCACAGCTCTTCACATTATCTTACACCCCTCATTCATCCCAACAGTAAAACCTGTTAGCTCTAATTTTAAAACATCAAGAATCAGACTTTTCACTGCCTTTACAGCTACTGCTCTAGTCCAAACCACCATCTCCTCTTAGCCTGAATTATTGAAATGGTCTCCTAATTGGTCTAGACTCTACTTCCTCCCTAGCTCTATTTTAGTGTGTTCTTGTGAGGTCAAATCACAATATTCCTGTGGTCACAATTCTGAAATAACTCCTCCCTTGATTCCAACTAAAAGCCAAAGAGTCTTTATAATGGATTATAACAATCTATGTGATCTGGTTCTCTAATCTTCTCTCAGCGTATCTCCTATAACTCTTCCTTCCTCTCCCCTTACTCTAGCTACAATGGTTTCCCTACTGCTCCTAGACCATGCTAAGTATGCACGTGCCTCAAGGCCTTTGCACTTGCTGCTCTCACCTACTCAGATACTCACATTGGCTTGCTCTCTCACCTCCTTCCCCTCTATACTCAAAAGTTACCAGCTCAGTGAGAATTTTCCCAAGCCAATCTTTTTTCTTTCTAAAATTGTAAGCCTCACCCCCACCCTGACTGTCCCTTTATCCCTTCTCTGCAATTCTTCTTAGTATCTATCACCATCTGGCATTATTTGTTTATGGACAGTCTAACACCTCTCCCCATCTGAATGTACTCTACATGACGGCAGCAATTCCTGCCTATTTCTTTTCTCTTCTTATTTACTACTGTTTCTCCATCCCCTAAAACAGTTTCTGACATATAACAATGCTGAATACCTATTTGTTAATTCTTTCCCATTTTATTGGTCCTTGAAATCCCAGATGTCAGATTTATTGCACTAATAATCTGTTCTAAAGAACCACTTGGTACCATCAAGTAAAGATCCCAGGAATGTGGTCAACTTTCTCAAATTCCTAATTATACAATTTCTGGGCATGAAGGTACTAAAGGGTAATGCTGGAATTTGATTCTTTCCATAGTTATTAATATTGAACACTAGCCTTCTAATCATAAAATGCAAGGCTGGTTTTTACTCATGTATCAGGCTGGAGGGGAAGAAATCAAACCAAGATGCGCATTTCATACTCTGGCACCATCCCTTGTATATAAGAGACAGTTTTGTTCCACAGCTAAAACAATGTTTTGAATGAGTAAATTCTAAAAGAAAATTAAAACTGGCAGCTACTTGATATTTAGGGGAAAAAAAAAAAGAGCTCCTGTTCAGCAACCATTAAGATCTGGAGCTGCAGTAATTCCCTCTAATAAAAAATAATTTATGATTTTCTTGGAGCTGGGAAAATGACGGCACACCTGAGCCTCTGATTTATAAAAAATGCATTTCCAGCTTTTTTTAAACTGCATGTTTATTTCAGTTTTACAGTTCTTCAAAGCAAATCATAATAGTAAAGCCCTCTACAAGAAGGTAAAGGACACAGAAAGAGGAAAGACAGATACTCCAAACTGCAGGAAGAAAGGAGCAGGCTTGCAGAATTATCTTGGAAGGCCCTCTCAAATGTGGCACAGAGGACTTCCCTAACCACTCAACCTGAAATGTGCCCCCCACCATGTCCCAATCACCTAATTTTAATTGTTGGCAGGGCACTCATCTCTCTCCTGCTATGTATTACCCTTCCCCCAATTTTAGAAGATCCCAAAGATAAGGACCTGTCTGCTTTACCAATGTACTCAACAGTGGCAGAAGCAACACCTGGCAAAGATTAGGTGTGTAATACAAATCTGCCACATGAATGATTACATTAAACATTTGAATTTTCTCCCTCGCGCTAGATCCAAGTAGGAGGTATGATTCCAACTTTTGCCAATTAATGAATTAATCTCAACATCTAAGAAGATTTGAGAGAAATACATTCTTTTATAAGGTCTAAGTCCTCCCCATAAGATTAGTGCCATATAAAAAAAGTCCTGTAAGAGTAAGCCCATTCCTGCTCCCCTCCCCAATTCCCAATACAATAAATGAAATGTACATTTCCGTTAGCTTCTATTTGCTGGTGACATTTAGTTTTAATTCAAACCAGTCTTCATAAATTCTGATACTGTGCACAACATCTTAAATGGCTCTATTCTTTATTCAAAATCATCCTTCTCATTCCCAGAATTGTGGTAAATAGATCTTCTAAAGGGGAAATAAAACTATTTCAACAACAGGCCTATTTCAGCAGTTTTTCAAAGGCATTTCTTTCATTCCCTTGGCTAGAGTTTTCTTTTTATGCTTGGAAAGTTGTGTTATATATACATGTAGTTTAGTCCAAATGGATGTGGCTTTTTGTTGTTGTTGTTATTGTTGTTGATTTCAGCTTTTCTATTTTCCACTTCAGTATTTTTGCAAAAGGAAAACTTCATATTTCTCTTATCCCTCCATTTGTGAGTCTCCATTATTGAACCATGTTCTCCTTTAAAGAAAGAATACTCAAGATACTCTGTGATTCCTATTTTCCCCAATGAAAAAAAAAAAACAAATTTACAGATCAGAATATTTATAGCATATAATAATCTCAAGTAACCTTTCATTCTTCTACATTTTTAAGGAGTGACTATATGCGTAAGAATCTTTCCTTTTTCTTCCCATATACCCCAAATATCAACTAGGGGCCCTCAGAACGATAATCAAGCCAGAACCGATTCCCTGCATCCCCACACAGCTGGGAGAGTTTACTAGAAGGGAAGAAAATACTTAAAGAGCCATGGCTTCTGCCCTCCTCCAACCAACAGCTTCAATATCCCCAAATCCCAATCTCCAGCCCCATCCCCCATGGTGACTTTAAAACTTCAGAGGAGTTTAACGTACTCTTAATTCATCCTAAGGAAACAATCAAAACTGTATAGAAAATGTATGTACAGAAGGGTTTATCACAGCATTATTCTATTATAGTAGTAAAAACACACATACACGTACCCATGATGGAAAGAAAAAAAAAAAAAGACTGGAATTAAATAAAACTATTTAACATTGACATATCTCTGATTGGGGGACATGTCGGTTATTCTTGTTTTTACTTTATTTGTATTTCCAATTTTTTTCAGTCAACATGCACTGCATACAAAATTCAGAGTTTAGAAATCGTTAAAGAAAAATTAAACAATTCCAACAATAAGGAAACAGACTGCATAAATTACAAATAAAATTGAGATTTAGGGGGAAAAATGCTTAAGAAAAATCTTTTTTAACAAGAAAAAATAAAGTCCTCTGACCAAAACTGTTTTGTGTTTTTGTATCTGCCTTACAATGATCTGATTAGAAGGAATAGGGTGTTGGCCTAAGAGATAGTGAGAGATCCCATATCATATGAAAACATACCCCATAAAGGCCAACTACCAACAAGCCTGTGGACACAAACAGAAGGGAAGAGGAGGAATGCTAGAGAACAAATCATTTTACAACCTTCACTCACTGTTTCTTTCCTTTTGTCTTAGAAGACTATGGAACAACCTGTGATTTCTGATTGATTACATTTTATCAGTCAATATGATAAATGACTACTTTGCAGCCAAATTTTTTGATAGATGAGCATCAACTCAGTTTTTTTTAAGCATTCAAAAAAAGATCTTCCCTAAAGTCCTCTTTTCCTCCATTTTTATTTATTCTTTCCTAAAAACATGCATCAACTTTACCATCTAACAAATCAACTGCTTTCATTTTTGTTTCTTTTCAATCCTCATCAACAGACATTTCCAACTCATGGGGTTGTAAATATGTTAAAAGATTGTGCACTCTGCTCTCCTCATTTAAATTTATAGAGGAGATTCTTATTTTAAACTATTGTAGTTTTTAATTCAAAGAGAAAATAATTCTATGAGATTTTGACTAGAGATATCTTCCCACCAAAGTATAAACCCTAAAAATAAATACAGCTATTAAAATTAATTACACCAAATTGCTTAAGCAAGGTAAACAGCAAACCCAGGGCCAAGTGCTAAAAACTTAAGAGTCAATTATCAAGCTATCTAGTAAAAGCCTCCAAAAATCGATAATCCTCCAGCCTTACTTTTATGATAACATTAGAAATAACATTTAATTTTTTATATATAAGAAACGATCTCATGGAAACTCAGTCTATGCTAATCTTTTAAACCTATTACCAACATGTTATGCATCATAATCCTCACTAAACCAGAGTATATATATCTCTTTAGGTTCTCTCAACAACAGCACTTTCTAAAAGGGTCCCTGCCAGGCAGTAACACCATTCATTTACTAAATATTGCCTGGGGACCTAGCCATGCGTGACTCTTATTAATGCAGATGGGAGTTTCAGTCATATCCAAGGTCTGTGGAACAAATGGAGTAACCCATTATTGGTTCTTCTCCCCTCATAACTATTTAACATAGATAATAAAAAGAATTTGGTCTGCTATGCCTTACTCAATTACCAAATACCAACAGGTTAATATTTTTAGAGTTTGTTTTTTAGAGTTTGTTTTCTCTTTGAATCCACATATCATTTATGAGTTCACAGGTGGAAAGAAACCTACACCTAAAGCCATTATCTTAAGAATATTTCTTGATTAGCCTCCTTTCTTATTTTATCGGCATAATTACAAGTACAGGACATATGATACAGAAGTTATTATATAGGATATAAGTCTGTAGTCTAATAATAGCAAATACTGCATATATTCACACAACAGAGGACGACTGTTTTATAAGACAGAAGGATATCAATTTGACTTCCTAATATTAATATTGCTTACCCAAATTTACCACAAAGATACAAATGTAGGGATCCGAAGGGGTAGGTGCACCCTAATGTTTATAGCAGCAATGTCCACAATAGCCAAACTGTGGAAAGAGCCAAGATCTCCATCTTGGCTCAGATGAATGGATAAAGAAGATGTGGTATATATACACAATGGAATATTATGCAGCCATCAAAAGGAATGAGATCTTGCCATTTGCAACAACGTAGATGGAACTGGAGGGTGTTATGCTGAGTGAAATAAGTCAATCAGAGAAAGACGTATCATATGACCTCACTGATATGAGGAATTCTTAATCTCAGGAAACAAACGGAGGGTTGCTGGAGTGGTGGTGGGTGGGAGGGATGGGGTGGCTGGGTGACAGACATTGGGGAGGGTATGTGCTATGGTGAGTGCTGTGAATTGTGCAAGACTGTTGAATCACAGATCTGTACTTCTGAAACAAATAATGCAATATATGTTAAGAAAAAAAAAAGAAGAAGAAGATAGGAGGGGAAGAATGAAGGGGAATAAGTCAGAGGGGGAGACAAACCATGAGAGACAATGGACTCTGAAAGACAAACTGAGGGTTCTAGAGGGGAGGGGGGTGGGAGATGGGTTAGCCTGGTGATGGGTATTAAAGAGGGCACATTCTGCATGGAGCACTGGGTGTTATGCACAAAAAATGCATCATGGAACACTACATCAAAGACTAATGATGTAATGTATGGTGATTAACGTAACAATAAAAAAAAATTTTAAAAAAAATATTACTTACCCAAGTAATAATGTTCATTTAGGGCATACAAACAATTAAAAGAAATGTTTTAAGTTTCTAAGCCTTCAACAATATGATAAAGTACAACCTATCTATCCACCAGGATATGTCAAAGCCATTAAATATGACATCTATTTATTATCCAGGACATATTACCAATGAAAAAATAATAGGTCAGCATGGTATGTGATCCAATTTTATGTCTTTACACACATGTTAAAATGAATCATAGAAGAGTATATACTAAAATCTTATCAGTGGTTATTTCTGGGTGATAAGACTGCAGATGAGGTGTTTGCTTCTTTTTACCTGTCAGTATTTTCTATAATGATAAATATAATTCTATATGCTAAAAGGCTCAGAAAAAGTGCTTTAAAGAGGAGGGGTGGATGGGATCAAGAGACAATCAATTTGCCCTTCAGTTTAATATCAGACATGTAAATGCTACTTCATATAAATGATAACTTCACAGATTTGGGTTATGAGTCCAGAATTTAAAAATCAGTGTGCAACCACCAGGATACACACAGTTAAACCTTAGCATGCCAGAGTGTCTTTGCCATTCTTTGTCCTGTGCCGCAGACTAGTTCAATTTCCTTACCCACATGTCCTCCATTAATTGCCTTTTCAATGGATTACTAATAAGTTTTTGATGTTAAGCAAACATCAATGCTCCTATTAAAGTGAGACCAAACACTGTGACTATTTGTTTAATAACACAGTCTGAATGAAGGACGAAGTTCAATTAGCACTGGAGCTGATACAGGCTTCATTAGGAAGGAGAGGCAATTAAAAAGTAGAAGGCTGCAGGAGGCACTGATGTGCACATCCTGCAGCAAGCAGAAAAGGACAAGCAGCACAGAGTTCCTTTGAAAAAACTGTAACCTGAAGACTTCAGACAGAAAGAAGGATCATTAGCACAAAATTAAGCACCCTAATAGGGTGATCCTTAACCCACTAGCTCCAGAAGAAATATGAGGCTAAATCACATAATCTAAATAAACTGTAGGGTGTCAGGACAATTGGAAGGAACAGGAATTATCTATTGGGTAGAACTTCATTTAGCACAGAGCTTGGTTCAGAGACACTGTCCAAAGGATGCTACTGAGCACTATTTGGGGAGTCAGAAGACCCACCTGTACCATTAAACTAGCTGTGTGACCTTGAGTAAGACACCCAACCTCTATAGACTTCTGTTTTCCTTTTCATAAAATTAGGGGATTAAACAAATGAGCTCTTCTAATTCAAAAGGTCCATAATTTTATGATTTCAATTACTCATGTTACCCTTGTTATCCTAGTGACACAGGAGACAATGCAAATCACAAATTATTTGACAATTGACAGTATTCATACTATTTTCTTAAAAGGAAGGTAGTAAATATAAGCAAAAGTGCTTATCCTTTTTAAAGATATGCATGGACAGGGATTTTATTTCACAACTAAAATCATAGGATATCTGATTATCCCAATTTCAATATACTAGAAATTTTAAAGCCATACAATAAATCGATCTTTTTTGTAACTTTTCTTTGTGGTATTGAGTATTTACAACTTAGTGCCAGACATTTGGGGAAAAATAAATGTGGCTGAAGGATGAAGAGGAAATTCTTTCATCTATTAAATTGTTTAATGACAACTCAGTCATACCCCAAGGTCACTCCTGAAATCACAGTCTTATGAAGAGGCCCATGGGGATCAGACCAGCTGCCTAGTGCCTGCTTTTCCTCCAGAGCTCCCAGGAGGGAGAGAAAGCAGGCCAGCCTTCCACAGTAGAAATAGCAGCAACAGACCCACAGAACCACTTTGAAGAGGGGCATGAGAATACTAAAATAAATAGACATGGGTATGGAGGGGGGAGTCTAATAAAGGATTTTTTAAAAAGAACTTCACTCAGTGCAAAAGTAAGCAATCTCAGTTCTAGAAATTTATTCTATGCAAGCATTTATTCAAGTTGATAAACATATGTTCATGTATCATATGATCTCACTGATATGAGGAATTCTTAACCTCAGGAAACAAACTGAGGGTTGCTGGAGTGGTGGGGGGTGGGAGGGATGGGGTGGCTGGGTGATAGACAATTGGGGAAGGTAAGTGCTATGGTGAGTGCTGTGAATTGTGTAAGACTGTTGAATCACAGACCTGTACATCTGAAACAAATAATACATTATATGTTAAAAAAAAAAAAGAAGATAGTAGGAAGGGAAAAATGAAGGGGGGGAATCAGAGGGGGAGATGAACCATGAGAGACTATGGACTCTGAGAAACAAACTGAGCATTCTAGAGGGGTGGGGGTGGGGGGATGGGTTAACCTGGTGATGGGTATTAAAGAGGGCACGTACTGAATGGAGCACTGGGTGTTATATGCAAACAATGAATCATGGAACACTATACCAAAAACTAATGATGTAATGTATGGTGATTAACATAACATAGTAAAATTTAAAAAAATTTTTAAATTTTAAAAAAAGATATGTTCATTCAACACTCATTTGACAAATATGATAAGGCAACATTTGAACAGACGCCTAAAGAAGAAATGCAGGAGTAAGTCAGACAAATATGGGTAAGGAGGGAAGGTCTGAAGGTTTTTAGGCAGTGAAAACAAACATAAAAACCCTAAGGAGAAATTTTGCTTATTACATTCAAGAGATAGCAAATATTTTAATATGGCTAGTGTGCAGTGAATAGGAAAGAGAGTAGTAGAGGTTGAGGTCAGAAAAATAGAAAGATGCTGGCTCATGGGGCAGGGGGTGGTCTTAAAGACCACGGCAAACACTTTGGATTATAGTGAGTTAGAAGCGGAGTCACTGAAGAGCTTTGAACAGAGTAATTTTTACCTGCGTTTTAAAAGATTACTCTTAGAAGAGGCGGAGCAAGATGGCGGAGGAGTAGGAGACCTGGCTTTCGACTGGTCTCAGGAATTCAGCTGAATGGGGATCAAACCATTCTGAACACCTACAAGCTCAACAGGAGATTGAAGAAGAGAGTAGCAACAACTCTCTGAACAGAGAAGTGACCACTTACTGGAAGGTAGGACATGCGGAGAAGTGAATCCGAGGCGATATTCGGGAGGATAGATGGCGGGGGAGGGGGCCTCCCTCGGCCGCTTCTGGCAAGTGATAGAGCCGCGGAGCACAAAATCGGACCTTTTAGAAGCCGGCTCCGCTGAGGGACGTCACTCCAGTGGCTAAGCTGGAGGTGGAAACCTCGCGGGACAGTGTGGTCTCAGGACCCTCGGGGTCACAGAAAGACCGGGGGTGACTGAGTGCGGCAGAGCTCCCAGGTATCGGAGCCGGGAAGCCGGCTGCAGAGACGGAACCAAGGCACGGGCTCTCAGCTCAGGGTTGCCATAAACCGTGATCCGCAGCACAGTCGGGCCACTGCTCCTCCAGAAGGGACCCAACAAGCGGCAGAGCTGGGGAGACTCCCCTTCCTCCCCTCCGGGAGGAGCAGCGCTGTAGCACACCACTGGGATCTGCTGGGTTTGGAGACTCCATACGGGGTCGGGTGCCAGAGATAGAAACGTTCGGTCACAGGTCGGGTGAGCACAGAGTGCGGCCAGAGACCGGGGAGATGGCAGTGATTGACTGCTTTTCTCTGGGGTCACACTGAGGAGCGGGTCCCCAAGTTCTGGGCTCCTCCGGGCTGAGATTGGGAGGCCACCATTTTCAATCTGGTCCTCCAAAGCTGTGCCGGAAGCTTGCAGGGAACAAAAGCTCCTGAGAGCAAACCCGAGCAGATTGCTTAGTCCGGACCGACAAGGGCGGGGCAATTCCGCCTCCGGCAAAGACATTTGGGAACCACGACAACAGTCCCCTCCCCCAGAAGATCAGCACAAACAGCCAGCAAGCCTAGACCAAGTTTACCAATCAAGGAGAACGGGAGAACTCCAGCGCTAGGGGAACACTGCACATAGAATTCATGGCTTTTTTAACCACGACTCATTAGTTTTTCAAAGTTAATTTTTTTAACTTGTTTTTTGAATTTTTTTTTCCTTTTTTCAACCAACATCTTATCAATCCCTTTTTTAAAAAAACATTTTTTTATTTTTCGTTTTTAGAGTCATATTTTATCCCTTCATAGTAGTTACCCTTATTTTTGGCATATATATATAAGTTGTTCTCCCTTTTTTTTTTTTTAAAGATTTTATTTATTTTATTTGAGAGAGAGAGAACAAGAGACAGAGAGTACGAGAGGGAAGAGGGTCAGAGGGAAAAGCAGACCCCCCGCTGAGCAGGGAGCCCGATGTGGGACTCGATCCTGGGACTCCAGGATCATGACCTGAGCTGAAGGCAGTCGCTTAACCAACTGAGCCACCCAGGCACCCAAGTTGTTCTCCCTTTAAGATTTTGAGATACAGTTTCTTCTAACAGATCAAAATATACCCTAAATCGCTAGTGTATGGCTTTGTTCTAGTCTCCTTCCTGATCACATTCTCTCCCTTTTTTTGTTTTTTTTTAATCTTCTTCTTTCTTTTTTCAAATAACTTATCAATTCCTTTTATAAAATCTTTTATAATTTTCATCTTTACAGTCATCTTGCATCCCTTCATTGTATCAACACTTATTTTGTACATATATAAGTCTTTCTTCCTTTAAAATTTTAGGAGGCACTTTCTTCTAACAGACCAAAATACGCCCAAAATCTAGTGTATGGCACTGATCTATGCACTAGCCTGATCATATTTGATCATATTCTGTTTTTTTTGTTTTGTTCTGTTTTTGTTTGTTTTTATCTTTTTCTTTTCTTTTTTTTCTTCCTCTTTCTTTTTTCTTTCTTTCCCTTTCTTTTCCCCTGGTTTCAGGTCTTTTCTGATTTGCTGGGGACGTTGTTAACCTGTTAGCATTTTGTTCTCTCATTCATCTATTCTCCTCTGGACAAAATGACAAGATGAAAAAAATCACCTCAGCAAAAAGAACAAGAGGTAGTACCATCTGCCAGGGAAATACTCAATACGGACATTAGTACGATGTCGGACCTAGAGTTCAGAATCATGACTTTAAAGATACTAGCTGGGCTTGAAAAAAGCGTGGGAGTTATTAGACACACCCTTTCTGGAGAAATAAAAGAACTAAAATCTAACCAAGTCGAAATCAAAACGGCTATTGATGAGGTGCAATCAAAAATGGGGGCACAAACTGCTAGGATAAATGAGGCAGAAGAGAGAATCAGCGATACAGAAGACCAAATGATGGAAAATAAAGAGGCTGAGAAAAAGAGATAAACAACTACAGGATCACGAGGGCAGAATTCGAGAGATAAGCGATACAATAAGATAAAACAACATTAGAATAATTGGGATCCCAGAAGAAGAAGAGAGAGAGAGGGGCAGAAGGTATATTGGAGCAAATTAGAGCAGAGAACTTCCCTAATGTGGGGAAGGAAACAGGCATCAAAATCCAGAAGGCACAGAGAACCCCTCTCAAAAATCAATAAAAATAGGTCAACACCCCAACATCTAATAGTAAAACTTACGAGTCTCAGAGACAAAAAGAAAATTCTGAAAGCAGCTCGGGAGAAGAGATATGTAACCTACAATGGTAGAAACATTAGATTGGCAACAGACCTATCCACAGAGACCTGGCCACAAAAGACTGGCAAGATATCTTCAGAGCACTAAACGAGAAAAATATGCAGCCAAGAATACTATATCCAGCTAGGCTGTCATTGAAAATAGAAGGAGATAAAAAGCTTCCAGGACAAACGAAAACTAAAGGAATTTGCAAACACGAAACCAGCCCGACAAGAAATATTGAAAGGGGTCCTCTAAGCAAAGAGAGAGCCTAAAAGCAGCATAGATCAGAAAGGAACACAGACAATATAGAGTAACAGTCACCTTACAGGCAATACAATGGCACTAAATTCATACCTTTCAATAGTTACCCTGAATGTAAATGGGCTAAATGCCCCAATCAAAAGACACAGGCTATGAGATTGGATTAAAAAACAAGACCCATCAATATGCTGTCTGCAAGAGACTCATTTTAGACCCAAAGACACCCCCACATTGAAAGTGAGGGGGTGGAAAACCATTTCACATGATAATGGACACCAAAAGAAAGCTGGGGTGGCAATCCTTATATCACACAAATTAGATTTTAAACCAAAGACTGTAATGAGAGATGAAGAAGGACACTATATCCTACTTAAAGGGTCTATCCAACAAGATCTAACAATTATAAATATCTATTCCCCTAACATGGGAGCAGCCAATTATACAAGCCAATTAATAACAAAAGCAAAGAAACACATCGACAACAATACAATAATAGTGGGGGACTTTAACACCCCCCTGACTGAAATGGACAGATCATCTAAGCAAAAGATCAACAAGGAAATAAAGACTTTAAATGACACACTGGACCAAATGGACTTCACAGACATATTCAGAACATTCCATCCCAAAGCAACGGAATACACATTCTTCTCTAGTGCCCATGGAACATTCTCCAGAATTGATCACATCCTAGGTCACAAATCAGGTCTCAATCGGTACCAAAAGATTGGGATCATTCCCTGCATATTTTCAGACCACAATGCTTTGAAACTAGAACTCAACCACAAGAGGAAAGTCGGAAAGAACTCAAATACATGGAGGCTAAAGAGCATCCTACTAAAGAATGAATGGGTCAACCAGGAAATTAAAGAAGAATTAAAAAAATTCATGGAAACCAATGAAAATGAAAACACAAGTGTTCCAAATCTTTGGGATTCAGCAAAGGCAGTCCTGAGAGGAAAGTATATAGCAATACAAGCCTTTCTCAAGAAACAAGAAAGGTCTCAAATACACAACCTAACCCTACACCTAAAGGAGCTGGAGAAAGAACAGCAAATAAAGCCTAAACCCAGCAGGAGAAGAGAAATAATAAAGATCAGAGCAGAAATCAATGAACTAGAAACCAAAAGAACAGTAGAACAGATCAACGAAACTAGGAGCTGGTTCTTTGAAAGAATTAACAAGATTGATAAACCCCTGGCCAGACTTATCAAAAAGAAAAGAGAAATGACCCAAATCAACAAAATCATGAATGAAAGAGGAGAGATCACAACCAACACCAAAGAAATACAAACAATTCTAAGAACATATTATGAGCAACTCTATGCCAGCAAATTAGAGAACCTGGAAGAAATGGGTGCATTCCTAGAGATGTATCAACTACCAAAATTGAACCAGGAAGAAATAGAAAACCTGAACAGACCTATAACCACTAAGGAAATTGAAGCAGTCATCAAAAATCTCCCAAGAAACAAAAGCCCAGGGCCAGATGGCTTCCCAGGGGAATTCTATCAGACATTTAAAGAAGAATACCTATTCTCCTGAAACTGTTCCAAAAAATAGAAATGGAAGGAAAACTTCCAAACTCATTTTATGAGGCCATCATTACCTTGATCCCAAAACCAGACAAAGACCCATTCAAAAAGGAGAATTACAGACCAATATCCTTGATGAACATGGATGCAAAAATTCTCACCAAAATACTAGCCAATAGGATCCAACAGTACATTAAAAGGATTATTCACCACGACCAAGTGGGATTTATTCCTGGGCTGCAAGGCTGATTCAACATCCGCAAATCAATCAATGTGATACAATACATTAACAAAAGAAAGAACAAGAATCATATGATCCTCTCAACAGATGCAGAAAAAGCATTTGACAAAGTACAGCATCCTTTCTTGATCAAAACTCTTCAGAGTATAGGGATAGAGGGTACATACCTCAACATCATAAAAGCCATCTATGAAAAACCTACAGCGAATATCATTCTCAATGGGGAAAGGCTGAGAGCTTTTCCCCTAAGGTCAGGAACACGGCAGGGATGTCCACTCTCACCACTGCTATTCAACATAGTATTAGAAGTCCTAGCCACAGCAATCAGACAACAAAAAGAAATCAAAGGCATCCAAATCGGCAAAGAGGAAGTCAAACTCTCACTCTTTGCAGATGATATGATACTGTATGTGGAAAACCCAAAAGACTCCACCCCAAAACTGCTAGAACTCATACAGGAATTCAGTAAAGTAGCAGGATATAAAATCAATGCACAGAAATCAGTGGCATTCCTATACACCAACAACAAGAGAGAAGAGAGACAAATCAAGGAGTCGATCCCATTTACAATTGCACCCAAAACCATAAGATACCTAGGAATAAATTTAACCAAAGAGGGAAAGGATCTGTACTCAGAAAACTATAAAATACTCATGAAAGAAATTGAAGAAGACACAAAGAAATGGAAAAATGTTCCATGCTCATGGATTGGGAGAACCAACATTGTGAAGATGTCAATGCTACCTAGAGCAATCTACACATTCAATGCAATCCCCATCAAAATACCATCCACTTTTTTCAAAGAAATGGAACAAATAATCCTAAAATTTTTATGGAACCAGAAGAGACCCCGAATAGCCAGAGGAATATTAAAAAAGAAAAGCAAAGCTGGCAGCATCACAATTCCGGACTTCCAGCTCTATTACAAAGCTGTCATCATCAAGACAGTATGGTACTGGCACAAAACAGACACATAGATCAATGGAAAAGAATCGAGAGCCCAGAAATGGACCCTCAACTCTATGGTCAACTTATCTTTGATAAAGCAGGAATGAATGTCCAATGGAAAAAAGACAGTCTCTTCAACAAATGGTATTGGGAAAATTGGACAGCCACATGCAGAAGAATGAAACTGGACCATTTCCTTACACCACACACAAAAATAGACTCCAAATGGTTGAAAGACCTAAACGTGAGACAGGAGTCCATCAAAATCCTAAAGGAGAACACAGGTAGCAACCTCTTTGACCTCAGCCGCAGCAACTTCTTCCTAGAAACATCGCCAAAGGCACGGGAAGCCAGGGCAAAAATGAACTATTGGGATTTCATCAAGATAAAAAGCTTTTGCACAGCAAAAGAAACAGTCCACAAAACCAAAAGACAACCGACAGAATGGGAGAAAATATTTGCAAATGACATATCAGATAAAGGGCTAGTATCCAAAATCTATAAAGAACTTATCAAACTCAACACCCAAAGAACAAATAATCCAATCAAGAAATGGGCAGAAGACATGAACAGACATTTTTCCAAAGCAGACATCCAAATGGCCAACAGACACATGAAAAAGTGCTCAACATCGTTCGGCATCAGGGAAATCCAAATCAAAACGTCAATGAGATACCACCTCACACCCGTCAGAATGGCTAAAATTAACAAGTCAGGGAACGACAGATGTTGGCGGGGATGTGGAGAAAGGGGAACCCTCCTACACTGTTGGTGGGAATGCAAGCTGGTGCAACCACTCTGGAAAACGGTATGGAGGTTCCTCAAACAGTTGAAATTAGAGCTACCATTCGATCCAGCAATTGCACTACTGGGTATTTACCACAAAGATACAAATGTAGGGACCCGAAGGGGTACGTGCACCCCAATGTTTATAGCAGCAATGTCCACAATAGCCAAACTGTGGAAAGAGCCAAGATGTCCATCGACAGATGAATGGATAAAGAAGAAGTGGTATATATACACAATGGAATATTATGCAGCCATCAAAAGAAATGAGATCTTGTCATTTGCAACGACGTGGATGGAACTGGAAGGTGTTATGCTGAGTGAAATAAGTCAATCAGAGAAAGACATGTATCATATGACCTCACTGATATGAGGAATTCTTAATCTCAGGAAACAAACTGAGGGTTACTGGAGTGGTTGCGGGTGGGACAGATGGGGTGGCTGGGTGATAGACATTGGGGAGGGTATGTGCTACGGTGAGCGCTGTGAATTGTGCAAGACTGTTGAATCACAGATCTGTACTTCTGAAACAATGCAACATATTTTAAGAAAAAAGAAAAAGAAGAAGATAGCAGGAGAGGAAGAATGAAGGGGAGTAAGTCAGAGGGGGAGACGAACCATGAGAGATGATGGACTCTGAAAAACAAACTGAGGGTTCTAGAGGGGAGGAGGGTAGGGGGATGGGTTAGCCTGGTGATGGGTATTAAAGAGGGCACATTCTGCATGGAGCACTGGGTATTATGAACAAACAATGAATCGTGGAACACTACATCAAAAACTAATGATGTAATATATGGTGATTAACATAACAATAAAAAATTTAAAAAAAAGAGAGGTATCAAGGATAACACCTAGGTTTCATGCCTCAATTGAAAAATGCAAAATGAGACAGGAAAGACTAGAATACTCAATTCCATATAGATTCCTATTTTCCCACAATTACAAATAATCTAAATATCAATGATTTAAAATTGTCAAGTAAATTATGGTATGTTCGTACTATGTAGCCAGTAAAATAAATTTAGACATACATCCTTTTATGGAAAGACATCCATAACACATAATTTAGTCACAAGTTACAAAATATGTTTTTTACTGTGATGTCACTATATATACACATATTATCTGAAATAATATATAACAAACTTTAATGGTAGCTATCTCTATGGAAACTGGTAGGTGAGGGGAGACTATCATTATCAATTTTATCAATCTTATCATTGTTGGAGGTTCTAACAACTTAATATATTTTTGTTGTCATTAATGATCAGCAGGTATTACTTTTTTATATTAAAAAAATTATTTTCTTTAGGTAAGCATAAACTAGAGCACCTAGCCAGTGCAGGGCTATATCAAAGTCGTTATAGGCCTGAACTCTGAAGTCACACTCAGAGTTCAAATTCTGACTCTGCAGCTTATTAGCTATGTGACCTAGAGAAAACTGTTCAACTACTCAGTGCCTCAGTTGTTCATCTTTAAAAAGGAGTTACAGTAATATCTATCTCAGAAAGCAGTTGTGAGAATTATATGGGATAACGACTGTATGGTTTTTAAAACAGTACTTGGCACATGCTAAACAGAATTATGAATAAAACTCTACCGTGAGATAAATCATCATGAATTGTTTTTTTTTTTTATTTTACAATATGAAGGGGTATGTGTGTGTATAATTATGTTTGTTTGTACTTAACATTGGCAGGTTAAAATGGGAAGAAAATGAACATTGAGAGTTTTAATTTCAGTCACAGTCTGTGTTTTGAGGAAGACATCACTGTAGACTCTAGTGCCCAAGGAAGAAGATGTGATTTAAGAACTTAAAAGATCAATAGAATGGGTAATGGTAAATTAAGAGAAAAAAAAGTCCTTGTAGGGACAAAAAAAACTGAATGAACTATTTCAAATTATCAAGTTGATTACTTTAAGAAGATCAGGTCTTTTTAAAAAAATATTGTTACTGATATTATTATGGCTTATTTTAGAACTCATTACCATATCTATCAAAATAGATGGTGATGCAGCATAGAATTTCCCCCATTTTCTCAATAAAAAGATTCATAAAATGATTTTAGCCAATTTGAGTATATAAACTTTTCCACTAAGACAGAAGACTTAAGTCTATACTTCTAATGACTGATTTTCAAAATTTTTATACTCAGACTTAAAATCACATATTATATGAAATATATTAATTCAGAATAACTCCACTTTACTACCTTGATGTTACTTGAAATAATTTTATTAAAGTTCTTCAAATGCATCCTTGTCATCACATCTTTATTAACCATGAATTCACATTCTGAGATGCCCTAACAGTCTTGTAGAGCTCATGATGTTCACTTCTGCCTAAACTGACTAAATTTGTATATATGCAAACAATAACAATACTACCCATGCCTGCAGTACTCATCAACATTACATTAGGGCACTTACACTTATCATCCTGTAGGAATATATTCCTAATGTCCACAAACCCAAATACAGAATTTTCCTCCCTTCAAGACTCTTCAAAAGTTTTGTTTACAGTGATATACAGTAAAGTTCTGAGGCCAAACCTCTGGGAACAATTCCTACGGCTGTGTTAAATTTTTCTGCTCCTCTTTTAAAGCTATCATGGCAGATGATCTTTTTAAGTAACTAGCATTCACTGAGGTCATCAGGGCTTACATGTTTTTCACAAACTTCGACACTATTTTAGAGTGCATTCCTTATGACAGGCTTCATAAGGACTTTTTATTAAATGCCATTCAATCTTCTAGAGAATAATATTTTGGGGAAAAGAAAGCCTTTGTGTTTAAACATCAGTCAGACAGTATGCTAAGAATCTTATATGCAGTGTCTTTTATATAAAATCCTCAGGATAACCCTGTAGGGTAGATATTATTTTTGCCATTTTCCAGATAAGAAAACTGAGGCAATTATGTAACTTGCCCAAGGCAGTTACATAACTTGCCCAAGCTCACAGAGCTAAAAATTGTTGGGTATTTGAAACTCCAAAATCTGGAGCTCTCAGCCACTACTTTCTGTGGCACTCCCAGTCAAGATTACTGGCATAACAAACATTTTGAAGAAAGGCTAAGAAAAGTGAAAGGGAAAAGCATGAATCTTTTTATTATAAAACACCAAGAATTCAACAGGAAAGGAAAATCTGGTCAAAGCTACTATTTTTAAAAATTAACTTAAAAATTAATCCTTCACAGACCAAAGAAAAGAACAATTTTTTCAAAGACAAAGAGCCACAGCTGTTTCAAGATATTTTTCTCCAGAGGACATTACAGAACCACAAGGGATTAAAGTGGGGTAAAATTTTTCTAAAAGTGCAACTTGTTAGAGCCTGGAAGCTTTATGTAAGTATGGGAATTTATTCTTTCTGGTTTCTTTTAAAACGGTAAAGGGCAGGGCTAGGAAATGTGATTTTTCTTAAGACTAGAATTGGTCCATAACAGACTTTGACATCAGTGGGTAAAAAACTTCATATTGGACAGTCAGCTGTGTAAGAAGAAAAGGGGAAGCTGAATTAAACAGGCAAGTCAAGAAAATATGATTCAACTCCTCTGTTAAGTTTATTCAACGGTATTTTTGTGGAATGCACTTGATTATTCAATAAAGGTACCTTGAGTATTTATTGACTAGCACTTTGTTAAGCACTTTAAGTTTATAAAAAAAAAGTCTCTGTCCTCAGTCTATTTAAAATTTAAGAGTACGTAGTCATCGTTGGATGATAGGATTATATTTTTATTTTCCCTTTTGGACTATATTTTCCAGCTATAACAACATAGGCAAATTAATCTCTCTACACCTCCATTTTCTCATTTATAAAGCATGAATAATAATAGTATCCATCTCATAAAGTTCATATGAAAAACAGATGAAATAGTGATCCACAGTAAATGTTTTCAATAAATATTAGCTATTATTTCAGTTTTATTGTTATTTTAAATGCTTACTATTTTTTAATGGGACCTCTACAATCCAATCGTGGTTGAGGAACAGTATAATACTTATCCAATTTTAAATAGCTTATTTAGATAATTTATTGCTACCATAAAGCAATATGTAATTAAGTACCTAATAAATGTCAAACAGAATCATGAACTGAGAGGAGAGATCACTGTTGCCTAGACTAGTCAGAAATAACTTGGAAAGACAATTCAAGTTTCTATAAATGAAGAGAAAGCAGGAGAGAGCACAGGCAACCAATGTCAGAAGCCAGGAAAAAATGAAGCTCAAATCATGGAACCTGGAATAGAAGCAACCCGGTGTTAATAAGGAAGCAGCAAAGAGCACTGAGGCCACTTGTTCGTCCAAATCTAAGATCATCAAAGCCTTTCCCTCCTAAGTTTTTTCCATCCTGATATTCAAACATCCACTTCTTAGTTGAAGAGAAAAGCTATCCTCCCTTCTCCAATGGCTCATGCTCTGGGAATTCTCTCTTCATTCTTTTACTACCTGCAAGTCTTCTAAGAATCAGTAAGCTCACCTACATCACTAAGTGTAGGAGTAATAGGTAATCACATCCAGCCAGAAACAAATGTAAAGAAGTTTCTCTGTTTCATCTAATATAGGGGCACCTGGTTGGCTCAGTCGGTTAAGCATCTGCCTTCCTCTCAGGTCATGATCCCAGGGTCTTGGGATCCATTGAGTCCCGCCTCGGGCTCCCTGCGGAGTGCAGAGTCTGCCTCTCTCTCTCCCTCTGCCTATCGCTCCCCCTGCTTGTGCTTTCTCTCTCTATCAAACAAATAAATAAATCTTTAAAAATAATTTCATATAATACAAATCACTCATTTCAGTGTAGAGTGCTACAGTAGAAAGATCAAGGCTGAAAAATCAGCCTTAACTTCTAGTCCTGGCATTGCTTATGTTACTTAAATTTCACAGTCTTAGTCTTTCCATCTGTAAAATGGGGTGATAACAACATGGTTGTTAAGAATATTAATTTGATAAACTTGATAAGGTGCTTAGTACAGCTGGCATAGAGTTAGAAGTCAAATAAGAGATGGGATGGTTACGAAAATAGAAGACAAAGAAGAAAAGGAGACTAAGTGAATATAAGGCAGAATTTCATTACAGATTTTTTTTGGGGGGGGGCAAACCTTGAAGAGAATAAAAAAAAAAAAAAAGAATGGATCATTAGGAAACCAAAGGAGACAAAAAGTGTTTCAAAACTGATCTATACTGGCTTCTGGTCTGTCTAAACATTTTTGGCAGTAGATGTTTACATTATGTTTCACAGCTTGAAATACAGAATCTGTTAACAACTATACTAATTTAATTGCCCTTATATTTTAGTGAGAGGCCCCTATTCTCCTTATACTTAATGATATGAAAAGTGCTTGTACGGACCTTAAATTTTTTTCCTGTACACAAACGTCCATAGCCACCTTCTTTGTAAAAGCAAAAACTGGAAACAACCGAAATGTTTATCAACAGGTAGGTATATTCATACAATGGAATACTACTCAGCAATAAAAAGAACAAAATAGTAATAGCCACCACATGGACAAATCTCTGTAACATAATGCTAAGTGAAAAAAGTCAAACACAAACTACACACTGTGGGTGTCCACTTAGTGCCGTCATTCTAAATAAAATTATAGCGATAAAAATCAGATCAGTGGTTACCTGGGGATGGGGATCAGGGTCAACTTGCAGAGTCCTAAGAAAACTAAGGGTGACGGAATGTTCCTACATCTTGATTGTGGTGGTAGTTACACCACTGTATCCAGTTACCAAAATTCAAACTCTACACTCAAATGGGTGATTTGTATTATATGAAATTATTTTTAAAGATTTATTTATTCATTTGACAGAGAGAGAAAGCACAAGCAGGGGGAGCGGTAGGCAGAGGGAGAGAGGGAGGCAGACTCTCCACTCCGCAGGGAGCCCGAGGCAGGACTCGATGGATCCCAGGACCCCAGGACCCCGGGATCACGACCTGAGGGGAAGGCAGACGCTTAACCGAATGAGCCACCCAGGTGCCCCCATGTTAGATGAAATTATACCTCAATAGGCTGAGAATAAAAAAAACCTATAAGGTAACTACTGCTTTCTAACAAGTAAAAAGAACCTTCTCATACACAGTTTTAAATAAGCAATGATGCAATTCCAGCAAAACAAAATAAGGCCCTGGTATTTTTTCATTCAAAAAGGTTACACTCTATTCCAAAAAACACTTGCATACTGGAAATGTGAGAAAAACACTCTATTCACCTGTGTCTGACTTCAAGGGCCTTGAGTTTCCAGCATTTGTATAAACTCTGCTGCTTTCCATACATTGGGTTTCTTCTTCTCCTACTACCATTTCGCCACATACATGAACTCAATAAAACGACGAAAGGCCATTTTACTAACACCTTCTAACTCCGCCAAAGGTTCCTGAGTAAACTTCTGAAAGAATTTTAGAACTTACTGCAAGCAACCCAAACAGCCTGATGGGCCTTAAAACGGTGTCCCTTGACAATCACGATGATACAGTAACCTGGTCCCGCTCTTCCTCTTGACGCAGTAAATCCAGGAGCATCTCATGATGTGCAGGGACCTCCTGAAGGGAGCCCATTGTCTCTTCGGCCTCCACAGCTGTGGAGATGCGGCGGATACCCTGCTTTACTGCCCCAGGGCCCACGTGATGCGGCCGCTTACGGGGCGTGGACAAGGAAGGGTACAGGCCACGCCCACACGCCCGCGCCTTCCCGGATGCTGGGCGGAGCCAACTCAGGGGATTTCGTGCTCCGGAGGACAAACCGCATTGCTGGGAGGAGGAAATTGGGCAGCTGAGTGATTGTGCACACGCAGAGCCTGGCTTTGCTGGGAGTGGGAGTTCTAAATTCCCACCCTTACCTTCCTCCCATCCCCACCTGACTCCAGGTGTGAGTGCTTCTGAGCCGGACCTCAGAATTGACCCTTAATTTTCTTACGATCTAACCTTTGTCTCGAAAAGTAAAATGTCCTCACATTTATGTTGTATCAGACAACATGTCAAATAAAACTGTTCTTATTAATTCATTATTTTTGCATTGACCCATTCATATTTGTTTATACACCCAATATTTTTTAGCAAGTTCTGAGCCAGAAACTGTGCAATTTGCTAGGACTTCCAACAAGGACCATTGGAGACGCAGGTCCTGTCCCTCCCCGGCCTTACAGCCTAGTGTAATCGCACATGGTGCACTGTCTTCAGGGACAGCAGCAAAGGGAACATCACTGAACACCTACCATACGCCAGACTGCAGGAGGCACTTAATCTGCCTCCTCATTTAACCCCACAACAATCAGGTGAAATAAGATTCTCATCATTGCCCAAACGTACAAACAAGGACCGTGAAGCCAGAGATTAAGTAATTTTTTTTAACATATGCATAGGGTGAGCCCTAGCCAAAAAAATAAAGGTGACTGTGATGTAGCTGATCCATGGTACTATCTTGCCCTCACCTCACCACACAAAGCCTCAGACTGGCCTTTTTCTATTTTCCTTAAATGCCACTGTATGAAGGATTATCCACTCAGCCAAATTAGTGCTCATTAAAATTTTAAACCAATGAGCAACATTTCCCTAAAGTCCAGTGACTCTCAGACTACTGCAGCATTAAAACTGTTTGAGTGGCTGATTAAAACAGCTTGCTGGACTCCACCCCAGCATTTGATTTAGTAGGTCTTGGGTAAGGCCCAAGAATTGACATTTCTACAAGATTCCTCCAGGGATGCTGATACTGCTGACTTAGGGACATTTTGAGAATCACTACTCTAAACGAAAAGAACAAGTAGGGCTTCTAGCCCATATAATCTAAAGAGTTCAAAGTTAACAACAAGAATAATCTACAAAACTTGTCTTGTTACCTACTTAAAACATGGAGACAGGAACATCCAAGCACATGAGAGAAGTTTCTCAATTATACCATTTTACAGGTGAAGCAAATGAGGTTCAAAAAAGTTATGTGGGGGCACCTGGGTGGCTCAGTTGGTTAAGTGTCCGCCTTTGGCTCTGGTCATGATCCCAGGGTCTTAGGATCAAGCCTTCATGGGCCCCCCCCCCCCCAGCATGGAGTCTGCTTCTCCCTCTCCCTCTGCCCCTCCCCCTGCTCAGGCTCTCTCTTTCTCTCTCAATTGAATAAATTTTTAAAAAATCTTTAAAAAAAAGTTATGTGGATTCCAAGGTAAACTATGGACTTTCAGTGTAATGATCTGTCAATGTAAGTTCATCCATTTTGACAAATGTACTACTCTGGTGGTAGATGTTGGTAATGGGACAGGCTGTGCATGTGCCCAGCAAGGGGTATGTGAAAAATCTCTGAACCTTCCCCTCAATTTTGCTGTGAACCTAAAACTGCTCTAATAACAACAACAACAAAAAGTTACGTGGTCCTTGGTTATGCAAGAAGTGGCAAGGCTAAGGCCGGGAGTCAAAGGCTGCAGGATATATAGATCAAAGAGTGTGCTTACTCCCAGGCCAGAGTTCTGCACATGGAGAGCAGTAAATACATTACAGTTATCAGCTATGGCTCCCCTTAGTGCCCAGAATGGCAGAGTGGGGATAACTTGGGATGGCCTGGACCTCATCATGAACCGCTTTTTCCAGACAAAATTCAACTGAATCACCTGATTTTCTCTTGCACCCTGCTTCACACCTGCTTGCAATATGTAGATCTGATCTGGAGTAGGACACAGAAATCTGCATTTCTCCTATTACATTGAATTTTGAGAAAAATTAGACAGTTCTGAATGCCCCCAGGAAATATTAACTATGTCCAAAACAACCCTTCCATTGTCACTTCTTAAAATGTTCTGACTAGGCATTAAATATTAGGGTCAACAACAAAGCCCAGCAGGCAGCAACTTGCTTTCCATCGCTCAATTTCCCACATGGTCAATAAGCTCTGCAAATCAGGCTCGTATTGGGTCAGTGGATCTTTAATCTCCTAGATGATCTGAACTAGAAAGATGGCCGCAGCAGCAAGCCAATACGGAATTAATTTCCCTTAAAAATCTGTATTCCATATATTTGGTCATCCCTAATTTTCAGTTAATATGACCTAGTTTCATCAGAGTGTCTGCTCCCCCAAAATGATTCTATTACTCAAAGAACCTGAATCTGATTAAGCTTTAAGTACGTGTGTGAATTTGAACAGGAGAAAAGGGGGAGGTTAATTAGTATGTGTTAGAGGTTAAGAAACCGATCTCCTACCCAACTCATGTCCTCATTAACCAGATGCCTGCCCTATACATGTGCTCTGTACTAGACCCTAAAGCCCTAAAGGAGCATGAAATCATGGTGTCTACCCTTGTAGAGCCTACAGTCTAGTGAACAAGAGTCTGCTAACCAGCAGAAGCAGAGGGGGAATAATCCCTGCCTCAATTACACACATGTGGATACCCAAAACAAAACCAAGCTGGGAAAAAGTGACAAATTACAGTAGTAAAGTAGATGGATTTAGCAGCTTCACTTTAGAACAAAGGCGCTGTATACTTTACCTCAGCAACCTCAGCATTTATCCTGAATAAATGGTCCACGTTTTCCATTCTGCGTAGGATTCAGGACAGCCCTGATCAAATCTCTCCCCAGCTAAACCCAGGGTCCTTCAGTTACTCATCCCCTCCTTTCGGTTATGCTATTTCCCCTGATACCTTCCTGATGTCAGTTACTCTTCAGAAGATTTATTCCTTAAGCCGGGAATTCTCAGAGGTTTTTGTGAGTGTAAGAGGTCTCTTAAAAGTACAGATTCCTGGGCCTTTCCCTCAAGATTCTGAGTCAGTTGTCTAGAATAATATTCAGAAAACTTCATTTTTAACAAGCACCTTAAAGGCTTGACTCTTCTGATGCCAGACACAGAGCTTTATAAGTGGTGTTTCATTTATTGCTCAAAATAGCCCTACTTACAGATGAGGACATGAAATGCAAGAAAGTTAAATAATTTGCCCAAATTTACACAACAAGGAAATGGCAGAATCGAGATCTTAACAGAGCTCCCAGACTCCCAAACCCAAGGACAACCCAAAGTTGGTAAGCCAAATGCCAGAGGCAGTTAAATTAAAAACTAATAAGGGTTAAGGGGAAATGTTAAGAAGTTTTAGGTTCAGAGAAGAGAAAAATAAGCAATGAAATCAGAAGGGGCTCAGAAACAGACTGCCAGCCACTCAATTTTGCCTAGGGCCAGCTCCACTCATGCTAAAGCCACAGTAGTACCCTGACATAAACAAGGCAAAGCACCTTCTATAACTGTGTCAGAAAAAAAAAAAAAAAAACTTGAGATTTTACATGCAATTAATTGCAAAGACATTTCTTAATGGCAGCCTTCTCTTGCCTTTCCAAATTAATGAGTCAGAAAAGCACTGCTCTCAATAGCATCTTTAGAAGTGGGCAAGCCCCCCTCCTGGGCTCCCATTAAAACAGAACACAAGACCTTCAGCTAAATGCTGCAATGTACTCCAATTCAGAAAGTCACCTCAAAGCTGTAAATGCCTTTGCACAGATTCCTTCCTCAAATCCTTTTTGGTCCCAGAAGAAAAAAAGAGGTGGGGAAATAGATGAAGATGTGTAACTTGGATAACATGTCATTTGGGTAACATTTTGAATAACACTACAGGCAGTTAACTTATGTGAAAGATGGTTCTTTCTGTAAAGGAAAATGTCCTTTTTATTGATAAATAAAAAGTTATGCAAGTAAAGAGGGTGGAGATGGACAAAAAAAACCTAAACTATCATTATGTCAGGAAGCATACTTAACAGCATTTTCAGGTCCTTTCTATTTTCCCTATAGGTGTGTGTGTGTGTGTGTGTGTGTGTGTGTGTGTGTGTGTGACATATATCAGGAGGAACTAATATTGAACACATTTTCTTTTTATAACGTCCAATCTATAGATAGACTAGGTGTGATGGGCGCCAGCCTATTCCCAAATTAAACTCCAAGTTAAAGGCCTGGGTGGCTACCTGGTGGTTTGCATTCTGCAGAGCCTTGCCTTTTTAATGAACCAACAAGGGCCCACCTGTGTTTGCTACATGTCCCTTGGATAATTAATGCTGGTAATAACACCTAAGTGTTAGCACACAAAGCACCTGGAATGCGACTCGCTGTACACATTCTAATCACATCAGCCATCGAACTCTCCAAATGACCTTCTTCAAAACAATGACTGTCTTTGAAACCACAGAAGCCAACCTAGGAGAAAGCGGTTTCCCAGGATTTGGCAGCGGCTGAGCAGTTCTTAAAGCTAGAGTGGCACCAAGTGGTCAGGAAGGGAATTGGGCTGCCAGTTTGTATTCAAATCCTCTGGCCAGGCTGCAGGCATGCCAATCCAACAGTTTCCAGGCAGCCAGAGGTTGCAGTCCATCTTCTCAGAGCCGGTGACCAAGGCTGAGGAGGAAAACGGAGCCCCACATACCTCTGACATTTCGATCTGGTTCTGAAACTCACGTAAGCCTTAAATTATCCTAATTTTAAGGAGGTTTATGTTTTCATGAACACACATACAGGGAATGGGGGTGGGAGGATAGGGAACAGCAATGAGGACCTAGTCCTTATCATTGTTTATAATATTTACATGGCATTTTAGCTTTTTAGTAAAGTCTGTGTCGTTGTGCCCCACAAAGATGGTGAGAAATTCTATCTCTGTATTACAGATTTAAAAAGAGGGTGACATGATAGGAACAATAGGAGGATAATTACTCAGAGAACACGTAAGTGTTCTATGACTTATAGTGGCTTGTTTAACCGCTAAGACAATATCTCCTCCTGTAATTACCTTTTCATGGCCAAACCCAATTTTTTTTTCCTTTCTCATGCACAGTCTTTGCCTAAACCTTTATCACTACTACATATTCTGATTTTCTCTTTTCTTATATTTGTCTTATTTTTTCGACTTGTTTTTCCCCCCTAATGGCTCAAACTCAGATAACTTGGGTGGCTTCAAAGACCAGTATCAGAAAGGCTTTCTCCCTCCTGTGGTTTCATATAATTATAGACATATCATTTTCCCATAATGCTGCAGCATCGTTAATCACTTCAAATACAGAGAGAGCCAGGCAAGCTTTTCTGTGAACAGAGAGCTCAGGGTCCCATTTCAATTTGTGATTATATCAATAATCTTGAGACTGTTTTATGTGAACTAACCCATTATTTCTGGAGAAACTGGAGGGAAACTGCTGAAATCATATAGGGCATACCCTTGCAGACACAGGGAGTATGTTTGTATGATCTAAAATTCCAGATGACATTTGTCAGCTGCTTTGTCCTGCATTTCTAAGTGGCAAAAAGGCAATTTTGTCTTTTCTGTCAGTACATTCACGTAAAGAATTGTGAGAACTTTTATCATTAAAAGCACAAATTATCTGTGGATCTCTCCCACACACAGCAGAGGCTAGTATGAATTTAAACTGCTTATAGATCAGAACAAAAACAACAACAAATTAATCCCGATGTACTTCTCTAAAATACTCTAGTGTAATTTTCATGCTGAAGTCCCTACACCCTGAGACCACAAGCAAATCTTGTAGCAATTTCACAGATAATCTTATGGCAGATTCGAAAGATTAGAGGAAGCAAAATTTCTAAAGAAATTATTTCACGGGGAAAAAAAAGAGCTTAACACAAATATTGTCATTTGTATTGATTATTTCTCATAAATACATCTCTAACCAGGAGATCTCCAAGTAGACAATAAATATATCACACATCATCTCCAATCAGAAAAATATTTTATTTGGGATAATAAATGGGGAATAACATACACTGCTATGGTCAAACAGTAGAACCACAAGACTGCAGGAAGGAATGTTGAGATATAATTTGCTATTCAGGGCGCCTGGGTGGCTCAGTCGGTTAAGTGTCTGCCTTCAGCTCAGGTCATGATCCTGGAGTCCTGGGATCGAGCCCCGCATCGGGCTCCCTGCTCAGCGGGAAGCCTGCTTCTCCCTCTCTCACTCCCCCTGCTTGTGTTCCCTCTCTCGCTGTGTCTCTCTCTGTCAAATAAATAAAACCTTAAAAAAAAAAGAAAAGAAAATGTATTCATTTGTTTAAAAAAAATGTTTACTGAGCACCTACTGTGTGTCAGGTACAATCCTCAGGACAGGACACAAGGCTCCCGCCCTGCGGACAGCCCTCGCAGATATTACATTCTAGTAGGGGAACTGTGAAAATTGTTCTGTGTAGAAACAAATAATATAATATCAGGTAAGGATAAATGAAATAAGTATGAAACAAAGTATACCATTTGAGAACTACATTACAAAAGCTGCAGCTATAGATTGGGTGGTTGAGGAAGGCCTCTCTAAGTATATAAATTTGAGGCAATGAGGATCCATAAACAGATGCGCACTTTAGGACTTAGCCTTAGTAGCAGCCAATAGAAGTACCAAAGGGAGAAAAGAGTGGAGGCCCCCAGTAGCTGGGGCACGCCTTTAATTCCATGGGGACTTGGGTAAAGAATAACCAACCATCAGGCATATTAAATGCCTATTCCTAAACTTCTTAGAATCTAAGTGTTTATCCAATGTCTTCTACTTTGGCAAGGGAAAAGACCCAGGGTCACACTATAAACAGATCATCCTTGACATTTCACAGTGGTTGGAATTAATTACCATGGGATAATAGCATCAAGACTTAAGCTTATAACAAATGTTACTTTCAAATCAGTTATGCAAATGCAGCTTTAAGAAGCCTAATATATGTAGATTTATGACTAGTTCCTTAAAGGTGATGATTTAAAAAAAATTTTTTTCAACACCCCTAAATTCTAAGAGGACTTTATGATATAAAGTAAAAAGAAAAGAAAAACAAACAATGGACCTCTCTTTAACAAACAAAGAAATGTAGCCTTTTCTACTAGAAATAATAATATAAACCCACTGATTTCTTTTCTCACATCGCATATTTTACTGAGCTTTCGCATATATCAGAAGGCAAAGGCAGCCAGCAATCTGGAGCTCTGGCACATAGTAGATTCCATCTCATTTTGCATATATAGGGCCTCATGCTGTGGAATTAACAACTTTTAGATTGTTCTAGTGTAACCATTGAGCTGTTGCATTTGAATATGATGTATATTTTTTAATTTAAATAAAATGCATTTAATATTGATTTTTTTCATCCATATTCAGTATGCTAGCCAAACTACAAAATATACTGATGATATAAAAAGTCCTTTCCGGAGCTTAAGATATCTTCTATGATTCTGTATGATGTTTCATTTGTACTTAGTACAAATTTGCCACTCCAGAATTCCTCAACCTTCTCTAGTCCAATCAATAAATGTTGATAGTTTATAACGTGAAAAGTTTTCCTCCACATACTAGTAAAGTATAGTACACAATGGCTTTTTGAGATTCTATAAAGATATGGAATTAATTTATTAGATATGAGGCTATCAAATTAACAAAGCACTGGTATACTACCAAAACAGCAAATTTTATGAGGATACACAATAAAAATCATGTTAGTCTATATGTTAAGCTTAATTAAAGATGAATATCTTCAAGACAGCCTTCCTGTCCACATTAAAACCATGGGATGGCAATTCCCCAGAAATGCTTGAAGGACCTAGTACATTGGAAAGTTTTCAAAACAACTCCTGAATGGTATGGGAAAGCAATTTAAGAATTTATTTATTATTAATTTATTATTAATTTATTAGACATTAAAATATATTAAATATAGTAATAAAAATAAATTATATTAAATTATAATACATAAATAGAATAATACAAATATATTTTATACATTATATTAAATATATAATATAAATAATATTAATATGAATATATTAATTATAATATATTAAAATAAATATATTAAATTATAGTGTTAATTAAAATATATTAAAATATATTCATTGTTGATGTTTATGGAATTTTACATAATCTCATCCAGATTGCAGATGAGAAAACTAGCAGACAACTATATGAACAGCACGATTGTGTCACATAGGTCATGGGTAGATTTTGTTTGTTTGAGGTGGTGATATTCCATACAATGACCAAGAGAAGAAAGATAAATAATTTAACAGTTACAGTTCAGTTGAGACCATCGACCATCTCTATTTTTTTGCACCAGAGATTAAAATTTTTTTCAAGTTTTTCAATTTAGTAAAAGTACAAGAAATAATACACACACTCATTTATAACTATAGCTTCTTTCTGAGTTTTATGTGAGCTCAAGTGAAAACTTTTATTAAAATGCAGAAAAGTCAGATCATACAGTACAGAGAAGCAAAAACCATTTACTTTAAAATGAATCCCACAAAAAATTTATAATTTCCTGATAGATCTTCTCCTGTCATCTTCAAAGACTGTCAGTGAAAGTTTTATTTTCATCATTTTTAAGCAGAAAATCCTTAATCATTATCAAAAGAATTTAAATTTGAGGTATCCATCTGTTGCATTTTTTCAAGGCGCCAAACACCCTTTGCAGAGAGAAACCTTGGTTTTGAACTTCAGTGATTAAACAGTGGTCTCCTTTGTACAATCTGCTTATACTGCTGTTAGATAGCAAGTATTTTAATGCCAACCTTCAGTCAAGAGCCTCTTGTCCTACAAGACACTCATTATTCAAGAAAAAAAATATCATCTACATTTAAAAAATAAAAGGAGGGAATCTGTGTTCACACAAGTATTTTATGTTTTTTGGTTTTTTTTTTTAAATCTCTAATTCGGAGACTTTGCAATCACCAGAATTGTGAACTATTTTTCCTCTCTGAAATAATAAAGGTACCACTTAATTATCATCTCATGGTCATTTTGCCTGCTATATGCAGATTGCAAAACTCAGTAACAAGTCTAATGAAAAGCATGTCTTCATGGCCCCAACCTCTTTATACCTGGACTGAAGCTTTCAGAAGATGATTATATGGTTGCTGCAAGAAAGTCACCACACAAGGCCAGAGGAACAATCCAGATGCCTGAACTCCTCCTAAGCACCTTACTAGCACACTGCCCACTGAACAGCCCCAACCAATGGAGTGGCTTATAAAAGAGGCCATTTTTAAATATCCTAATAAAAATGCTTTGAAAAGACAATTTTAAATAAACATAATAGTACAACGAGGTTAAGATAATGGGCTGGCTTTATTAAAAAAAATAACCAACTTGTAGTTTGAATTAAGAATAATGCCAAAAGGAGATAAAAACTGATATTTTACAGTAATTTTCACCAAATGAATGAAACAGTGCTTAGATAGGAGAACCTAGAAAGAATGCAGAATTCTATCCATCAATTTGTTATAAACGACAGCATATGTTGTGTTTTATTTGGAATTCTCTGATAAATGAATGTTTATCCTGGGATCAATGGCTCTGGGTGAATGGCAGATTGCAACAGCAATTGCTTTCTTACCAAGAGAATTATCTTAAATCAGATCTCCTTTGTTTGATGAAACCTAAATTGCAGGGGGAATATTTAAACATCTAAGGAGAAAATCCATAGATAAGCTAATACATGGCTCCAAGATGCATTTAGCAGAACTAATTGTCTCTATTATTCTTTTATTCTAAATGCTACAGATAGAACATACAATTCAAATAACAAAATACTGTATCATTATAGGTGCCCTGATAAGGGACAGTAGGCCACCAAAATAGTATATTTATGGCAAGTGATATTGGAAGGTTGGAACAAATTAGACAATTATGTGATAGTAAGTCTAGCTTAATAAGTGGATTAAGAACATAAACTCCTTCCCTGTGTTGTGACATATTTTTTCGAGGCAAGCAAAACACAGCAGCTATCTCTTCTGTATCTGTGGCCACAAATGTATTCAACAAGCCCTGGGACCAAGACGGCTCTCTATTCCATGGGTAACCACATACCCATGGCCCTGATGAAAGTGGTAGAAAAATTAACTGCAGTTAAGAGTACAGTGCTGCAGGGCAGACATTTATATGTTTGAATCCTGTGTCTGTCACTCATTAGATGTATAATCCCATTTAAAGTACTGAACCTTGGGGTGCCTGGGTGGCTCAGTCGGTTAAGCGTCTGCCTTTGGCTCAGGTCATGATCCCGGGGTCCTGGGATCGAGTCCCGCATTGGGCTCCCTGCTCAGTGGAGAGTCTGCTTCTCCGTCGCCCTCTGCCACTCCCCCTGCTTGTGCTCTCTTTCTCGAATAAAAAAATAATCTTTAAAAATAAATAAATAAAGTACTGAAACTTTCTGAAGCCCTTTTAACCTAGTTGATTAGCTATGGAATAATAAGCATATGTAAAGTATCAAATAGATGACTCACCACCATACTCTTACCTCTCACACACTTCTCAACCCACTCCATCATGGCTTATTGCCTCCCCACTCCACTGAAAGAGCTCTCCTTAAGGTCACCATTGTCACTAAGCCCAAAGGCCATTTACATAGCCTCCATTGTTCTGCTACAATGCCTCAGAAGCATTCTCCTTTCTAGAAACATCTCCTTTTCTCTGTAGGGGGAGAGAGAGAGAGAGAGAGAGGCAGACACACAGAAGAGAAGCCACCATGTTCAGAGAGAAAACAGCCACCTGTGCTTCTTCTGGCTCTTGGAACCTGACCTTCCTAAATATGAGTTCTGTGACACTGCCATGAATCTTTACTGTGACTGTCCCTTTGGGGCACCTTAAAAGACCAAGGACACTATGCAAATGGAAGACAGGATCACCTTTAAATCTATTTTAAGCTTTCTCTTCAATATCCAGCACCGTGTGCCTTCCCCACCTGGATTTCTTAAACTTTGGCAACAGATAAGCATACAACACATTCATTTGACAGGTACTGAGAAGCAGTGAAAAGAAACGTGAAGGTCCATGGCTCAATGTGATCCATTCTTAAGCCCCTTCACCAATTAAGTGGTGTCCCTGGAGGGTTCTTCCAGGTCAGGTGTTGGAAAGGTTTCCTAGAATTTAGAAGAAGCTAACATAGGACAGCCCCAGGCCTGTGATTTTTCTTCACCCCTTAAGAGACTTATTTAAAATAAATAGCCAAGGCTTTGTCTCTTTGCCATAGCCTTCCTTATTATGAACTGAGGTCAGGACAAATAGCTCATGTCCCTGACTCAAAGCTAAGGATGAAATGGCTCCTTTGAGGAATCAGTAAATCACAAAATCCTCCTGGCAAAGGACAAATGGAGTTTGCCATTCGCCACCGGCTCAAACAGGTATCAACAGGACTTGGAACCGAGGCTCTTATGTTTCTGCTTTGCTTGAGGCCCTTCTAACTGCCCCTTGAATGGGTCACTCCATCTCTCCCCCATCCCATCAGTACCTAGGTAGAGAGATTCAGGGCTATATTACTGTCAATGTTCTGTGACTGTCAGTGATGCGTTTGCTAAGACAAAGACTGACAAATTGCACTCTTCACATTAATTTTCAAGTACATTTTTAAAGCACATGCCTCTGATGAAGTATTTTGAATAGTTCTGTGGATGTCAAGGAGACATTTAAAATATCTCACTCATAATTTTTGAAAATCTTCCTCATTCAAAGTTGTCACAGCTTGACAGCTTAGCTCTGTTTTGAGTATATTCTTTTACAATGTACTACAAACTGATTGAAGAGCTGACAAATCTGACTTAACCCAAACAAGAATCTTTAATATATCTGATTGAAAAGAATGTTTAATGAAAATGCATATACAGACATTACATCTAGCATCCTATTTTTAAAAAGTCAAATTACACAATTAAAATCTTTACTGAAAATATGCCTTATCCCCCCACTAGAAAAAAGAAAATCACTCCACCATCTATTGAGACAAAATGCTGAAATTATTAGAAATCACCATGATTGAATATTCATGTATTTTTTTGTCTAAGGAAATTTCAAGATTTTATTTCCTACATGTACCTTTAAACAATGTTTAATATAGTTATTTTCCAATTTATCCATTCCTTTGAATCCAATGACTGATCCTGGCTTGTACAAACAACTTATAAGAAAGAGAGTAAAACACTGAAATAGGGTTATTATAATTCTTCTCTAATCCAGGCTGGAAAAGTAACCTTATGATTATTAAGTACAAAAAAGGAAGAGAAGAACAAAAGGAATCTATAGCTAGATAAAAGGAGAAATTGCCTGTGTAATTGAGTTAAGGTTCTTAGTGCAGTGAGGGTTCTACCCAAACATCCATAAGCAAAGTAAGTCCATAAAATTCTACTGATAGCAGAACAAGAAACAGCCATAAGATAATCTCTCTAAATATTTTTTTGGTTTCGCTAAAATACACTTGGTTCCCTGCATCCTTTTCTTGCATTAAGATTATGCCACTAATAAGGAGTAGAAAAATAATACACCATAACACAAGGCACAAATTCCTGCCAGACAGGAGGATGAACAGAGAACCTTTCCAGTGCTGGGAAGAAAGGAAGAAATAAAGGAAAGAAAGAGAAAGATGGGAATATCCCAGCCACTTACATCCTTCAGGGTGGAAAAGTCACAGAAATATCCACATAGTGTTGTTGGAATTTAAGAACACTGGGAGCGGGTGCCCCATTTCCACAGGTATAGCTGAGGAAGTCAGAAGCATCTCAGAAGAGCCAAAGTAAGTGCACATCACAGCAGTACATCCCACATAGCGTGAAAGTCATAGAGCAACATCATGCCCTCTGCGCCTGGCAGATATTTAAACTATGTACTTTTGCGGGCCTTTCAGAGCCTCCCCTTCTGGGCAGTTCCAATGACATGGATGAGATTTCTCCTTCAGTGTGGTTCTCCAGTGGCCACTCTACCAGACTTTCACAGTTAGAAGCCCTTTGCCTTCCTCCTGGGTAGAACCGAAAGCAGTTCAGAGACAGGTCTGTTCTGGATGTGGCCCACATTTGTTCCATGGAAAAGATGCATTATCTGTTTGGCTGTTAGTGGACATGTAGTTATTCCCTAAATGCAGTCTTCCAGTGGCTCTCTCTGCTTTTACTTAGGCTTCTGTAGCTCTTTCTGACATGATTGAGCTCCCAAAGTCCACAGATGTCCCTGCTGTAGGTTCTCCTAACAACCCTCCCAATTGCATGAGCCAGTTTCTTAAAATAAATCTCTTCATACACACGCACACATACACACACACTCACACACACACGTGCATACACAAACACACATCCTCTTGGTTTTGTTTACCTGGAGAAACCTGACTAATACAGGGTTTAGCATAACATTCTCTAAAGGAAATCTCTTCACCAAATCCTCTCTTGTCAGCATTTTGACACCTTTCTACAATTTTGATTTGACTGAAAGGTTCCTGTCCTTTAAAGAGCTATTTTAATCTGACACCTTACTTAGTTAAGGAGCATCTATAACATCCTTGTGCCTTTGAAAAATCCTATTGCAACATTCTGTTCTAGGTATTAATAGGTCTAGGGGAACAAAAGAGCAGTGCTCAGGACAAGGAGACTTCACAGAGGAGGGACCTCACAACCAGAGACAAGGATAGGATTCATGGTGATCAAGGCCGGATGCCAGCATTTGCGGGACCAAAGCAGCAATTCAACACCATGGCAATCAGCCCGGGACAAATAGCCCTGAGAGGTTAGTGCCAACACTGAATTGACTCCTTTGTATCTACAAGAGATGGTTTCAAACTAGAAGAGTCCCAGTTAACGTGTGACTGGCAAGTTTGTGGAGTTTTTTTCTTCTGCTAGAGGGAATAACTAAACGAAAAACATGAGCGCAGTATGAAATTGGTTTTGGAAAACAAAAAAAGCTACATGTTTATTCACATCTGAGTCAAAATGAGAATTCTGACTTTTCTGATTTTATTTCAGAGGGAAGGTTGAGCAACTGCAGGCTACTCGATATTTTTGACTGTCATAAATCAACCATGATATAATATGATATGCATGAGTGTATCATGATACACTCGATATAATATGATATGCATGAGTGTATCATGATACACTCGATATAATATGATATGCATGAGTGTATCATGGATTTGCGTAGAATATGGAAAAACATGGAACACAGAGATGATCAGCACCCAAAGGTGAAGCAGGACAAAAAGTAATAACTACAAAATGATGAGGACTGGGACATTTCCATTAGCATATCCTGGGATTATCTGGAAATGCCCAAATCTTTGGAGAGGACAAATTATAAGGAAATGCCAAAACTATAACATAGTTAGAACTGTATTTTTATTGTAGTGTGTGTGTGTGTATGTGACATGCATAAATGCATACTTATAAAATATTCATTATATAGTCCTGAGGTAAGAGAGATAGGTCATAAAATTCATTTATTTCTAGATATTAATAGCCCCAAACAGTGATGGGTCCTGGAAGTTGACATTTTGAATGCTTCTTTCATTCAACCAAGACTGACAGCATAGTATAATAGTTGAAAGCACATAATTTGGGGGTTTCAAATCACAATTCTTTCATTTAATAGTATTGTGACCTTGGGAAAGTTATATAACTTCTTTGTGTCTCATTTCCTGATGGGTAAAAGAGGAATAACAGTAACTGCTTCATAGGGGTGTTACAAGAATTAATGAAGAGACCTAATATCTATGTAGCCCTTAGAATAGTGCCTGGAATATAGTGAGCTCTACATAAATATTTGTTAAATAAAAATAGTATGGTAATACACATTAAGATCACAATAATAAATTGTATAAATTGTATATTTAGGTTTTTTTTTGGATATTTCACTTGTTTTTCCTCTCCTAAACCAATCATTTTTATTTTCTTTATCACATTCAAAAAGGGGGGAAGAAACCTCAATTACATTTTTATTTTTTAATTTTTTATTGTTATGTTAAGCACCATACATTACATCATTAGTTTTTGATGTAGTGTTCAATGATTCATTGTTTCTGTATAACACCCAGTGCTCCATGAAGAATGTGCCCTCTTTAATACCCATCACCAGGCTAACCCATCCCCTCACCCCCCTCCCCTCTAGAACCCTCAGTTTGTTTCTCAGAGTCCATCATCTCTCATGGTTTGTCTTCCCCCCTCCGATTTCCCCCCCTTCATTCTTCCCCTCCTGCTATCTTCTTCAATTACATTTTAAAGTTGCTTAAATCAAATGAGCCAATGTAACAACTACAATTAAAGTTGAGGGTCCAGTATACTTTTAGAAGTTTGGGAACAGCACTAAAATCAAGGTATTATAAGATTGTGGAGATATTAAATTGATATTTAAAAAGAAAGGAAGGGAACTGAGAAGTATAAATCTTTCATGAAGAAAATATAAAAATACAGTGGAGTTTTGAAATTCAAACTACCAAACTTTCCACTCACTAGGGTTTTCCCATTTGACTGAAAGAGTCCTCTCCTTTAAATAGGCTATTTTAATCTGGCACCTTACTTGTTAAGGAGCATCTGTAACATCCTTGTGCCTTTGAAAAACCCTATTTATAAAGGTGACTTTTAAGAATTCTAGATATGGTTTGTAATCAACCAACGTTTAGGCCAATCTCCTATCTACAATAATCAATGAAAATTGATAAATTGGAAAGGTTTACCTAGTGCACTATTAGATTTTTAATTAAAAGTGGCTCTCATTTGGTTTAATATACTGTTTTTAATAACAGGGGAGTGAACTCAAACATTATTCAAGATTTCCAGAGTTGCGGAAAAAAAAAAAAGTTGCCTAACTCTCAGCTAACCAAGAAATTTTTTAAATTTAATTATCCAGAATAACCCAGCATTCAAGTTTATCCAAGTCTTACTACTATGTCCTGAGTTTGCTTTTGCCATATTGCTTATTACGTCCTCAGTTCTAATTTTTTATGTTGGCAAAATCATTGAAAATGCATATAATTGAGTAATGTGCTTGTTAACAAAAACAAGACACATTTCGACAACTGGTAACACAAAAAATAACCACTCACGGACATACTCATAATAAAAGTTCACAAAGAAGTTCAGCAGCTTAGTTCTTTCTGTGAGGAAAGTGTCTGCTTTTCCATACAAACTAACCCAGAATTGAGAAATAGGAAGGAAATTTAATATAATGGCACTCACCAAAAGCATTCAACCTGAGGTAGATCAGGACATGTGCGAAAAGATATCAGGACATCTGCACACCTGGCTTTAGGGAGCTGGAGTCTGTGGTCGTTACCACTTGTAAACTTTGGGATTTCCCACAGTTATTTATACAAATATAGCCTCACATCATTAAATCTCATCAGGGCTGCCACTCTCTGCCTCTGGCCACACAGAATGCTAAATAAGGAAATGGTGTTTCAGAGCTTCATCTTCAGGAGACTGAGATGTTACAATTTTCCTTCCTAGGGGACCCTGGCTAGAGGTTGAGACTCTCCTGGATATTTGTCTTCAGTTTCTCTCATTTGTCCTTTGTCCAGAAAGGTCATCATCTGCTCCTCAGAAGCATCATGCCAAGCCTCTTCTTTGAGACATATATATCTATAAATTCTCTTGTGAAACCCGCAAAAGAGGCAACCTTGAGCATAAATGCTCAGAGAACATTCTTGGCTTAAGTTGGGTTGCTACAACAGAATACAATAGACTCAGTGGCTTCAACGACAAACATTATTTCTCACATTCTGGAGGCTGGAAAAATCCAAAATCATGGTATAGGCAGATTTGGTTCCTGGTGAAAGCCCTCTTGCAGATTGCTGCCTTCTTGCTGTTTCTTCACATTGGAGAGAGAGAGAGAGAGCGTGAGAGAGATCACTCGGTTTGGTCTCTTCTTATAAGAGCTCTTAATCTCATATAAGGACTCTACCCTCCTGACCTCATCTAAACCTAAGTACCTCCCAAAGGTCCTACCTCCTACTACTGTCATATCAGGGTTAGGGTTTCAACATAGGAATTTTGGCAGGACACAAATATTTAGCCCATAACAATTTTTCTATCTGTTCCCACTTTCAATAGCACTAGATGCTATCCACACCATCACTCTCTCTTTGTATTATACTCTCTGGCCTGGCAAAAGGACAGTTTTGTTAACAAAGGGAAGTAGTATTTTCTGATCTTTCTCTTCAGCATATATGATTCAGGGAAAATCAAAGGTTAAAATGGGACAAAATGGTTTAAGTAAAAAGATCATATTTTGAAATCAGTATCTTTTTTATTTTATATACAATGCTTAATCTTGTTTCCTCCTCTGTCAAATGAGGTAACAATAATACCTACTTCTCAGATTGTGCCGTGGATACTAAATAAGAGCCATTTGGTGATTCCTCCCAGTACTTCTTGAGGGCCTAGTCTGTGCAGATACCGTCCTATACACTCAGGATAGCACAGTGAAGAAGACTGTCAAAATCTCCACATCACTGAGCTTCCATTCTAATCGGTGTGATAAGCAAATATGTACACTTTACAGTTAGGCAGTGCAGAGAACTTTGTAGAGAAACAAAAGCAGTGTGGAAGGCTAGAGAGTGACGAAAGGTACTATTGGGGATAGGGTGGTCAGGCAAGACCTCTCTTTGGAGATTAATATGAGTGGAAACCTATTAAAGTGACAGAACAAGCCATGCGCAGACATGCAGAGAATTCTAGACAAAGAATAGGAAGTACAAATTCCAGAGAGATGGCAACTTCTTGGGGTCTTCAAGGAATAATGAGGAAGTCATTGTGGCTGGTACACAGTGGTCAGTGGGGAGATTGGGGGGGAATGAAATCTAAGAAATAAGGGGAAAGGAATGGAAGCAGATCATAGAGAGTCTGGCAGAGTGAGTAATCAAAACATAGCTATTCCTGACACATTTCAACCCTGTATTGTTGATGCAGGTTGGGATAGATAGTTCCCTTCATATTGTCAATAAGTCCTCTTTCAAAAGAAGACACTTGCTGAATAGATGATGGTCCTGTCACTTTCCCCCAATGCTATCAGTACCATATTTGGGTTCTCATTGACCCTGGGCTTTCAGCAAATGACAATTGCCTCTCCTCTATCCAAAGCCCTGTTCATCCTAATGAAGATGCATCATTGGCACTTGCTTCCTGCATAGCTGGGAAAGAGCAGTAGAACCAAAAAGCCCCATACAGATGGAAGAGCTCAGTAGAACATCTGCCTTGCGTGTCTGTCACCTCCCTACCTTCTGCTCCTGTGTTAGCTGCCAGCCATTGCAGCAGTTCCTGAATCAAGGGACCCTCCTCTTCTGGTGTTTTCTTAGAGCTTTGACAGATTATCTGTACTGTTATTCCCAACAGCATCATGCCATCTTTCTTAAAACTGTAGGAAGATCCTGATGGAAATCTCAGTCCTTAAAAAAAAAAAAAAAAAAAAAACTGCACCCAGACAGATCCATTAAACCATAGCCACACCTGAAAGTGTCCTATCAACTGACATTAGGCAGTTAATCCATTGCATCAATTACGTGGATGACCTATACTGGTCCATATGACATTGAAGAAACAAGACAGCTATGGAGAATGTATTTGTCCCTCTCCAACTCCTGCACAACCACTCTAGTCCAAATCACCCTCATCTCTTGCCTAGATTACTATAGTAGCCTCCTGACTGATCTAGTAGAAACCGCTTTAATCCAAACTATCACTCACCTGATTATTACTAATACTAAATAGGCCTCCTAACTAACCTATTTCCAGTTCAGTTCCCTTTACCCCAGTTGATTTTCCACATTTGGGCATATGAAGTGACATTCTGAAACTGAATTCTAAACACCTGAGTTTTGTATAAAACCTTTTTATGATTTCCCAAAGCTGTTAGAAACTATTTAGTATAGGTCAAGATTCCTATTGGCACCTTAAGGTGATGCCTGATCTAGCCTTTGCCTAGCTCTTATCTAAGAACAGTGTTCCTCCACCCTACCCCATTCTCCATACTTTAGTCCTAGTGGCCTTTATTCTGTTCTGCCAACATGCCATGGTCCTTTCTGCCTTGGGGATTTTTTTAAAACTGTTGTCTCAGACTGGAAATTCTTCCCAACCACATCTCACTTCACCTACTAAACCTGCAGCTTTCACATACAACTCAAACATCTAGGGTTACATGCCTTGTGCTTCTCAGACAGGTCCACCACTCTCTAATCCTCACTACAGTTCCTTTTACTCTAGTTTTGAAGCTCTTCTAGTTTGTAGTTACATGTCACTGAGATTGATTATTTTATTAAATACCCATCTCCCTCCACTAGGCTGTACTCACTAGGAAGCCAGGGAATTTGCTTTTCTCACTTCTTGAATCCCAGCACTTTCTGGTTCCAAAGCTAGTGCTCATTCTACTGCTTTCTGGACCAATTTGTCAAAGAACAGATAACCATTTAAACTGAGACAGCTCTTAATATAAAGACTGCCTGTATAGGTTTTTTAAACCTATGCCATTTGTTTCATTTTATACAGGAGAAATAATAACATCAGTTCTTTCAGGCATGAGTTTGAGCTAAGAACTGAACGAAGAGCTGAGACATCCATAATACGTGTTTTGAGCAACACTTTGCGAAACCAAAAACTTTGATCTTTCTTCTCATTGAAGGTATATCCAAAAAGCTTGACTGTGGACATAGTGAACATAAACAAAAGGTAAAAATGCGGAGTGCCTGGGTGGCTCAGTCATTAAGCGTCTTCCTTCGGCTCAGGCCCTGATCCCAGGGTCCTGGGTATCCAGCTCCCTGCTCAGTGGGAAGCCTGCTTCTCCCTCTCCCTCTGCCTGCTGCTTGTGTTCCCTCTCTTGCTGTCTCTCTCTGTCAAATAAATAAATAAAATCTTTTTAAAAAATGGTAAAAATGGAACTAGTCAATCTACTGCTTCCATAAGCATACCTAGTTTGTTCAGTGAAAGTGAATATCTACTCGTTTACTTGTGACAGGTTCTACTTGGGTTCCTTGGTACCAATTCCATATTTTAAGTGAATAAAAAGGCAAAGCCTTGCTCTGTTGCAACATCATGACTTCCTACAAAAAAATAAACTATTTTTATAAATGTATTTAATAACACTACCATAAACTCCTGAGCTTTTAAAAAAGCATTACTTCATACTTGAGGAAAAAGAATAAAAGAATATCACCAATCTACCCAAATTATAAATTCCCATGAAAAAAATAACAAGAAAGAAGGAAAGACAGAAAGATATAGAAAGCAAAAAAAGGAAACCAAAAAAAAGAGAAAGATATAGAAAGATAGAGAGACAAAGCAACATTGAGAAAGCACTCAGTCGTAAGTCTTAGAACTAGGGATTCTCTGCGAAATCATCATGTCATTCTAATGCAGATGCAGGAAAATGTAATAGTATTATACATATATATACATATATAGTTATATACCCTATAACTAACCTCTAAATTAATAAGGAAATCGGAGGGGGAGACGAACCATGAGAGACTATGGACTCTGAGTAACAAACTGAGGGTTCTAGAGGGGAGGGGGGGGAATGGGTTATCTTGGTGATGGGTATTAAAGAGGGCATGTACTGCCTGGAGCACTGGGTGTTGTACGCAGACTATGAATCATGGCATGAAACGCTACATCAAAAACTAACAATGTAATGTATGGTGATTAACATAACAATAAAAAAATAAAGCACATAAAAATGATGTTTGATATTCAAATCACAGTATCAAAAATCCATCAAATGGTGGGCAACAACTTTATTTCTTTAATAAAAGCAATACATATTTATTGTTAATCTACTGTATGCAAGCCACTGGAATCCCTGTCTCCATAAAATTTAGATGTTAGTAGATAAAGGTAATCAATAAATAATAAATATAATCAGTACATTATATGATCTGTTGGAAGATGACAAATGCTATGAAAGAGTAAAATAGAAAGGAGTTCAGAGTGCAGGGACAGGGAATTGCAATTTAGACACGATGGACATAGTAAACCTCATTAGGGTGGTGACATTTAGCAAAGTTTAAAAAAGTTGAGAGAGCTAGCATTGTGACTATTTGGGGGGAAGTGCATTTCAGGTAGAGGTCAGGACTGTATCTGGGACATTCTAGAAACAGCAAAGATATGTGTGTGGCTTGATGTGGAGCAAGTGAGGCAGGAAAACATGGGAGAGGAACTCAGAGAAGTATTAAGGAGCCAGACCACATATTTTCATTTCCCTGCTGGTTAATGGTGTTGAACATCTTTTCATGTGCCATTTGTATATATTCTTTGTGAAGTACCTAAATATTTCCCAATTTTTAAATTTGTTTGCTTGTTTCTTCACTAGGGAGTTTTGAGAGTTTTTATATTTTTTTGGATACAAGTCCTTTGTTGGACATGTGGTTTGCAAATGTTTTCTCCCAGTCTGCAGTTTGTCTTTTTATTCCCTTAATAGTCTGTTGCAGGGCAAAGGTATTCAATTTTGATGAATTCCAATTTATCAACTTCTTTTATGGATCTTGCTCTTGGAATTCCATCTAAAAATACTCTGGCTTAACCCCAGGTCATGAATATTTTCCTCTAAAAGTTTTATAATTTTAAGATTAGATTTGCAATTCATTTTGAGTTGATTTTTATATAAGGTGTAAGGATAAGATTGAGTGTCATGTTTTGTAAATGGGCTCAAATAGTGCCAACACTGTCAAGATGACTATACTTTTTCCATTGAATTGCTCAGGTGCCTTTGTAAAAATCAAATGGCAATTATATAATGGAATATTATTTAGGAGCAAAAAGGAATGGGCTATCGAGTCATGAAAAGATATGGATGAATCATAAATGCATATCTTTAAGTGAAAGAAGCCAGTCCAAAAGGACTACATACTATCTGATTACAATTATATGGCATTCTGGGCAAGACAAAACTATAGACACAGTAAAAAGATCAGGGGTTGCCAGGGGTTCAGAAGGGAGAGTTGAAGCATGGGGGATTTTTAGGGAGGGGTGTAACTATGCTGTATGATACATAATTCCTGACATATGACACTACGCATCTGTCAAAGCTATTCAATTTATAAAAATTTACAATGGACCTTAATGTATGCAAAATTTTAAAAATTACTTAGGATGGCATGGGATCCCAGGATGGAATACAGAATGTGACTGTATTACGGATGTATAAAAAAACCTCACTGGAAGAGGTGATGCTGACCCAAGTAACTTTGGAAATTGGTGGAGTTTATAAAATTAAATGTAAAAGAAACTCTATTGAAATGCTATGCTCAATCACTTCTCATCATTTTGGTTAAGATTAAGTGTAAACACTATGTTCTAGTTGATAAAGTTTTTCCCATACAAGATTAAGAAATCTAACTCAGCTATACATGTATACTGGAATTAAACAATTAAGTATATAAATGGTGAATGATGGGAGCCAGAGTCTCATTATTGGCGTGGGAGTTTACAGATAAGCAAGAGACGGAGCTAGAATGATCCATATGGTAATGGAATTAGAGTTGGAGACATCATTATTAACTCATGTTTAGCTTAATATAAATTAAAATGATCACATGCTGAAATATTTACAGACACATGTATAGACACAGGATACACACATGTATTTCCTTGATCCATCAACCTAGAGGGCCTAGAGTCAGTGACATCTCAGTAGCAGTGAACAAACCTAATGCCCAGGTCTTGGTTTCTAATACTATTATCCAAGAAAAAGAACCAGGTCTTCTTGGAGAATGGGGGAAAGGGGCATTCTAGGACGGGAATAGAAAATATAGAAGAGGTGCCTAACAGGAAATACACAAGATATGCCAGGAGTATCTTGTAGTGCCAGGAATTAAGGAAATACTTTCAAAAACAAAAAACACCATCAGGGCACATGAAAGTGAAACAGGAGCCAACTGAAAGAGATCCCAATGTTCCAACTTGGAAGAATTTGAGCAACAAAATAAAATAGTATTGGATTATAACCCATAAAATAAATATCCATGGGCCCATACTGATCAAAATAAATAAATTAATTAATAAATAGGGAGAAGAGCTAAATCTTCCACACAGAAGAATTTCAAATGATTTATTTGCATATTCTTCCCTCAAGGAGGGGGGAACATAACTCAACTTGGGTTGATCTATTTCTGGACTCTCTTCCAGTCGATTGATCTATGTATTTATACTTTTGGCAAAGGAAAAAGAAACTGTATAAAATTTATGTTAATTATTCTTTACATGTTTACTAGAATTCACCAATGAAACCACCTGGGCCATAGATTCCTTTTACAGATTTTTAACTACGTATTCAGCTTCTTAATAGTGATAGGACTATTCAAGTTACCTATTTCATCTTCAGTGAGTTTGGTAATTTGTATTTTTTAAGGAATTAGTACATCTTACCTATTTTTGAATATTGAATTCGGCGTGCATAGAGTTGTGTGTAGGATTTCTTTAATGTCCTTTTAATGTTTGTGGAGTCTGTATTGATACCCACTTTTTTTTTTTTTAGTTTCAGAGGTAGAATTTAGCGATTCATCAGTTGCCTACAACACCCAGTGCTCATTACTTCACATGCCCTCCTTAATGCCCATCACCCAATTACCCTACCTCCCTACCCACCTCCCCTCCAGCTACCCTCAGTTTGTTTCTTATAGTTAAGTCTCTTATGATTTGCCTCCCTCTCTGTTTTCAACTTATTTTATTTTTCCTTCCTTTCCCCTATGTTCATCTGTGATACCCACTTATTTTATTCTTGATATTGGTAATTGGTATCTTTTCTATATTTTTGTTTGGTCAGTCTTACTAACAACAACTGTATACTTTTTTTTTAATTTTTTTATTGTTATGTTAATCAACAACTGTATACTTTTGATACTTCAGAGATTTCCTACAATAAACATTTGTCATTTTATAATTAGAAAATATACCATTTTAAAATTACTTGTTTCTTCATTTAAATTGTGGATAATAATGTTTACAACATGGGACTGATATGTGAGTTAAAAGTGGTAATGCATATAAAAGTTCTGTGCAATTTATAGACAGATGCTAACTATTATGATTATAAGATAAGCAAAGGAAGAAAGTTGCATGACTAAATTAGAAGAATATTGTTATCCAACCTAGGAATAGATGGCAATATTTATATTATCATTTTATGGATTTGAAAGAATCCACATTTTCAAACATGGTTTCCCACAACATTTCGGGTAAGATTGTTCACAATTATACGTGTGACATTTATTTACTTAAAAAATTTTTTTAAAGATTTTATTTATTTATTTGACAGAGAAAGACACAGCGAGAGAGGGAACACAAGCAGGGGGAATGGGAGAGGGAGAAGCAGGCTTCCCGCGGAGCAGGGAGCCCGATGCGGGGCTCGATCCCAGGATCCTGGGATCATGTCCTGAGCCGAAGGCAGATGCTTAACTGACTGAGCCACCCAGGCGCCCCATTTACTTAAAATTTTTAATCACTTTTGAAAATGACTAGTCACAACTAAAAATTCAAATATCTTTGTAAACAAGTATAAAAGAACAGAAGAAGATAGGCAATTGTCTCATTAATTCTGCAGCATCCAATGTATTTCTTTGAAGACCAGTCACCTAAACTCCCATATACTTAGATGATTCATATTGCTTAGGTCCCCAGGTAGATTACCTGTGGGCCTAGAGCATGCTGTTTTATTCATCCTATGTTTCAGATTAAAAAACAAAATAAAATAAAACTAATATAATCCTTCCCTGAAAAAAAAAAACTAGTTCAGGTAATATAATACTTTTAAACCTCACCTTTTATATTAGCATAGAGTTTAGAGGCAAATAGGAGGGTGAGAGAATTATATCTTCCTTTAAAGCACTTAGGTGAGATGGTACAAATATTCTATCCCACAAAAAAAGATTTGCTAAATTCCCTCCCTGTGAAGACCAGAAACACTCTATCTGGCATTTGGAAGATGCCACGCTATGAAGAAGTGGTCTCCTAAATACTGAGCTCTCAAAGCCCCACGAATTTGCAGGTAGGAATGAGGAGAGAGAAATGACAAGATAAGAAGGATTCCAATTGTAGGAGAAAGAAGAACATTAGATGAAGCCAACACATTCAGCTATGATTTATGCAATACCTAGGTACTAACTCAAGCCAACAGCATACTCCCAGGCTATATGCAACTACCAAATTACCATAAATTAAGCTCAGGCAAAAATAAGGCCGTAAAGTGGACATTTTACAGTGGCTATTGACTACGATGTTCAGTTCGCATTAAATCTTCTGAAACATTGTTACTTTGTCAACTGAATTAGTAATTGGTGTCTTCTTGGGAGGGAAATATATAATACTTCAAACTCCATATATATTACTCACCACAATTAAAGTCACTCGCTGTAAGAAGCTGCTATCTATATGCATCAGACTAATTATTTTGTGCTTTTTTACTAAGATAATGGGATACTGCTGCCAGTGGGCAAATCCTGATCATACATTATACCACACTTCCTAGCAATTTTTGATGAAAACTACAGGTGGAGACAGATTATAATGGAAACATCTAATTGAAATTCATCTCCATTTTGCTTCAGATGGAAGACATGCTGCTTGAGCCCTGAAACATATTCAATTTCATTCAAATTGGATGCAGATTTTTCCAGCAAAACTAAATTCAAAAAACATATATTTCAAAGGGTCCTGGAAGTACCCAACATTTGAGGAGTACCAAAAATGTTGACCACTCAGGTTTATTAAGCTACTGCTTTCCAAGGTAGGAATAGAAAACTGAACTTCTGATAAAGGCTATTATCTTTGTGATACCACATTGCACTGGCAGTTAGGAAGTTCAAAGCTTCACAAAGACCCTGAGGAATACTGTCCAATCCTTTAGTAAATTTCTCTAACGCTCCACAGTCAGTTCTCTTCATTCATGTGCAGGACCTCGCTGTCTCCTTTTTCCATGTCTGCCTCTGGCATCATCTCCTAGGCAGAAGATGGAGATTTTCCAGTGAGATATTGAGTAGTAAGCCATCTCCTTCCTGGGCCAAAAAAATTTTATATACAAACACACTCATACTCGTACATACACATACACACACACACACACATTCTTCTACACACTCATACACTCATACACATACGAGCATACACACTCATATATATATTCACATTCATGTATATATGTGTGTGTATATATGTGTGTGTGTGTATGTGTGATATGCATATTTCCCTCCTTTGCAGTAAACCAAAACATCCTTCCATTGGCAATAAGGCTGATAAAATGCTTATCAGATGAGTACTCAATACAATATTACTTAAAATGAAAATTTTATGAGTTATTTTTGCTAAATGCTGGATCATACACTTCTTAAGAATAACTGATTTACTCATAAATCCACTCATTTATTTACCAATATTTGATGAGCACCATCTATGTGCTGTGTACTAAAATAGAGGTCAGAGATACAGCAGTGAACTCCATGATCTTGGCCCTTAAAAGCTTTCATTCTCATGGGGATGAAACAAACATGTAAATATGTCAGGTGGTGATATGTGCGAAGAGGAAAAATAAAGCAGTGAAGAGAGTGATGGTGGGCCATATATATATATATATATGGTGTTCGGTGAAGGCTTCTCTTAGAGGGTCATGTTTTAAGAGACCTGAATGAAATGAGAGCATAAGCCAGGCAAAAACCTGGAGCAAGAACATAGTAGGCAGAAGCAACGGCATATGTAAATGCTGGGAAGCAGGAGCATGCTGTCGCTGGAATATAATGAGAGAAGGGGAGAGTGAAAGGAGATGAGGTCAGAGAGAGAGCTGAGGAAAAGAGATGATTCAGCCTTCTAAAGCTTTGTAATGGCTTTGGCTTTTCCTCTGAGCGAGATGGAAGCCACTGGAGGGTTATAAATAGAGGAGCTACATGATCTGATCTTTTACAGGGCTTTCTCTGCTAGCTCTATTAAAAAAAAAAAAAAAAAAAAGATGGAAGGGAGAAGGGAGAGCAGGCAAAGCATTTAGGAGGTGACTACACTAATCCAGGGGAGAGATGATGGTGACTTGAACCAATGCCCTGCACTGCAGGTGGTGAGAAGTGACCAGATTCTAGACATATTTTGAAAGTAGTGACTTCCAGAGTTGTTGACAGATTTATGTAGATATGTGGGAGGAAAGGACTCAAAGTTTACTCCAAGCTTTCTGCCTGAGCAACTGGAAGGACTAATATGGCATGTAATGTGCTTAGGATGCAGTAGGTACTAAAAGATGCTGGCAATTGGTATGCACATTACTCCCTTGGTGGGAGACCAGGACTGTCCTCTTTACCATGCCCAGGTGGTCTCATGAATCTCTGTAATGCAAATCTTCGTTTTTGAGCTGTTAGTTCCTATCATGAAGGGGGACTCTAAATGCCAAAACTTCTCCACTGGGGGAAGGGGCTGGAGTCTTAAAACAGAAGCTACAGAAAAAATCTCCAGAGATTCCATGAACAGTTTCTATAAAGTTTCTTTTACTGCTATATTTTAAAATGTGCTCAAATCTTCATAGGCAACATACTAAAATCAAAATTAATCCAGTCCTTCTGATGTGGAGTTATAATTACAAATGAGCATTAAATGTATGCTTCAAATACAGTGAAATAAATGTTTGACATAAAACCAAAAGAAAGCAATGCAACTGAATTCAGTCTTTTAGGAAGTATACAATGTGGTTTCTTTAAAGAGATATATTCAGCATGAAGATCTTGTTGGTTACAAATATAAACAGCTTCCTATAAAGTATAAGTAACTTCAAGAATATGGAATGATAGATACATAATTACTTAACAATAGAAAATAGAGCATCCTTAAACTATATTACTAAATGTAAAGTTGACAACCAGGTAGACAGTTATGATCTTCCAAAAGATTCTCCTTGCAACCCTTTCCAGAGAAGGAATATGAACTGGCTGAACCATGGGCAAGGTACAGGAAGATAAATCTAAAGATGTCACCTCTGTTCTTTAAGAGTTTCCAGTCTCCATGACGGAACTGTGGAGGAGGCAATTTTATACAAAGAGAAAAAGCATGCCTGCAAAACAAAACATATCTTCATATTTGCCATTCACATATTGACACAAATGTGTAACTAGAAAATGTCATCTGTACCAGCATGTGCTAGATATTCTTTATTTGCCCCTCCAGGTCCACTCTCCAGCCTTCTCCATCTTGTTTGGTGTCTCAGGAGTCCAACTTTTATAGACCACATTGCCTAGACTCCCTGGTCCTTCTGGTTTGTCCAAAAGCACCAGGAAGAGATCAAGGGGCAAAAGGAGAGAGAGGTTTTATTCTCCCTGCTGGATCATGGACTGACAATGGCTGTCCACTGTTCCCGTCCAGAGGTCCTCTCTTACACCTACAAGTCTCACCAGGTTCTGATAACTACTTCCTCCTCTTGCATCTATTTCCCATGACTGCTAGCTATGGATGCCTCGCTATCCCTTAAAAGTTCCTCTTAAACTTGCCCACACATTTGTAAATAAGCCATTATTAAAATTTTATTAATAACCCCTCTGAGTTTACTGTTTCCTTCTACTCAACTGATACACTGATCTCCAAACTTAATTCATAATCATTTGGAGAGCTAGTTAGAAACAGATTCTCAGATCCTGTCCAAGACCTAATGAATCAGAATCTCTATGCTTGGAGCTAAAGAGCAAATAGCTTCAATAAACAACATAGGTGATTTTGATGCAGCCAACCTGGCAACAATCCCCAAACCAGCATTTGGGAACCCCTGCTCTGAAGACCCTTCCATGCCAAACTGAGGCATTTGAAAAAAATTGTGACACTTCCAGAATACAACCTCAGCTACACTTCCCTCTGACACTGGAGCAATCAGTACACAGAAAAAAGTGGATTTTCTATGGGGACATCAAAAGCCAAGGAAAACAAGCGTATGGTCTGAAGTGAAAGGAGGTACTCCTGAGCACATTCAGTAAATGCTCAACGACCCCCTTCGCATTTTATTAGATCCTCAATTGAAAATCACTTTTCAACCATTTTATAGGAAATGAAATGCATTTACACCTCCATCTGGTGCCAAAGTGAACAAAGTGGAAAACGCTGACTAGCTTCGGCCTGCCCAACTTTAGTTTAGAGAGGACACTGGAGCACCCAGTGCCCTTCAGCTTTGGGGAAACAGGGCCTGTTTATGCCTGAACACCATGAACCTCTGGTAGGACTGGCAAATAAACAGAATCAAGAGCCTAACCTGCTCCAGTCTCATGAGATCTACTCTCCATTCTGAAGCCAAAGGCATCAGGAGATGGGCTAAGCTGACCATCTGTTCTTCTCTCTGATAATATGTAATTAAGTAATTTATTTATTCAGCACTTGAACCCCCTCCTCACACCTCCCATTACTCAGGGATGATTATGCCAGACCCAGCTGTAGGTAACATATTGCACACTTAGACAAGCTCTGTGCTACAAAGCACTCTGCTAGCCTCCTGGCTATCGCCACCTCTCAGACCTGACCATAGGAGTGACTGCAGGAGGCTTGCTGCTCTGCTGCATTGCTTTCTTCCCCAACTCTTAGGCACCAATTTCCTGCTGTGCATTAAACCATTTACAGTGCATATTTAGTTCATTTGTTCAAAGACGAATTTACCCACATCCTCTGATCACTTCCACCAGGCCAGCTAGGCAACACCAATGGATTTCTCCCATCTGGTAAATTTTATCTAAAATATAAACAAACACAAATGTACACAGAGCCTGACACACAGCTATAGAGCACTGGGATTGATTCCATAAGCCTCCAGCAAAACGTACAGCTGAAACTATGATTACATATAGCATATGTAATGTTTTGCATATTACATGTGATGTTTTACACAGTACGTCTGTTTTTGTAGCCTGACCAACAAGTGTTTCCTTTTTGCTGATAGTGGCTTTTTAAATATTTCATGGGAGACTCCTTACTCTATATCCCTGCAGTGTCACTGGGGCTGGTTTGATTCAAGGTTGGGCCAGCCCAATGAATGAAAATTCTAGAAATTATTTTTTTTAATGGAGCTCTTTCCACTGATATCTAAGAAGATAGAAAGGTTGCCCAGGTCGTTGGTAATCATCTTGTCATCGTAGCATTAGCTTGTTAAATAAAATAAATTAAAAAAAAAAAACAGAACTAAGAGATGGAGAGACCAACTTCTGAGCAACCAAGACACCATCTGCGTACCTGGATCCCGCTGAAGCTACATTTATTACAGGATTTCTCTGGTATATAAGCCAGTAAATTCCTGTCACTGCTTTAGTCAGTTATTTTTTTAGCACTTGCAAACATAAAATTTTTATTAATATACTTTCCTTATTTTAAGGAAATAGGTCATAGGTCAACTATGAAACCTCAATAACTGTTCAGGCATGGATTGGGTAAATTCACCTGAACTTAGCACACTCTTTTTTTTTTTTTTTATAGATTGCACAAATGGAAAGTAAGCAAACATAAATGAGATTGCAAAAGGAGTAAAAATCAAAACTCCAAAACCATGGATTCTTGAAAATAGGAAAGGGTTAAAAGTTATTTAGTACAATCTAATGGCTGATGATATTAGTTCTCTCACACTGACATTACTCAAGGGGAGGCTGGAGGACACTTGCCCAAGATGTTGTAGAAAGTGTTCTTAGAGCAAAGAAGATAGTTTGATGTTCACAAAGATTGCTGTGGTAGGCTGAATAACAGACCTCCAAAGATATCCATGCCCTAATCCCTGGAATCTGTGAATATTATCTTATATGGCAAAATAGAACTTTGCAGATATGATTACATTAAGGATCTTGAGATAGTGAGATTGTCCCGGATTATCCAGGTGGGTTCTAAATGCAATCACAAGTATCCTTATAAGAGGATGTTTTGCCATGCTAACTGTCCCTGTCATAACACACCACAAGTCTATTATTCTGGAAAGTGCAATATCTAGAACACAATGCCATGTTCTAGTTAGGTCTTATCCTCACAGAATAGAAACTATTACCTCTACTGGTCTGGTCTCAAATTCCATTAGGCCACTTTAAAAATATATTCTTTAACATGAAAGGCACTCAATATCACTAATCATCACAGAAACACAAATCAAAACCACAGTGAAATATCATCTCACACCTGTTAGAATGGATAGCCTCAAAACAACAAGCTAGAACAAGTGTTGGCAAGGATGTGGAAAAAAGGGAAACTCTGAACACTGTTGGTGGAAATGTAAATTGGTGCAGCAACTACAGAAAACAGTATGAAGATTCCTCAAAAAAAATTGAAAATGTAACTACCACACGCTCCAGCAAGTTCATTCTGAGTATTTATCCAAAAGAATTGAAGAGATATCTACCCTCCCATGATCAATGCAGCATTATTCACAAGAGGCAAGATATGGAAACAACCTAAACATCTACCAATGGATGAATGGATAAAAAAGATGTGGTACACATACAATGGAGTATTATTCACCCATGAGAAAGAAGGAAACCCTGCCTTTTGCAACAACATGGAAGGACCTTATTATGCTAAGTGTAATAAATCACACAGAAAAAAATATATATTATATATTACTTATAAGTGGAATCTAAAAAAGGTAAGCTCATAGAAACAGAGACTATAATGGTGGTTACCAGAGCCTGGGTGGTAGGGCAATGGGGAGATGTTGGTAAAAAGTATAAACTTTGAGTTATAAGATGAATAAGTTCTGGGGATCTACTATCCAGCATAGTGATTACAGTTAATAATACTGTGTTACACACTTGAAAGTTGCCAAGAGAGTAGATCTTACATGTTCTCACGACAAAAGACATGGTAATTATGTGATGTGATGGGTGTGTTAGCTAACACTATAGTGGTTGGTGATCATTCTGCAATTTATAAATGTATCAATTTGACACATATGTACCTTAAATTTACACAATGTTATATGTCAATTATATCCCAATAAAGCTGGGGAAAATACTTGATTTAGCAGCGATGCCATGGGGAAAATTACATATACTTTCAAAGTGAGGATAACATTCATGGAGTATACATGAAATAATTCAGCAAGAAAAGTTAATTTTAGGACTTCAGGCAACAATATTAGATCAGATAATATGAAACTTTCTGCTATAAAACATATAGATATTCTGATTTAAATATCACAAGTATCCTTCTAAACACATGTTTGAACTCAAATAAAAGTAAGAGAAATCCCCAGGGGTCAAAAATGAAGATGAAAGGAAACTCAGTGAGATATTATCATGTTGTCCTAGTTTGGTGATTGAGGAAGGGATTAGTCTGGTCTCAGCCTAGGGGCTTTAATTTTAATAGCTACACACATACTACATAAGACCTGGAACCTATGAGAAGCAGAGAGTTGGAAATGAGACCCTCATCCTTAATCCAGGGTCTTTGGAGGACTGCATTTTTAGTGAAATGGTGTTCTATATGCTCACTGGCACAGAAAGGTAACAAGGAGGCTGGTGTAGTCCTACATTTCAGGCATGAGGAGAGGGGGGGAAACTCCCCTAAAAATTCTTAACTGGAAACCCATCTTCCCATGAGTTTTGGTTTTATTTTACACTCTCTTTGCAGAGTCCTGTATTCCTAAGGCATGAAATTAACATAAAAAGACATCCTGGAGCACCTGGCAGGAGAAAATGAGAAACTTCCAAATGGAGAAAAACTCAGCCCAAACCACACAGAAACCCCACAGATAAAGCTTCCACTGAGGATGTACATGCAAAACAAAATTATAGAGCTGAATAGGAAAAATCTAGTATTCATGTTAAATCAGCAGATAAACAGAAGGAAGACCTCCAAGAACTTCACATAACAGATTTAAATATATATACATATATTAATATATATATATGTATATATACATATATATATATATATATATTAAAAGGGCAGTGTAGTAAAAGCATGCATTCAGTTCTGGTTCTTCCCAAAGCCCTACTAAGATGATAGTAAAACTTTTACCTCCCTGAGGCATAAACTCACAGATGCAAAAAGAAAAAAAAATGAGAACAAAAACAGAATAAAAAATTGGAGGATAAAATCTAATGGACTACCACATCGGGCTCCCTGCTCCACGGGAAGTCTGCTTCTCCCTCTCCCACTCCCCCTGCTGTGTTCCCTCTCTTGTGTTCTCTCTCTCTGTGTCAAATAAATAAAATAAAATCTTAAAAAAAAAAAAAACTAATGGACTAGTGATAACTGACTAGCAGACAAGTAAAATCTAGCAATAGAAAGTAGCAATGAGAAAAGCCAAGAAGCATCCAATTTACTCCACAGGTGACAGCCACACGGTCAACAAAGCCCACCCATATGATCAAAATGTTCACAATTCCACTGATACATAGAAGCAGATAACCCAAGGATGAGTTATTTGAGAAAGAGGGTGTAGAAGTCAGACTACATTGAATTCCAACTCTGAAATTTTATACTCTGTAACTTTAGGCAAGCTATTTACCGTCTTTATACCTCAGCTTCTCGTCTGTAAAAGTGAGGAAATGACAATAGTCACCTGTGATATTTAATGTGAGAAGAATGAAATAAGGTAATACATATTAAATAAGTTAATATGTATAATCCACTAGAAGAGTGATGACCACATAGTCGTAGGTGCTCAATAAATGTTTGCTACTAAATTTGCCATTGTTGTCTGAAGAGAGTTCTAACATAGAAAAGAGGACAAAATGAAGAAATTAAAACAAATTGGAAGAAATGGAGATAATGTAGGGCAAAAAAATTTTTAACTTTTAATAATCTCCTCAGAGAGATAAAATATCCTGGCTATTGTGTCCAAGAAACAAGAGCAGACATTTATTAAAAAAAAAAAAAAGTACTCAGGGAATAAATTTGGCCAAAAGAAAGAATGGAAAATAGACTTCAAGAAATCTCCAAAGGCACTTCTGTAATGGTGGAAAAAGGATACCTAATAATCCTCTCCCCCATAAAAAGCAATGGAACACTAGCAAAAATTGTCAAAATAAACTTATTCTGAACTTTGGAAATTAACCAATGACATAAAACTATTCAAGGAGTATTTATTCAGGGAAAACATCTGGGTCTCATAGGACAATGAGGTTTGTGGTATTCTAACTTAGCTTATTCCCAACACTCTCTACCTAGTTCTGCAATAGCTTTAAAAACCAACAGTTTAACAAACACAGTAGCTATGGAAACCAGCAGCGTAGGGAGTTCAAATGGTATACTAGGAAATATCTACTTAACACAAAGCAAAACCGCAGTGGAGGAATAGAGAAAGAAAAAGACAAAAGACATAGAGATATAAATAGCAAACTTGCAGACATAAATCCTACCTTAGCAGTGATTGCATTAAATATAAACATATTAAACACTCCAATCAAAAGGCAGAGATTGACAGATAAAGAGATAAAAGAGATACACTTTAGAATCAAAGACACAAATAGGTGGAAAGTAAAAGGACAGTAAAAGATATACCATGCAAAGAGTAACCAAAAGAAGTTAGAGTGATACTCATATCAAACAAATAAAACTTAAGACAAAATTGTTACTAAAGACAAAGACATTTTATAATGATAAAAAAGTCAACCCATCAAGAAAACATGATTATAAACACATTCAACTAACAAAACCCCAAAATAAATATAATCAAAACTTACATAATTAAAATGAGAAATACACAATTCAACAAAAATACCTGCAGACTTCAAAACCCAACCTTCAGTAATGGGTACGATAACAAGACAAAATATCAACAAAAAAACAGCAGAGATGAACAACATTATAAACCAGCTAGACCTCGCTGAGATCTATAGAACTCTCCACTCAACAAGAGAAAAATATAATTATTAAGGGCAGGTGGAACATTCTCCAGGATATACCATGTGTTAGGCCATAAAAGAAGTTTCAGTATATTTATAAGGATTTATATCATACAAAATGTGTTCTCCAACCACACAGAAATGTAATTAGAAATCAATAACAGAAGGACATTGGAGAAATTGACAAATATGTGGAAATCACACAATAAAGTCCTAAATAACAAATGGGTTAAGAGAAATCACAAGAAAAATGAGAAAATATATTAAAATGAATGAAAACAAAAACACAACATACTAAAACTTATGGGATGAAGCTAAAGTATTCCTAGGAAGGAAATTTATAACTGTAAAAACCTATATTAAAATAGAAGAAAGATCTTAAGTCAGCAACCTAACTTTCCACTTTAAGAAACTAGAAAATAAAAGAGCAAACTAAACTCAAAGTGAGCATAAGAGGAGAGAAGGGATGGGAAGAGAAGAGACCTCTCAGAAAATCAGAACATAAAGATGCAAAAATTGAAAATAGGAGAGAAAAGATAATAACATTAGAGATATAGTCCAGGAGATCCAATATCATAAGACGAATTAGAGAGTGAAGGAAATAAATATAAACGAACCATCCAAACAAGAACTATTATTATTATTATTATAAGCTCCAAATTTAAAAGGCACATTAAAAGGCAAAATGGATGAAAATATATATACACTAAAACACATCAATGTGAAATTTCAGAACGTTAGAAAAAATACATAATAGCATACTTCATGACTTGATTGCGAATAGTGCTAATAAAGCCATAATAATAAAGACACTGACTATAGGAATATCAATCTAACAAATTTCAATTAAACAGGGAAATGGGAAGATTTTGTTTTGTGGTAGGGATCAAGCATGAAATAGAGCTAAATCCTTTCTTATCTGAAATTGCATAGATAACACTTAAAATTTTTAAATCTACAAAAAGCAGTAAAAGCATGTTATATAGAGGCATGATGTTAAATTCTAAAATAAGTTAAAATAATTCAAGTGGTTTCCCTGGAAGAGTAAAACAAGGAGAGAAGAAGAGAGGGAAGCAGAATAAAGTAAAAGAACATGCCCCACTTTAAAAGAGCAGGAAAATTTGAAAAATCCAGGGACAAGAAATATAGTTGCAGTAGGAAAGTAGACACATTTACAATGAAAGGTGGGGCATGATCATTGAAGAACAGACATTTGAGCCTTAGCAACATTCTAGAAGACATTCTTTTTTCTACATAGAAATCATGGAGGCTCATCAAATCTATCTTTCCAAGGGAGTACCAAATGGGGACATTTAGAGGCATTCAAACATTGACTGTGAGGGAGCTTTACCTCCCTATATCACATCCTGAAAGAGCTGCTAGGAACAAAAATTGTTAAAGAAATAAAAACTCAACTAAACTCTGTGCGGATGTAAACTTCAAGAGACGCAGCAGAAGATAGAGTATTCTGTGATTATTGTAACAACACTTAAGTCAAAAGAGACTAGACTACCCTGGCCAGTGACAAAGACAACCCAGGCTTGTGACCTGGATCAGGATAACAATAGATAGAAAGGGCCAAGAGGAAGAACAAGAGACTACTCTAGCTGCTTCTGACAAAGGGCATCATCTACATACTCATAATGGGCAACTAGTAATTAACACCAAAGCTATATGTGATTACATATGCATGTCATTTGTAATTTCTTGTGGGAGAGTGCATATATTTGCATAAAATACTTAGAAAATCGTGGATAGTTCAGTATGCAGCATCAGTTCACAGCTCAATAAATGTTTTTGCTATTTTCATGAAGTTCTAGATCAGAACTTCATATCAAGTGGAATAAAATAATAACCATCTTCATTCACTAGCTGGGCTCCACACTGAATAGTAGATAGGTAAGTACTTCTTTTTTTTTTAAATTTATTTATTTGACAGAGAGAGAGACAGTGAGAGAGGGAACACAAGCAGGGGGAGTGGGAGAAGGAGTAGCAGGCCTCCTGCCGAGCAGGGAGCCCGAGCAGGGAGCCCGAGCAGGGAGCCCGAGCAGGGAGCCCGAGCAGGGAGCGTGACGCGGGGCTCAATCCCAGGACCCTGGGATCATGACCTGAGCCGAAGGCAGATGCTTAACGACTGAGCCACCCAGGCGCCCCTAGGTAAGTACTTCTTAATAAGTAGTATCCATAAACATTTTACATACCAACAAAAGAGTGAACTATTAATGACAGCTCTCTAAATTTTTCTTGACAGGCAGTATTTTACATCATTTGGGATTACAATACATACTTGGGGAAAAAGAGTTGCAACTTTTTAAAACTCTTCTTTTAATACAACAGCTAGAAACTTCCTCTGTGGCCTAAATCTGGCCCACAGACCTATATTAACTTTTATAAGTATTATTATTAAATTGGTGCCAAAATATAAAACGTGGAAGATTTTGCAACCCCCCCCAAAAAAGTGCAGATTTTTGGATTCTCTGTTTCTAAAAATGTTGTTTAATAGTTGGCTAAAAGTAAGTAGAGGCTGCCCACTTCTTTACTCCAACCCCTTCCCACCCTCAGCATCCTTCCCTGTCTACCTGGCCCATGGGCATCTAAGATTGGGATCTTGGCTCTAACTACAGTCGCAGCCCATCCTCATGAAATCAGCTTTAGGCCAGATGGATCCAGTTTAGAACCACGGGTCTAGCTGACTCTACTGATGGTGAGTAATGCACTTACTATTTTAAGCCGCAGTTTCTCCATTTTTGGGAAAATGGGAATAATTTTGTCTTTCTCAATAGGACTATTGTGAAGATTAACAGGAAAAGTGCAAGTATTTAAAATGCTTGACAAATTTATTCAGTAAGTGATAGTTCTTCCCTTCTTCTAGTTGAACTCTTAACCAATTCAAACACATTCAGCATCTTCAATCTTTTGGCACACTTCTGAGTGACTTTACATGCAAGTGATTACACAAGGAGTGGTTGAGGGTAAAAAGACATGCATATCCCTTGCCTTCAAGAAGCATGTATGCTAGCAGAGAAGGTAAAATGTAAGAGCAAAATGAGGTAGAACATGATACCACCACACACCTATTTAACATGGTCAAAGTCCAGAACACTGACAGCAGATGCTTAACGACTAAGCCACCCAGGCGTCCCTACTGTTTGTTTGTTTTTTTAATTGACTTTTTTTTTTAGCGCTGTTTAAGGTTCACTGCAAAATAGAGGGGATGATACAGAGTTTTCCTGTATACCCCCTGCCACAAACCTGCATAGCCTCCTCATTATCAGCATCTCCCATGAGAGTGCTACATTTGTTATAATTGATAAACCTACATTGATTGACACATTGAAGCTGCCCAAAGCCCATAGTTTACCTTAGGGTTCACTCTTGATGTTGTATCATTCTATGGGCTTGGACAAATGTATAGTGACTTGTTCATTATGGTATCACACAGAATATTTTCACTGCCCTATGAATCTGTGCTCTATCTATTCATCCCTCCCTGCCCACGTTAAGCTTGGCAACTGCTGATTTTTTTCCTGTGTATGTAGTTTTTGCCTTTTCCAGAATGTCATATAGTTAGAATCACAGAGTATGTAGCATTTTCAGATTGACTTCTTTCACTTAGTAATATGTACTTTAAGGTTCCTTCATGTTTTTCATGGCTTGATACCTCATTTCTTTTTGCTACTGCATAATATCCCATTGTCTCAGTATACCATAGTTTATCCGTTTACCCACTGAGGGACATCTTGGTTGCTTGCAAGTTTTGGCGATTACGAATAAAGCTTCTATAAGCATTCATGTGTAGGTGTTTGTGTGGACATAAGTTTCAACTCCTTTGGGTAAATACCAAGAAAAGCAATTGCTGAATTGTGTGGTAAGAGTAGATTTAGTTTTGTAGGAAACCACCAACTATCAGGGCGCCTGGGTGGCTCAGTCAGTTAAGAGTCTGCCTTCAGCTCAGGTCATGATCCCAGGGTCCTGGGACCGAGCCCCACATCGGGCTCCCTGCTCCACAGGAAGCCTGCTTCTCCCCCTCCCACTCCCCCTGCTTGTGTTCCCTCTCTCGCTATCTCTCTCTCTGTCAAATAAATAAATAAAATCTTTAAATTTTTTTTGTGGTATAGATCTTCATTTATTTAAGTTTTCTTTAATTTTTCTCATCAGTGTTTTTTTTATTATGTTATGTTAATCACCATACATTGCATTAAAAAAAAAAACAATAAAGGTGCAAGCGGGAGGGAAAACAAAAGGATAGAACATGATGAATGCAGAAGTAAAAACAAAATGCAATGACTCTACTGAGATCACATGTGATTAGGCAAGTGTTACTGTATTTTGTACAAACCTTGGTGGTACCTTTCCATGTGTTACCACTTTCCTCACCCTCACTTCCAACTCTACCAGTACAGTGCGGGGGAGGGGGGCGGGGGGGGGATAAAGTCAAGGCTTCACTTAAAGAACTGAAAAATCACCGGTCTTCACAGGTCCACTTGCTGTACATCCAGCCGTGTTCTCTACAAAGAGAAACAACAGCCACAGCCGCTGTTTTAAGATAGGCTGTCATACCTAGCTGTGGAGGGACACTTAGAAGACTCTACTTTAGATCCGAGTATACATGCGGGGAGGGAGAAGGAGGCCAATTTTTAAGAACAATCGTACTTGTCTGATGGGATTCACCCTTCATCTCAAACACAAATGCGCTATTAAGTGAATCTAAAATAACTGATACAAATCTCTCCTCTGAGCCAGTGGGAAATTCCAACCTTTATACGTTGGGAAGTGCTAAAACAACAACCCTTTAGAAAAGATCTTTTTGAGCTGTTTCTGGGGAATTGCATATAAAGCATTCTGAAAACAAAAATACTTCCTTATTTTTCCAAGATCTGTTTTGCCAGCTTGATATAAGGCTGCCCAGGACAGATATCGTCATGGCTCAAAGTGTTTTCAGAATTATATTCACAGTTTAAATGTTTTCCAATATGGTGTTGGAACATCAAAACCAAAACAGCCCTTGAGGAGATGGGGTGAAAAAAAAAAGCATTCCTTAATTCTTTAGTTTCTATAAGATGTCTAAAGGAATTTATTTTCTCTACCAACATTCTTATCACTTAATAATTTGACAGAGCTTTCTGAAAAAATGTCTTTAGGAGATTTACATTTAGAAGAACTAGGCACAATATTTTGATTGACTATAGTAAGCCAAAAAGTGACACTCTGATTGATTTTATATGGAAAAGAAAAACCATATGCTAAATGTTTCTGTCTTCTTATGGATCAGAAGAGTAATTGTTGGTCAGGTCGCAGGACTTTCAGAAATGGTTAAGCACCCAAGCTTCATTTTCTAGTTAAATCTTTGAGTCATTCGTCTGAGGATTAATTCGGTTTTGTAAAAACGATACTCCTATGGCAACTTAACTTAGAGTAAGAAGTCAATGACAAAATCTTAACTTTATTGGGTTTATATTTTGGCACGACTGTCAAAAGATAACTAGATTTTAGGTAAAGATTAATTTATACATAAGAAATCCAAGAAAGACTACTAAAAGAGATTAAGAATGGAGCATATCCCTAATATTTGGGGGCTGTTATGGACTAAATGTTTGTGTCCCCTCAAAATTCACATGTTGAAGCCCTAACCCCAATGTGAAGATGGGGAGGTAATCAGGGTTGGATGAAGTCATGAGAGTGGGGCCCTCGTGATAGGATTATAAGAAGGAGACACCAGAAAGGTAGCCTTCTCTATCTCTCCCCCCACATTTTCGCACACACGGAAGGCCATGTGAGGACATAGTGAGAAGGCAGTCATCTGTAAGCCAGGAGGACAGTCTCTTGCAGAATCTGACCATGTTGGCACCCTGCTCTCAGACTTCTACCTAGCCTATGGTATTTTGCTATGGCAAACTCCTAATACAGAGTCCATAACCCAGAAGAAAGTATCATGCTCTAACATCATTTAGAGACATCTTTTGGGATATGCCTGCCTGGCCCACATCCCTGCTGCTGACAAGTGACTCCTCCACCCACAGGGTATTGATGGGACGCACTCCCCTCTCCCCTGTCCCTAAGCGACTGGCTCACAGGTAGACACCTAGTGAACTGCACTGCTCTGAGCCATACTGGAGCTTGAGGCAAAAGGGAAAGTCAGTAATAGTGACCCTGTGTATACTTATAATTTTGTGTTTTGTTCATTGTGGAATTTTTTGTATTAATTTTTATTTTTTTAAAACATTGCGTTGAAATATTATTTATCTGGATTAACTGATGTTTTTAGGCATTGCCTTAAACTTTGCACCTGAGGCTTTATCACCTCACCTTAGTCTCATCCTTGCTGACAAAGCTAGGTGTCCCCTGAATTTGGGAAATGGTCTAAGAAAGACTGGTCAAGGTAGCCTCAACACTACATTCGGCCATAGCACACTATGGCTATGTTTAGTTTTGCCATTAATAATGTTTAATTTAAAAGCTTTTAAGCAAGAAATGCATTCTGCATATTGGCACTGCCCCACCACTCACTGTTAATCAAAATGTGGCCCAGCTCCTGAAGGCCTTTGGGCCTGACTCTGGCTAGTGAGTGGGAATGGTCACTGGGATTAAGAATGTGCGGTCTGGGACCTGCTAATGTCACATATTCTGCACCAGGGCAGAGAGGCAGAAAAACGTAGAAAGAAAAACGAAGCAGATGTGCAAAGAGGAGCGAAAAAGAGACCTCTAAGAGAGATTGGAGTGTAAGCTTGACTGTGTTGACTTTGAACTTCCTGTTCCTGTCACCCACGAACAGCTCTAATTCTACCTTTAGTCTGAACCAAAAACCCATGCCCCTTCTCAGTCACCCAGCCCTCCCGCCTCCTTCCTGAGCAATGGCTCCTGATCCTGATCCATGGAAGCTACCAACCCGATCCAATGGGGAGAAATCATTTTCCTTTCTTACCTACTATATATTTACTGTGAAATGAGTACATAACCAAATCACCAAGCAAATTCTGATCTGCACAGAGTCCCCAGCCTGGAAAAACGCAGCCATTCGGGAGGAGGAATGATCCTCCACTCTAGTCTTTGTTGTGCAGTTCATAACCCCGTTGTGCAGTGAATATAGTTAATGCTGAAAAACTGGCAAGCACAGAGACGCTGGATGAAGACAGCCTCCAGGAGCTATAAAGAACTCTGCCCAGGCTCCTGCTGTGAATTACTGTTGTTATAATTATTCAGAATCAATTTTAATCAGGAAACAACACACCCATTTAAATAAAATGAAAATAAAACCACCAGGAAGAAAACCAGAGTTTGATTCCAAGCAAAACTGAAGACTTCAGCCTCTGCAAAGAAAATCTAATCCTGCCAAAATTTTGTACATTTTACGTTTAATTTTTTTCTGATTTACAACTGAATTTCCTGGGTACCCAATGGCATATAAAAAACGATTAACTCTGTGGAGGCAATTGTTAGTTTTTATAATAAAAAATGCATACTGCTTATACCCTTATTGCTTAGGAAATTAGGGAACAGAGCTTCTAATACCCTGAGTGTGGGATACTGTAGCAAACCACTTAACTTGCAATAATAGAGTATTGACTAGGTACAGTGATCTGTGAGACACGGCCACAGTCAGATTAAGCTACCATCACACTGGGCTCAATAGAGCTTCTCCTAGAATACATTTATTCCACCTTAGCCAAAGAATTCCCAACAAATTAGCTACGAAAAAGCTTTCCAAAAGGTTTTTCCTGTAAACTATATATCATTTTCCCTTTTTCACTTTGTTTTCAAATACTTAATTAAAATACTGACTTCTTTTCCCCTCCTATCGACAAAATCTTTCAGGCTTTGTAATACTGAGCCCTTGATTTCAACAATATCTGAATTAAGAAGAGGTGTTTCTAAGGCTAATTTCATGTTTACCAAAGAAAATTACCATACAAAATGCATGGGGTTAGCATTTGCAGGCCTTGAAAGTATGAAAGAATAAGTTTAAGAGCTTTATGATGCCTTTCACATGAATTACACCCATCCAATGGTGGCAAAACACACAAGTGCACATGCTCTTTCTGAATACAGGCTGCAATCCATACCCCTCTCCCTCTTCTGCTCCCTCTCTTTTCCCCTCTCCCCCTCTCCACCTCTCCCTTCTTCCTTCTCCTTCTCACGCACACATCACATACAGTCACTCACTCACACACAGACTTTTCATTATTCCCCAGTAAATCGGCTGAAGCGATCTAGCATATTATACAGTGACAGGATATGGTAAGATATCTTCTGGTCCCTGTCACTATTGTTTAATGGACACTGGAACATTTAATCTGAAGTCTCTCTTTTGCATCCCAATGCTGAAACCTATTAGCACCAAGGGCAGATCCTAAGCACCTGTGCCAGATGAGTTTAGGTAACAAGAAAAGAGATATCTCCCTGGAAAATGTATCAAAGTTACAGGTCACAGGAGAAAAGCCTCAGTGGATATAACTTAGGAAACATAAAGGGGCACCTGGGTGGCTCAGCCAGTTAAGCATCTGCCTTCGGCTCAGGTCATGATCCCAGTGTCCTGGGATCGAGCCCCATGTCGGACTCCCCACTCAATGCGGAGCCTGCTTCTCCCTCTCCCTCTGCTCCTCCCCCTGCTCATGCTCACTCACTCTCTCAAATAAATAAATAAAATCTTTAAAAAAAGGGGAAACAAAAAACTAGCATGCCCCCCAAAAGATTCCTCTTGTTTTGCCATAACTGGTTTTATTCCTTTGACTTCAGGCATTACCTACCTCCAAAAATTATAAAAATGTGAGTCTTTGGAACATATTATTTGGGGAGAACTCTTCATGAGTCTCTCACATTCCTGCAAGTTTTCTGAGCAGAAGCACTGACAGTTTTTTCCCTAGACTATCTTGTCATGGATATTTGAATAGCAAACAGCCTTGGAAGATAGAGTCAGTTTTCCTCTGGGGCAGAAGACAGATTTGTTTCCTGACCACTTTAAGAAAGATAATGTCTCCCTCCAAGGCAAAGGTTAGTCAGGTTTCCCAATAGTCATTTTAAAAAACTGGGGTTTCCTAAGCTTGGCATTTCTCAACTGTGACACAAGCCCAGTGCATGGATAACATCCCCCTAAGACCTCCTCTGCATCATCCTATTGGACACGAGGTCTGGGGGGAACCAATGAGACCCTGGTGCTCTGCCTGCTGAGCTATAAGTAATTAAATCTTTCGTCTCCACCCAGGAGTTTCATGTCTTTGGCCAAGATCTATGAAACTGTGATGGGCTGACTTGTTAGTTTGCATGTAGGGTAAAATTTCAGACCATCACACTTCTTCATGAACTAACATGTAGTTAGTGAATTAACATGTCACTTGCATATAACCAATTCTACCCTCATAAGATTAACAAATTTCTTGACTCCTAAATTTTAATTGGTATAAGGGGTGTTTAAAATACTCCCCCAGCATTGTTGTTGCCAAGGCAATGCCTCACACACGCCCGTGAACTGATATGTCAACTGCAGCACTTACACAAAATTGCCATGTTCTCCCTGTCTGCGCCAAGCGCCTCCATAGGTGTTTTGGGCTTCCCTTCAGGAACTGCTGACTACATCCACCCTGTGAGTGGCAGTGTCCATGCAAGAGCGCAATCTCCAGAGAATTCTCCAAGATGCCAATTCCAAAGGTGCCACAACAGTGCCTAGAGACTCCCCTCTCTTCTATTCTGTGTCTGACATGTAGGCCTGAAATACCACTGCTGGGCATGGAATCCCTGAAGCATTTCATAAGGGAAAAAAAAATTATAGCAACTTCTGACCATTGACTATTAACCAGTGAACTCAAACCCATTCCACTGTACAAGGCAGAAAGACAAAACAACACCCTCAACATTTTGCCTCTCTCCTCGGTGTAACCTTTATTGTAACCAAACTCTTCCCTTCAATCAAATGAACAATCCAACGTTCTTAAATCAAAGGGTAAAGACAGATTCTGGGCAAGTATCTAAACCCTCCATTCATCCTATTAATAGTCTTATTACAAACCCTTTTAGTTTATAAAAATATCTTCCAACCAAGGAGCAGAGAATTATACCAGAAAAAATGAGGGTGCCTGGCTGGCTCAGTTGGTAGAGCATGTGACTCTTGATCTCAGGATCATGAGTTCAAGCCCCACATTCGGTGTGGAGCCTACTTAAAAAAAATAAATAAATAAGAAAAAGAAAATGGAACACAAGTTGGGTAACGTTGCAAAAGAAACAGAAAGAATTTTAAAAGGCAAATAGAAATGGTCCAGACTTTACTAATACATGGAAAGAATGCTCCTAAGCATTGAATGAGCTCCTGGCAGAAAGGACAACATCGTCAAGATCATCTTCAGCCTTGAGCACCTCTATCTAGGGCAATAGTTTTTGCACATGTACCCCAAGCTTTGAAACTGGTCATGCTTTTATCTAGGTTGTGATGCTCATTTGTAAATTCAAATATGCTAACCGGTGAATATGAAAAGCAGTACATGTGAAACATAGGTGGAATAGAGTAATTGCTCAATACGAAGCTAACCCAAACCTGAGTTTTGTTATCTCTCGTTTTCTGTCTTCGTCCTTAGGAAAAGAAGAAAATGTAGACTTTCAAGGAAATAAGAGAACCATCTGGATCAGAACACCTCCCAAATTTCACATTCAGTCCTGACATTCCAACAAGGATTTAGAAGCACTTTTCCTAAACCAATAATTGAGTGGTGCCTGCCAATTTCTCCCAGAACTTGTCTTTTCTTAACAAGCCATTCCCCCAACTTTGTCCCTTTTGTTTTTTGCAATGAGAATAAGAGAAACTGGATGAATTGTAAACAATCACCAGGATATCATGGGGGTAAAAGGTATGTTAATGAAGTGTAAAAAATAAAAAATAAAATACTGTTCAAGGGATTTTCTGAGAAAAATCCACAAATAAAAAAATACCATCTAGAAAGCTGACAGTTTTATAAATTGGCCCATAAGACAGTAATGCTCAATTTTTTTACTAGCCTAGAAACTGTTTAGTTTTGACAGAAATGACCCAAGTAGCAAGGACGATATTTCTATAAGGAAAGTGATAAATATGGAAAAGTTAGCCAGGACAAATTTTTACCAAAAAATCAAAGGAACTAATTAACTTCCAGAGAAGAATGGACTGACATCTAACACAACTTAGTGATTTCTTTGACAGAGATTTCTCAGGAAGGAGGTACCATCACCCAGACTTCTGGATCTTTCCACTATCCTGGCCCATTTCCACAACTCCTAGTTTGAGCCTAGATTAATCACTGAAACAATGTTCAGACTACACACTCTTTGAGAAGATCTAAGAATAAGAAAATTTCCATCTGAATCTTGATCCTGAAAGGAGTGTTAAGAAAATCTCTCATCCTTATAAAACAGATTCTCCCCAGGCTGCATCTTCTTCCCGGAAGTAAGTTAAACTACTACAGATGTGCCGAATACTCTGCAGGATTATGTATCATGAAGTCAACAGCACAGTTTGGTGGAGGCCAGTCTCAGGTTCAAATCCCAGCTCTGCTGTTACCGCCCAGGTGACCTTAGGAAAGTTCTAAGATAGCCCTTAAGCCTACTTTCGGTATCTCTAAAAATATGGATAATAATATTACCAAACATGTCCTCCATGAAATAAAACTGGGATGATCAACCATAGATCACCTAGTTCTGAACTAGAATTTAGCTATAGGGCAGAATCCCCACAGGTCTCAAACAACTTTAACACCAGCTGAAAGAAGAGCACCACCGTGGAATAACAGCTGTTTTGTGATGAGATACAAAAATCCTTGCGGAAGGAAAAAGAAGCATTAAAGAAGAAAACAATTATTCACAACTTCTCCTGGATCTGTTTTACTTCTCCAAACTCTAGAAGCTGTTGAGGCTTCAACTCCTACAAACAGGAGCTGACAGGTGATGAAAATGGGCTCAGAGCAGCAGCTGCGGGTCATGTAATCAGCACCAGCTGAGAAGCCCTAAAACCTTGCCCTGGCTCCCTGCTGATCGGCTGTGTCTGGGGCGCCCACTTAACCTCCCTGAGACCCTGAATCCTCAATTGCAAAATCAGAGATTGAGCGGCATAGGTTCTAGAAGGTCCATTGGAGTTGATGAAAAACATTCTCAATTTCCACAATTCTACTAAATCAAAAACACAGATGATCCAAAAAAGATTGCAAGTCAGGTTACCTATCCCCCCAGAGAAATCGAGCTTGCGTTACAGGGAGCTCATGCCTTGTTTGGTAATGAGCATCCAGATCCACTGGGCTGGGCATCCAGGTGACCCACATTTCTGTATAAATGCTTCTGCAGGTGCCAAGGGCTGCATGCAGCCTGGAACTAGAAAGGAAGAGATTAAACTGAAGGCACAAACACCTGCCTCAAAGCCTATAGGGAGCTCTAACCATCCTGACCGGCCAGTTGTGGTAATTGTCCTGTCTTATCCAATAAACCAGCTATTCAAGCACTGAAAGGTTGATGCCTCCTGTCAGTTGACCATAATTCCAATCACTTCCACTGCACATATATGTTTTATTTGCATCACACCTGTGCCACCACAGACCAGGAGAGACCAATTAAACTATGATTAGCCCATATGCCACCTAAATCTGACAAAGGGCTGTTCTCAATGAAATCAAAGAACTGTGTTACAGAAAGCCAGATGATCACTTAGGTGTGAGAGGGTGGTACCAATGACATTGAGAATATGAGACACCCCGAAACAGATCTAAAAGAAATTAGACTTGTTAGTTACGTTTTCTATTGCTATTGAGAGATGAAGATTTTGATGGCGCATGTTCAGACAAAGGAGAACATTTCATTTTAAACCCTTGTTAGTAAATAAAATAGCAAAGGGATAGGATCATGTAGTTTCACTTATATAAGTACATCAACTGACGGGTTATCTGGACATTAGCATCTGGATACAACATCATCTGGACTACCAAAAGGCAAAATACAAATACAGGCAAGGTCATTACCCTGACTGATACACTGTCCCAACTCCCCTCCCCAGATGTATTAGTTAGGGCAATGCCACTTGCTCTTAAAAATAAAACTGTTACATCCAGTGAAAGTGTTCCTGGTGAGTAGGCCATTCTCCTCCACATGGAGATTGAGAGAACCAGGGTCCTTCCAACTTGTGACTCCGTCAACTCCCAGGCCTCTGGAGTCTCCTGTATCCAGACAGACAGAGGAAAGATGATTAAAAGAGATATTGACATCTTACAAGTCCAGCTCAGGAAATAATACTTCTGCTCCTTTGCCAAAATGGTAACATGGCCACATGTGCATGCAAGGAGGACCAGGAAATGTAGTCCCTTAGGTGGGCAATTTCCTCCCAAGGTTGATCCTGTACCATGGAAAGCACAGCGCTAAATTTTGGTGGAGAGCTCTCCTCTCCCTATAATCACAGACTCTTGTGTGAACAGTTCTATTTAGGAGCTGGTTTTAGATCTCAATTATTTCAACTTATATTTTATCATTGACTAAAAGTGTTACATCATATCTTCCTGCTTCCTCATCATCGGTAATTTTATGTAGTATCATGCTGAATGTGTGTTTTCAAGATATTGGAGTTTATCCAACCAGATAATAAAAATACCTCAAAGGTGTACTATTAGGCCCAGGCATATTATTAGGAGCAGGAATACAGGACAGTTGCCTTTCTCATGAGGAAAGAGAAACTACTGATTTGTCTTTACTTTTTTGGTTACTCTGGCTTTACATAGTATGGTGACAGACTGATTAAAGTGTCTAACTTTGCCTCAGGAACGTGGATCATCACATGAGTCCAAACCAACTCTGCCATCAACATGCCAAAATCAGGGTTACAACTCATGGCTATGTTAACTGTGGGGGGTGAGGGGTGGGGAGTGTAGATGATACTCAGAGACTGTGGTCCAAGATAATAGATGGCATGTGAGAGAAGAAAGAGATGAATTGAGAATGCTCTACTTGGCATATCACTTAAAATCTCAAACTCCTGGGTGCCTGGGTGGCTCAGTTGGTTAAGCGACTGCCTTCGGCTCAGGTCATGATCCTGGAGTCCCGGGATCGAGTCCCGACCCGCATCGGGCTCCCTGCTCAGCGGGGAGTCTGTTTCTCCCTCTGACCCTCCCACCTCCCATGTACTCTCTCCCTCTCTCTCTCTCTCGCTCTCATTCTCACTCTCTCAAAATAAAAATAAATAAATCTTTAAAAAAAAAAATCTCAAACTCCTGGGGCACCTGGGTTGCGCAGTTGGTTGAGTGTTTGACTCTTGATTTCGGCTCAGGTCATGATCTCAGGATCGTGAGCTCAAGCCCCAGGTCGGGCTCTGAGTTCAGCACAGAATCTGCTTGTCCCTCTTCCTCTGCTCCTCAACCCCCACCTTGTGCTCTCGCTCTCTCCCTTTCTCTCTCTCAAATAAATAAATAAATAAATAAAATCTTTGAAAAAAAATCTCAAACTCCTGCTTGGCTTACATTTCTTATTCGAATTCCATCTTTTGTATCACCTTTATGAGTGATGGAGCATCCAGGGATGGCTAGACTTTGAGGGGAAAAGACCATAGACTGATAAATGTAAAAACAAATCCCAAAACATGTCAATCCTAGGCACGGCACTGAAGGAAGCGAGAGAATGCTCACAGACCAGGTGATAAAAACTACCACTCCCCAGTTTATTAACACATTGTAATGGCAGTGTCCCTTTTGTCCCTGAGTATAGCTAAGATCACCACCAACATGTGTCTCATGGACAGCAGGCTGAAGTAGCTTATGTCACTCAAGCAGGGAAGATGAGACCATGTGACATTCAGGAGAGGGGGGAAAAGGCAGATCCTGCAATCATAAGTTATCACACTTAAAAAAAAACTGTTTAAAAGGAGTATTCTGATAACATTTGTTTTGATGAGATCATAATATTTGTGCCAAAAAGGACAGACTCTCTGAGCTGCAGCTTTTGTCCAGGGTAGTAAATCATTAAAGATCTCTGAGCTTCGATTTTTAACTTCTAAAACACATGATGTAAAGTTCTGTTGATTATAGAGAATCTGATTTTCTAGTCAGCATCCACCAAAAGCAGCAACAGAAAATGCCTCTCTAGCACAGTTCTGCTGACTTATGATCCCTACTTCGCCGACTCTCATCTGCTTCTAGGCACAGCTGTTTCCAAGTGGAACAGCACTTTATGCAAACAGTACCAGCCTGGCCTCAGAGCAAGGAAGCCCAGAGAATAGGAGTTGGGGAAATCAGTATTTTATAGTTGGAGCCAAGAATTTGGACCATCACCTGCGACTTCAGATACCTGTGATCTTCCATGGCTTGCTCTTGGCTGAAATGCACTGCCCGAGGCAGATCTTAAAGAGCTGTTGTGGCAAACCCAGTTCTCTGAGTCCTTGTGAACTTTTAAGAGCCTGCCAAGGAAATGAGCAAACCGAAGGATGATGAAGAAGGCTGTGCTATGCACAGCACCTCCTCTATCTTTGCTCAACCTCACGGGGAAAACTGCAACCAAGCTGATCATTACAAGATTAGGATCCATGGAGTTTTGTTTTTCTATAGAGTTCAACAGTGCATGGTTTCTATTAAAAACAACAACAACAACAACTAAACAAAATGAATACACTCTGTAGGATACTTGGAAGAGAGTGGGATATCAGAGCCAACAAAATATGAGTCATCAACAAGAGTAGGACCTTTGGAAAACTAAGAGAAGCAGACTGCTTAAAGAACAACACTCCCTTTGGGACCCAACAGAATGTTTCACAACAGTTGTCAACCTCCTCCACTCAGCTCCTGGCTGCTGGCTTCGAACTGCCATAATCCTACATCTTCCAAGACTTCCTAAGGCCAGGATTTGATCTGTAAGGCAAAGTATAAATTGTAGTGTTTAAGAGCAAAGCTTTGGAATAAGTTTGCCTTGTTCCATATCATGGCTTCACTACTTACTGTATGATTGTCAGTAAGTAACCTAGTTTCTATTAAGCCTAATTCACACATGGGAGAAAAAGAGCTAAAGATACATATATTTTTAAAGTTAACAGTAGTTATCTCTGGTTAAAAGGATTAAGCATTAAATTAGTTTTATTTAAGGGTGCCTGGGTGGCTCAGTGCATTAAGTGTCTGCCTTCGGCTGGGGTCATGATCCCAAGGTCCTGGGATCGAGCCCCGCATTGGGCTCCCTGCTCAGTTGGAGAGCCTGCTTCTCCCTCTGCCTTTACCGCTCCCCCCTACCCGCTCATGCTCTCTCTCTCGCTCTATCTCAAATAAATAAAATCTTTTTTTTAAATTCGTTTAATTTATCTTCATTTTCTAAAAATATTTGTAATTGAGCATATATTATTTTTGTAATAAGAAAAGCAAACATGTTATATAATAATAAAGGTAACTAAGGAAATTAGAACTTAAGTGAAGTAATAGTTTTAATAGAGTAATTCTTGATGAATCCAAACAAGAGTCAGATTCCAACTTTGTTCCTCTAAGTGTTATAAAAAATGCCAAAAGTCAATTCGAAAATCAGTTGATGGGCTTAATTTTAAATAAAGGCAAACAAAACCACAACACCAAAATAATAAATTAAAATACAAGACCTCCCTCATCTCCCAACTTGGTCACTGGATTCCATTCCTCCAGGCTTTAGCCGGCATCGTAACTGGCTCCCATGACAGCCCCATGATGTCTCGTGTACCAAACTCTGTGCTATTTTCCAGATATATACCTCCCAGGCTTACCACAAAACTGCCCTTCCAAAAGATTCCAGCAAAATAAAACATTCTGTTGGAATATTTTTAAACAGGTTATTGAAACACAGAAAGGACATTGCTTTCAAAGTTTTAGCCTGTTCCAAGAACCCTGTTGAAATTCTTGGCTCATTCTCCAATAGCTCTGGCACAAAATTGTCTCCGTTCATGATAGCTGATGGAGCACAAGAGGGTGCATCGGCCAACCTGATCATCAAGGAATTTCATCAAGGAAAAAACATATGTCATATGATAGACAGTGAACTCCCAAAGAACTGAGATACCTACAGTCCCATGCACACAAAAGAGGAGACCAACAGAATTACAGAATAATTCCCAAATAAGAGAATCAGGTTAAGTGGGCAAGCCCTGGCGGAGACAACATATCTTGTGATTGTCCATGAGAAAATTAATTAAAGTGCTGGAAAACAACTGCATTAGTCCCTGCTTTCAAGGTGACTTCAATATATTTTGAATGACAAGCCTCAAATATATCATTCTAAATTGAGTGGAGGATATGTCCCCAAAGACAACTCAAGTGAGCATGGGAACAATGGTGGTGTTGCATGAAACCACTGCTCATGCAACTAAAGAAAAGGCTCCACAGACAAATGTTGCTCTGTTCTTCTGCCCCGCATAGCTGTAGAGCCACTCATCCCATAATCATAACTCAATTATCTACCAGGAGAATTATTATTTTCACTTGTGTTGAAGAAATCCACTCCAACTACTGGTACTTCTCAATCTAAACTCCAAATTAGGGGTGCTTGGGCGGTTCAGTTGGTTGAGCATATGACTCTTGGTTTCAGCTCAGGTCATGATCTCAGGTTCATGGGAGGAAGGTCCCCCCACCCCCCGTCAGAATCCCTGCACAGTGGGGAGTCTGCTTCTCTCCTTCTCCCTCTGCCCCTCCCCCTGCTTATGTGCTTTCTCTCTCTATCTCTCTCTCCCCAAAATAAATAAACAAATCTTTTTTAAAAAAAGTTAACTCCAAATTATAAATATAAGCAAGGACGCCAAAATAACAAAACTTATGAGGAAAACTAACAAATGAAAGAGACACTAGGCTGAAAGGTAAAATAACCAATCCCTATAAACAGAGCTTATAAACAATACTGAATAGAAATTTAAATATATAAAAATTATCCTCAAGAGATTTGATACGATTTATCAAAAGAGCTCTGCGGAAAGCAATCATCAGTCTGCAAATTAAAAATATGATTGCTAAGATTTTTTTAAACTAAATCAGCCAAATACCAAAATGGAGATCAACTAAAACTGAATTAACAACTGAAAATCTACCAAAGAGACAGAAATTATAAGACAAATGACAAGAATCATGATAGAACTTATATCTTACTTCTTTCAAAATAGGCCTTAGAAAGCCAATATCTGTCTACCATGAATTCTAGAAAAATGACAAACATGGAGAGGGAATATAATGAAAGAAATAAAAGTCAATTTTCCTTGAGCTAAGGAAATTTTCCACAGGACATGGCCCACTGTGGAAAAGACAGCTAGTTGTCCACCAATACCCATTCTCGTTGTCTTTGAATAGAACCCTCCAAGAATTTTAGCTAATCACAGAAGACTTGGTGAAATAATTTCTCACTCTCTCTTGCAAATTGGTCTTGTGACAAAATTCTAACCAATAAGATGTGGATTAAAGTGATATATGCAATTGTAAGTCATTCTCTTAAAGAAAAGAAGATTGCCACTTCGCCACCCCTCTATTGGCTGAAATACAAATGTGATGGACATGGATGTCTTAGACCAAAGATCACCAAAAATAGCCATGTCCATTTGTTTACTTATTGTCAACAGCTGCTTTTCCAGTTCAGTGGTAGAGCTGCAAGGTTACAATAGGAGCCTTATGGGCAATAAAGTCCAAAGTACTTACTATTTGTCCAATTACAGAAAAAATTTGCCAACTCCCAGTTAAAATTTAAAGATTGACAACATATGTGTTGGTAAAGGATAAGAAGCAACTAGAATGCTCAGGCATTGTCAGTTAGAGTGTAAAGTATTTACAAGCACTTTCCAATACTGCTGGAACACAGTGTTAATAAAGTTAAATACACAGCTACCTTATTATACAGCAATTCCAAATCTGTGTATATTCTCAAGATAAATGAAAATATACATATATTCTCTCACAAAAGACATATTCAAGACTGCTCAGAGCAGTTTTATTCATTATAATCAAGAGTGGATAAACAAACTGTGATATATCCATGCAATGAAAAACTACACAGCACTAAAAAGGAAGACATTACTGCTACACCAATGACAAAAATGGAACCCAAAACATACTGATGAGTAGAGAACAGACACCAGACAGAATTTACTGTCTGATTTCACTTATATGAAGTTCAAGAAAAGGAAAAATTAACCTATGAGGATAGAAATCAGAATGGTCGGTATCTGCAGATGGTGTGTATTGACTGGAAAGGGCACGAGGAAGCCTTTTGGGGTGTTAAAAAGCTGTATAACTTGATCCTAGTGGTGATTACCGGGCATCTACATTTGTAAAAATTCAGCGAGCTTTGCAACTTAAAATTTGTGTACTTTTTTGTATACATGTTATACCTGAATAAAAATAAAATAAAAAAAGCTGAGGTAAACAAACAAGAAAGAATCGATGTATCTTATACTTAATACAAGAGAGTTATTGTTGATGATTTTTTGTCAAAGCAATAGACCAAAGCAGCAGATTGAACACATTTCCTGAAGATGTAGACTTAAAAACGTAACAGGCTAGAATAAGAGGTGAACACTTCTAAATCATGAATAAAAATAAATCCACCACAGCAATACTCAACAAATATTACAATGTTTAGTGAAAAGAATAAGACACCAAAAATGCACACAGAATGAGTTCATTCATATAACATTCAAGAACAAACAGATTTAAAGTATGGACATCAGGAACACATGCTTAGGTGGTAAAGCTGTAGGAACACAGGGAAGCAAGTCTCATTAAGTCAGGAGGGTAATTACCTTAGGCAGTAATAGAATAGAACTTCCCCATGATAAGGAGGTGATGGAGGAGAGGGGCTTCTGGCATGCTGGTAATGTTATTTCTTGATCTACATGATGAGGACACCCATGTTCGTGTTATTACTATGTTAAATCGTACATGTGTTTAAGCACATCTCTCAATGCATGTTTTATTTCACATAACCAAAGGTTTAAAACAAAGTAAAGATACAGAGGATTTGAATAACAAAAAGGTTCATTCGGTATTACATATACGTTCTTTCTTCATATATAAGTATGGATATTATATTCATAGACACAGTATTATAGATATAAATGCATATGAATTATATAATATACATTTATATGCATGTATGTGTATGTGTGTATGTATGGACCAAACAGAGAAGATGCAACGTATTCAAACGCCTATAAAACTGTTTTCAAAAGTCCATCATGTACTTCACCAGGGATGATTTCATCTTTGCTGCGGATTAGGGGCTGGCTGTGAGTTTCCCATGCTTTCAGTTTCCAAGATGAAGCTCATTTGTGTGTGTGTGGTTATACTGTCATTATTGGGTGTATGGTAGGGGTTGGGAAGACAATTCAGCTTTTGGTTCATATGTTGCCAGGCACAAGGAATCACATCCATCCACACTTGACATAAGACCACACATTACTCTGAAAGCCTGTACTTTGACCTGGATTCAGTAAGTGAACGGGACTCTGGATGGTCTTTCTTAGGGAACAGTATGAGAAGAAAGGTGCTCTGAAATATTTGGTAGCCAGAGGAAAGAAGTAGAGCAAAGATGGCTAAGAGATCACCAAAAATCTGTGTTCCACTCCCCCCGCCCCATTGGGTAGAGTTATCTCCGAGAGCTGGCTGGTCAGCCAGGAACTACATTTCCCAGTTCCTCTCACCCTTAGTGGTAGTCCTGTGACTAAGCTCTAGTCAATTAAATGTGAACCGAATTGATCACCATACCTTCCAGACCTGATACATAAAGACCCCCACACAGTACTCTATCTATATTCTTTTCACTTCTCAGTTGGCTGGAATGGAGGTGATCCCCCAGGGTGACCTTAAAAATTACTTGTTGAAGAGAGAAAAGCTCCTTACAGCCCAGGTTCCTGAATAACTGTATGGATGCAGGTGACGCCCTCTAAACTTTTCACCTACACAGTACTCTTATGTGAGCCATAGTATCCGAGCCATCATTCATTTTGGGTCTATTTGTTAGCATAGGTAGGCTACACTAATTAGTGCAGGGAACAATTATAGTACCTACCCCACAGTGTGGTTGTAGAGCTTAAATGAAATCATGAAAAAAAGAAACTTAGCACAGTGCCTCACACAATATAAGTGCTGTGTGTGTGTGTTAGCTTAGTAAGTACCCAGGAAATTATGACAAGGACTTTAGGGTCTTCAAAATGATTAAGTTTCAGGACATGAGCTCTTGAAAATAAAGGAAAGTGATTGATGACAATCTACTCAGTCCATTTCTTCCAGGTAATCACTCCTTCCTCCTAAGAATCCTCTGGGCCTGGGCATATGAGTAGCACAGTAGGGCGATCCAAGCACATTTGAGCAAGAAAGCTGTGAAACAAGCTCAATATGCTAACCATCAGGGACAATGATGAACCAGCTGCAGGCTCTGAGATGAGCCCCTAACATAAGTGAACAGAAAGAAGGGACTCATATGTAAATACGTGTGCAAAGGTAAGGTTTTTTCCTGCATTTTCCTTTTTTGCTTGCAGCGAGCACATGTGTGCACACACATACACACACACACTGACATACAGATAGATTGCTGCACTGCAAAGCGTATTGGTGATTTTATTGATGGGTCTCTCAAATCATCACTAAAACAAAAATAAGCTGTTCCCTTCACAGCTGGAGTCAAATGGAGTGATGACAGCTGTCTCACCCTTCTTTGATGATAAATGAGCCCTCCCCTGCTTACTCGGGTCCTTGACCCAAATTCACAGTTATTCCAGTGACCCAGGCAGATCTTTGGGAAGAAAAAAAGCCACACTCACAAAGGCCTAATGAAGCTTGTCTCAACTATTACTATTGTACCCTGTCATTCTAACTATAATTGATTTGCTAAGGTAGCTTTTTTTTATAATCAGCCTGGCAGACAAAAATACCTAATATAAATTAAACACATCTCTCTCTCTCTCTGTCTTGGTCTCTCTCTCTCTGTTTTTCACATTTCACCAGCCCTACTACCCCATGTTTATTTTAAACTTTCTATGAGACTTCACATTCTCCTCTTTTATCTTGGAAGTAAGCAAATAAGTGTCTGGCCTTTAAGAAGGTCTTTGGTAAAAGGATCTTAGAATCATGTAAAGAGGACTTCATTCCTTCAACAATCTTTGTCATAAGGCACAAATTTTGGTTGATTGACGGTGACTGTCTAGAATCCTCTCTGAAAATGGTTTGGAAACCACATCAGAGCTTAGTAGGAAAGAATACCATGATGAAGTAAGCGAGTGCGGTGGCGTGTTAGAATATATTCCATGTATTTATCCTCCCTAGGAGTTAAAGTAGAATAATAGAAAATTTCCAGAAAGCAAGATACCTAGCCTATTGTGTAGATACAGATACAAATACAGGAATAGCTATGTAGATATTTAGAATCTGAATCCTTTAAGGAAGATAATACAACCACATTTCAAAGCACGTTCCCTGAAACTGCTTATACTTGTTGGTTGTTTCCCACAACAATCCACTTTAAATTCCTTGTGTTGCAAGACACAGGGATAAAATTAAACAACTTACTCAGGGAAAAAGGGAACAAGAGCTCTGAGAAGTAAGGGTCCAAGATTTCTAGGTTCTTTTCAAGATCCAAACTCCCTGAGAGATCCTCGAGCCTGAGATTCTCCTGGAAGCCATGTGCTTTGTGGTTCCCTAGATGTCTTTCTTCCACAATGGAAGGCTGTGTGTTAACAGCCTGTAGTAACAAGACTCCATTATTGCCAGAACATAACATCTCAAAGGGACTCCTAGCTACCCAGAGGTTGCAGAGAGTTCCATTTAGCACCATCTTTGTGAGGCGTGAACACCTGACACAGGATGAAAGTGGAGGAACCGGCCCTGGGGAGGAAGGGCTTTTTCCCTTTCAAGTTTCTGAACTCTTCTAGGTCTGTGGAGGTCCAAACCACAGAACCAAGGAAACTCAAAAGGAAAGCAACAAAAGGAGCTACAAATCAAAAGCGCCCTATCCAATGTACAGCTCCCGCTGTTCTGCTTTCATTACACACCAGCGTCATGTGAATGGATAACAGCACCTCAGCCTCCTCATACAAAGTCAACACACTGTATTGAGGAGTGTGTACAACTTGCAAAGGAGCAGACTGGCTGCTGGCTAAATTCTCCAGTCCTTTTCAATCTCTCTCCAACCTTTTTTTTCTCTGTGGGGTTGGAAGCTGGGGAGTTTTCTTTGTCTGGTTACTATTAGGTTCCTTTGGGATCTTTAGGAATACCATAGACCCCATTGCTGCCACCACCCATCTCCATATGGCCATGCACTCCCTGAGAACTGTCCTATAACTGGGACTTTTCTTTGCCCACCTACCACACATGTCCTCTTCCTTCCTCTGGGTCCCACCCTGCCACTAATTCTTTAAAGGTATTTATGTTAGCCAAAGCTCTCTGGGTTGTAGGAAACAGAAACTCACTCCAACTAATAGAAGGAACTTCCAGACATCATGTAACTAAGTTAGCTCAGAAAAATAAAGCAGGATCCAGGTTTTCTAGGGCCCAGAGCTTCAATAATAGAGAAAGGGTGTCTCTTTAATTTCTTTAATTTCAAATGCAAAATTAGGTATGAAAGTGAGTATCAAAAAGAGAAATCACAGCAAACTGCAAACTTTTAAATGTTGACAAATGTCACAAATATGACAAAACCCAGAAAAAATATCCTAATGTTTTTGTTAATTAACTGGCTGATAACACTTCTGTAATAACTTTTATTGGCTTGCTCTTTGATCACCTCCCCATATGACAATAATTTTTTACTATAACTTTCAAGGGAATAAAAAGGTAGTTCGAGTCTTTCTTCTAGCATAGCAATCAAAATTCATTACTGAAGGTGGGATGCAGAAAACAATCAACATCACACACAGGTGTACTCCTGTCTGTCCTGACTCTCTTAAGACAGAAACTCTGACAAATTATAGTTTGCATGATTCACAAAAGGAAAAAAAAATATGGTGCATTTAAATTGTCTAAATTACATAATCAAACATATTCCACCACACTTCCATTTTGATTAAACATCAATAAGAACTGAATCCTCTTCTTATAATTTTCTATTTCTGATAACTTAAATGTACAAAATTCTTTCAAGCCTTCCTTCTCCTCCACTCCCCACATATATTGGATGCTAGGAGCTATCCAGTATGTTCCTATAATAACCAGGTCACACTTTCCCACTGTGTCTTCCCTGCAGGAAATTATGGATGGAGGGGGTAGGGAGAAGAAGTGCAGAGTGGAAGCAGAGAGAGCAGTGTGGAGGCTCTTGAAACCATCTACGCAGCAGACGATGTGATTCAGACTAAGGCAGTGGTGGTAGAGATAGTAAGTGATCAGACTCAGACTTACTTTGACAGTAGAGCCAGTGTGATTTGCCACTTTGGTATGGGAGACAAGAAAATGAAGTTCACGGGCATCTGGCAGGCTGTCAGTGGAGCATGTGACTCTTGATCTCAGGGTTGTGAATCCGAGCCCCACATTGGGTAGAGAGATTACTTAACAATAAAATCTTCAATGGGACGCCTGGGTAGCTCAGTCAGTTGGGTAACCCACTCTTGGTTTTGGCTCAGGTCATGATCTCGGGGTTCTGGGATGAAGCCCCATGGTAGGCTCCATGCTCAGCACAGAGTATGCTTGGGATTCTCTCTCCCTCTCCCTCTGCTCCTCCTCCTTCTTATATGATCTCTCTCTCTCTCTCTCTCAAATAAGTGAATAAAACCATTTTTAATAAATAAATAAAATCTTGAAGAAAATAAAATGAAATTTAGGATAATGTCAAGTAGATGACCTGACCACTTCCACACAGAATTATTCTGAGCACTAACTGAATGAATGCTTGTAATCATGTCTAGCATGATGCATGGAACAAAACTGGAGCTCAGTAAACATTAGTTAAATCTGAACATTGTTTATATTACTTAAAAAAAAAACCTGAGGAGAATAAATTGTACAGCAGGCCCTATATCACTACTAACTTGACTATTAATGATGACAGCAAGGATCTCTGAAAATTTGCCTCAATGGCCCCTGCAAATCTGCTGAAGACAAGACAGGATAACAACCCAGGCAAATATTTAAAATAAGATATTGCCCCAAAAAGCGCATAGAGCACAATCCTGTATTTACCTAGGTAAACACAACTTACACAAAAGAGGATATCTAGGGTGGTCACTTCAATGCAAATGAGGAGCTACCAAAGTCTAATTCTGACAAAACACGCTGGGGATTTTGGGTTACCATCCACGGTGACCTCAACCCTCAGCCCTACACCTTTTTTAATTCCTATTGGCTATCCAGCTTTGAAATTATACACTTGTAGGCTATGATTTTTAATTTGAGAAATTATTTTTATTAATTTACTATATTTTTATTATTAATATTTTTTAAGTAAGCTCCATGCCAAATGTGGGACTTGAACTCACGACCCTGAGATTAAGAGTTGCATATCTACTGGGGCACCTGGGTGGCTCAGTAGTTAAGCGTCTGCCTTTGGCTCAGGTCATGATCCCAGAGTCCTGGGATCAAGCCCCACATCAGGCTCCCTACTCTGTGGGAAGCTTGCTTCTCCCTCTCCCACTCCCCCTGCTTGTGTTCCCTCTCTCACTATGTCTCTGTCTGTCAAATAAATAAATAAAATCTTTTAAAAAAAAAAGAGTTGCATATCTACTGACTGAGCCAGTCAGGAGCCCCTAATTTGAGAAATTCTCATTTCAAATCCATACATTAAATGGAACATTAATGGGGCCTGTGGGGGTGTCTGGGTGGCTCAGTGGGTTAAGGTCATGATCTCAGGGTCCTGGGACCGAACCCAGCACCAGGCTCCCTGCTCAGTGGAAAGCCTGTTTCTGTTTCCCTCTGCTCCTCCCATCTGCTTCTCTCTCTCTCTCTTTCTCTCTCATTCTCTCTCAAATAAATAAATAATCTTTGAAAACAAAAAAAAAATTAAAAAAATAGGGGGCACCTGGGTGGCTCAGTCGGTTAGGCATCTAACTTGATCTCAGCTCAGGTCATAATCTCAGTGTTGTGAGATCAAACCCCACATTGAGCCCTACATCAGGCTCCGCACTGGGCATGGAGCCTGCTTAAGATTCTCTCTCTCCCTCTGCCTCTGCCCCTCTCCGCTGCCCCCTCTAAAATAAATAATACATAAACAATGAAACATTAATATTTGTACTATATCATTTCACCATTTACTTAAAATTTGCACAATATAAGATCTTATTATACAACAAAATATTTCAAGCGGGTAAGGATTTGAAAAAAGCCAACCAGCTTTGCCATAATAGAGGGTACTAAGTGTTTGAAATGTGAAAAGGTCACTAATTCCTAACTTAGAGGTTTTTTCATCTAGTCCGTGGCCGAGAGAGTAGCTGCACCCCCCAAAAAAGAAGAGTACAGGAGAGATGGAGCCCATGAAAAGGTAATGGGCAGAAGACAATCGTACCAAGATTACATTCCATAAAACAGAATTGGCAACATCTGCTCAATCTACTGTAGATAAACAGTGAACTATTTTCCATCTCATTAACTAAGAGGATGAGGTATTAAATAAACCCCAGGGGCCTCATGCTTTGTTATCACGGTTAAGGCTTGGCCCAGACTTGCTGCATTAGCTAATCTTTGTAATGGTTTACAATCTAAAATCTTACACAATTTCTCTCTCTCTCGCTTTCTCTCTTTCTTTCTCTCTCTCTCTCTGACACATACACACACAAATCCCAAATGGCTTAAAACCAAAAGTTCCTGCTTAATCTGACTGTCTAATTACTAGTCACTTAGCTTAAATTATTAACCATGTCTTCAACTGTGATATATGATACCTGTAGGTCTCCAAACAGGATTCTAATAGAATTATCTAATTCTATTAAACTGCAAACAACTGCCCATTAAATATTTATTAGCCAGCTTGCATTCATTGAAGATAGATTGGAGTGTCAGCAAACCTCTGGGTTCCCTCTTTCCGGAGCTTTGTCACACAGAAGGTTCAGCCAAACCAGCTCATCAGAATGATGCCTATTGATCAACTGCCAATTACCTATTTAATTGAAATCAGTGGGGAAAAAAAAGTTTAGAAGAACTTACAAGGTACAGTACGGATTTTTTTTTTTAATACTTGGTTAAATAAGTACATTGGTTAAAATCTAGCTAACTTGATTGTAAACACTTAAGGTTTATTTTACCAAGGGGAAAACTGCTAGGAGTTAAATAATTAGATTTTCTTTTTCAGATTGGTGAATTGTATTTTTAATGAAGGAGTTGAAGAACTGTCAATTTTATCCACCCAGGAGAGATGCTTTTTGATGCCAGGCTTTCAGGCTAAAATGTCTTCTTTCTTAAAGCCATATGAAAGATAACCTGACACCTTTGGCAGACAGCACTCCTTCAGATGGTAAGCATGTGGGCAGTTTTAGACAATTAGATTATGCAAGATGGCAAGTGTTCATTCACTAAAAATGCAAGAACCATCTGGATTTTCCCAGAGGATCTGGAGAAAATGAACAAGGAAAGTCACTCCTCTAAACGAACCTCTTTAACATGAATTGTTCAAAACCCAAACTGCAAATCAATTCTTAATAGCAAAAGGCCATCATAAAGAATAAGAAGGAGAGGAATGTCATCCGACTCTTGTTCAACTAACTTCTCAATAGTCAGAGAAAGGCCAAAGAAAAACAGGAATTGCTGTAGCATATAATCAGTAGTGGTATATATTTTTGCTTCCTGGTTGCTGTAATTAAGGATTCGACTTCAGACAACGACCTTATAGGTTGATCTTGAGAAGATACTACTGTCTGGAAGCAAAATAATTAAGACAGACATGAAAATCAGCGCTAGGAACCTCTAGTCATTAAAAACAAAGCAATGGGGGGAAAAATAAATCGTGTTACATTCACACACTGGTATAAAGTATTGCAATGCAAATGGATAGACTATAGCAACATAGAAAATGGATTAATTTTGTAGACATCATGTTGAATGAGAAAGCCAGACACCCCCCAAAAACAGAACATATTCTGTCTGATTAAATTTATATAAAATTCAAAAACAGGCAACATTAAGCTATGTTTTAAGTAAAATAATAGTTACCTTTTGGAGTAGGGAAAAGGGTAGTGATTGGGGAGAATTTTGGAGTGCTTTCTATACCTGACCTACAAGTTAGTTACAGAAATCTAGTCCCTTTGGAAAAATGTTTGCACTTTTCTTAATGTATGTTATTCTTCAATAAAAAGTTTACTTGCAAAAAGTAAAGCAACAGAGCAATTTATTTGTGTGTCCTTAGGCAAGTCACTTATCTCTGAACCTCCAACTTTCCATCATGTGTAAAATAAGCAGTTGGACAAGATAGTCTTCAGATTTCTTTAGCTTTCTTCAGATTGCAAAAATGCTTTGATACTACAAAAGATCACTTGTCTCACAAGGACAAATTGGATCAATAAATCTACACTGATATCAACCTCATTTTGGCAGTTGAATATATCCCTCCTCCCTTACCCAGTTCTTCAATCTTTACTTCAATAGTAAAAAGCAAGTTTTTTGGTAGCATATGTACATAGAGAATCCTCCCTCTAGATAAATAGATAGATATATATAATGAGAGAGAATTTTTTTAATAAAATAAAGCTAGACAAAAGGAGAGATGGGGAACTATCTCATTCTCAAAAACCTGCCCCTCGAGTTTCTTTCAGCTCCTCATTCACATAGAAATATTTAATCTTTGAGATATTTTATCCCAAGAGAGTCTATAGTTCTGAAATCAGACAGGAATGGACTTTATAGGAACGTAAAAAAAAAAAAAATCTGCCCTAAAATGTCTTTAGCACAACTACCTAAGAACCCAATGTTCCCACCATTAGAGGATCTTCTTAGATTGATCAGCCCTTTACCTCACAGAGAACTGGCTTCTAAAGACATGAGATGTAGAAAACAAGCTTTGTGCTTCACAAAGAGATCAAAAGCCTAGCACATCTCTAGAAGAGAGGATGCTGACATTTGGTACCAAGATGGCACTTCCTGACCAGCCCAGAACCAAAAATCAAGAGAACATGGTAAGGGAATGGGAGCCAGGTATCCTCCCACTACTCATTCCCACAACACCAACTTATTGCTGATTCTCCTCATGTTTCCACAAACACACACACACACACACACACACACACACACACAAATCCTTGTGAATTTCACCAAACAATAAGAAAATAAAATTCCACTAAAGGCCTCCTTTCCCTAAACAACCATAAGTCAACCAAATAAACCGTTCAGTTTTTAAACTATTAGTTATATATAGAATACTATAGGAGGACTGCTGAAAATTGCCTTCACTCACTGTAGAAACCAAAGCATAGATCTCTCTGCTCGTGGAGTTCTATAAGGAAATATTGGAGATTCATCAGGGAATGAACAAATGTCACCAATTCACAACCAAAATAATGGGCAGAAAAAACCTAAATCCCCCATGTATGAAATATTACAACTTTTAAATTCCCTAGTAGTGTATATCTTAAAAGGACAGAATAAAGTACAAATCAGGAATTGTTCTTGGAGGAATATTCCTAGATCATATTGTCAGGAAACAGATAATATGTCATTTCTCCTTAGCTCTGAGGGAGAGTAGAAGTGTCTAGAGAATATGCAATGAGCAAGTTACCTGCTGCTGTCTTTTACAAATCTTAAACAGAAACCAAAAGCAGTTTGGTTGGTTTTTCTTAATAAGGCACATGCATCTCCAGAGAACACATCCTCACCAGGCAAAAGCTGCCTCAAAATGTCTTTTCATGCCTTCCCAGCTGGGACCGGGGTTTTGCTCTCTCCTTTAAAGGCAAAGGGCTCTGCTACACAACTGGGGAAAAGGGCAGAATTACATTTGAAGGAATTAGTTTAGGTGTCAATATGCTTCTCTGAACTGTAAATACATAAGCAATTGTGCAAATACTACTTAACTTGTAAAAAACACCACTGACCTCAGCCCAGTACAGAAAGATGCTGTGGTAAAACAGGCTTTTCCACCCCTACAAAGTAGGAGCAAGTTGGGAGAAGAGACAAGAACACAAACAAGGAAGTATAAGAGCAGAACTAGAGTTGTGACTGCGGCCAGAATCATTCCCTGAAGAATTCAGAGCCGCACAGATGCTGAGGTTCACCAAGATGCTACTCCTGTGGCCATCCCTGAGGACTACTGTGCCTGAGATTTCTAGTGTCCCACCCCACAACTATTTTTCTATAATAATACAAGTCTTTTCTGCATACGAATGCCAGGTTAAAGACTACGCTTCTCCGTTTTCCTTAAAGTTAGGCGTGACATGTGACCAGGTACTAGCCAACGGGAAGTATGAATAGAAAGAAGTGGCTTGTGCAACTTTCTGGTCACATCCTTAAAAAATAAGACACATGAAGTTCTACTGTTCTTTCTTTCTTTCTTCCCCCTTGCTGGAAATCAGACATAGTGAAGGCGCATGCTAAGAATGGAAGAGCTGCTGAAGGTGCTCAGAAGCTGCTTGGTCCTCACACCATGGATCCACTGTGTGAGTCCTTACACTCACTCGGCAGCCAAACCAATATCCTAAAATTCACAACACCAATTGCTACTGGGATCATTTATTCACCATCCTCTGTCCCATTGGAGTGATGATTATTTCTGCCCCAGAGGTTGCCCAGTGCCCTCATTAAGCATGGATGATCCCCCACTTAACAATCCGCCACAATGGCAATCTCACCCCACAATTACTACCAAGAATGTGGGGTTAACACAGACAACTTGCAAGGTCATGGTAGTTTGAATCAAGAGCCCTGTCCTAATCAAAGTGGGGCCATGATGAACCAGTTTCAAATCACCCACAGAACCTGGGCAGCAGGGCTATAATACCTCTGATGACAGCTCAATAGCCTTTTTCCTCCAGCTAGGAAATTTGAGGGGTGAGCCTGAGCAGGGTCACCTAAATAGATTGCACCTGCCAAGACCGGGTGATGGAATAAATGAGTGCATGTGGAATGGAAATTAGGGGGCTAGACCTAAAATAAATTTAACAGATTGCCTCCTCTTTAAGTGCTCCTTTTAATCAGCTGATTTCATGAGACTTTGCTTTGCAGAGGAGGAGATGTGACTCATGAGCATGCTTGCCAGAGACAGATGCTTGTGGGTTTTGTTGTTTTTTGTTTTTTGTTTTTTTAAAATTCTATCAGACAGGGATCTGCAAGAAATTTAGATGAAGAGAAAGGCCAATGATAAACATGATTTGAATCAAAGCAGATTTGGGGGTAAGATATACAAAATTTTTATAGACTCACAGTTCCTAAAACTATGTTCAAAGACATAAAAATAAAAGGCGAATCAGAGTTTTACAAATAAAGGACCTTAGAGATCACCTAGTTCAACTCCGTTTTCCCAAATAAACACTTAACATAGTATATAACACACAGTTGGCTATCAAATATATTTTTTCTAGTTGTTGAGTAAATGATTGCCTTACTAGAAAATAAGAGAGAACAGTGATTCATCCAAGATTACATAAGAAATAATCAGGTAAACTAAGATGTCTCAACACCAAGCTCAACACATTTTCTATGCTGCTTTCTCTCATTATGTAGCATAGTCCTTTTCATTTTTTAAATTAACCCCAAATTCCATGCACACACTTTCCTTTTCCTGGCGTCTCTATCAGTTAGGATAATTCTAGCTGTAGGTAACAGAAAACTTAGCAAAAGTAGCTTAAGTTAGAAGAGTATTTTACTTTACAGAAACCCAGAGGTGAGTTGTCCCAGGGTTGATGCTGATGGCTCAGCATCATCAATGACCTAAGAATTTTCCATCTTTCTACTTTCCCATGTTCATGTGTTGCCTTCATTTAGGGCCCTATTTTCTCATGGTTGCCAAATAGTTGTAGCATTTCTTTTTATCTTCTATGAAAGCATTCAAGCCAAAAAAAAAAAGGGACAAGGGTAAAAATGTCTTCCTTTTCACACCACTCTATTAATAAAAAGAAAAATTGTTCCCCAGGGTGCCTGGGTGACTCAGTCGATTGATTAAGTCATGCTCCCAGGGTCCTGGGATCGAGCACCGCATTGGGTTTCCTGCTCAGAGGAGAACCTGCTTCTCCCTCTCCCTCTGCAGCTTGCCCTGCCTGTGTGCTCTCTCTCTGTCAAATAAATAAAGAAAATCTCTAAACAAAAGAAAAAAGAAAAATGATTCCCCAAACCTTCAACATACTTCCCTTTATGTCTCACTACCAGAAATAGATCACATGCTCACCAATCACTGGCATAAAGATGTGAGATAGAGATAACTGGCTTAGGCCAATCATGATTCACCTATGGGAGCTGGGCACATTCTATCCCAAACAAATATATTCACAAGGAAGAAGAGTAAGTGGCTACCTCAAGACATCTATGATATTTTGCCACATCCACAGATTGCCTTGGCAGGTCTACTCAAGACTAAGCCCGAAGGTATTATATCCCACCAATGTTAGATATAGGAGTATAAATTCAACTCAACAAACATTTGTCAATCACTTTCCATTTACCAGTCTCCATGCAGACCCTGCAACTAAAGCAACAAATAGAACTGTTACTTTTCTTACCTTCAGGGAGCCCACTGAAGAATGGCAGATGAAGACCACTAAATAGGCTATTACAATCCAATATGATGTGTGTTCTCATGGGGAAAGTGCCCACATATATGGAATAATAAAGAAAACATAACTAGTCCACATACGGATGGTCAGGGAAGGCTTCCAAGAGCAGGTGTCATCAACAGAATAAGTAAAAGCTAGCATGGAGATGTTATGGGACAATCAGAGTGTGTTCCAGATAGAAGTTTCAGAATAAGCCAGGTGCAAGAGACAAATGAGAATATGATGAATCTGGAGGCTGGAGGGAAAAAAAATTCAGTATGACTAAACCACTGAACATAAGGCAGAGAGATCAACTGAGACTAAAGAGGTAAGAGTTGGTATTCGAATTAGCCTATTTCAAGTTTTTGCCAGTTTGCTAAAGGATTTGCCATGACAGCTGTAGGTGGAGTCACAGGTGTAAAAACAACTAAAAGGCAGCAAGCACAGAGGCGACCTCCCCAGAGGAAATGGATCACAACACTGCTACTTGGTGACTCGCAATTCCCTTTGCCAATTTTCCATCTATTGAGGCTATTACAGACCAGGCTGAAAATAATGTACCAGTTCAGAGTGTCAACAGCTCTCCAGCAGAAGGACTAGTGTAGGTAATGAGTGTGCTTTGACAGCCCAAGGTCAGATATTTAACAATATTCCAGAGTTTAAGTATGATACACTAAGCGCTGTTTTAGCTCCTAACTTGAAAGGCTCACAGCTGCTAATATTTACAGAAATAGGAAGCAATTACAGTTCGCTGCCACAGGAGGAACTTAAATAATTTAAGACTCATAATGCCTCTGATTCTTTTCAAGCCATCTCTTCTCCAGAACCAGCTGCTTCTAGCACTCAGAAAGACCTCTGTTCAGAAGGCAGAGTCGTCCTGATGCACAGCACTGCTTTTGCTTGCCCAAAAACTCAAGCACACAGCTTTTTGGCATCCACAACATTTCTCCCACATTTGTACTTCATCTCTGGAAAGGGCCCCCTTTCTCACCAGCAATGAAACTCCACAGCCATCTGCCTGGGCTAATCTGGGTAAACTGGCATGATCAGAGAGAACCATAATGTAATTTCACAAATTAAACTAATTTATTTCAGTAGCCATTTTCATGACTTGGATGTGGTAGGACAAGAATAGAGAAGAAAGGGGAATGGGGGAGAAATTGAACACGTTCAATGCCAAACAGAAGAAAGTCAAATTTCAAGTGCCTAAAGTTAACATGTGAACTACCCCCAAGAGTCTCTTCTTCTGATTCCATTGTGAATTCAGCACTTTCCCCCAGGGGTCAACAAGCTGATGAGTGGCATAAGAAAATGCAGACAATTGTAAAATTTTTTTTAGTTGAAGTTTAGATTGAAGAGCTTCTGATATCAACCTCTCGAATGATCTTTGCAAGAATTAGAGAATACAGAGGTGTCTGCTCCCATTATAAAGTTCTAAAATATGACCAAGAACATTGGGTTCCACAATCTTACATTTAACATCACAGATTTTCTTGGAAGGACATCAGGCTAGAAGGGAAGGAACATATTTTCTGGCGCCCAATATATTAGCTTTTAAATCTCAGCTCTACCCATTTGTGGCTCCCATCTCTGGCTGGTTAGTCCATGTTTCTGAGCCTCAGTTTCTGCATCTGCAACATGGAGATGATCTTATAAATAAGTATTAATCAGAATTAAATTATGGTAAATGAAATAACTTGGACAAAGAACCTAATGGTGTCTAGGCTATAGAAAGCATCCAATGAAGCCTGGCGCTATCCCTTCTCTCCCAATACCTGCTCTTCCATTTCTCTCATCAGGATAATATATATACCTTTCCAGTGTCTGTAGTGTTTAGGAGAAATGCTAATCAGTTCCTCCTGTCTGTTCCTTGAAAAATACAATAAAGAAACACTTTTTTTAATGTGTTGAATTGTGTTCCCCACAAAATTCGTGTGTTAAAGTCTCCACCTCAGTACCTCACGATGTGTCCTTATTTGGAAGTAGAGTTGTTAAAAATGTAATTAGTTAATTTAAGGTCATTCTAGAATAGGGTAGGCCCCTAATCAATACACCTGGTATCCTTTTTTTTTTAAAGATTTATTTATTTATTATTTGTTTGTTTGGTTGGTTGGTGGGGGAGGGGCAGAGGGAGAGAGAATCCTGAAGCAGTCTCCCTGCTGAGCATGGAGTCCCACGGGGCTTGATCTCAGGACTCTGAGATCATGACCTGAGCCAAAATCAAGACAGTACCCCCATCCGGTATCCATATAAAGAGAACACCATGTGGAGAGACAGGCAGGCCCCCAAGGAGAACATCATGTGAAGCTGTAGGCAGAGATCTCAGTGATGCAGCAAAAGCCAAGAAATACCAAAGATTGCCAGCAACCCACCAGAAGCTAGGAGAAAGGCATGGAATAGATCCTTCCTCATGGCCCTCAGAAGGAATCAACCCTCCTGACATAGGTTTCTAACCTCTAGAACTGTGAGATAATGAGTTTCTGTCATTTAAGCTGCCCAGTTGGTGGTACTTTGTTATAACAGCCCTAGTACTAATACAGACCCACTGCTAAAGTTATTTTCTGTCAATGTACACATTAATAGCTTTCACCACCACAACATTTTTTATAGGTTGTCAATGACTTTAGGTCTTTTGGGTAAACATTCAGTTATATACTGTGTAAATAACATGGCTGACTTGGACAATTCTGGCTGGCTGAGAACACAGAGGTCCTTAATACATTGCCTCCTTAGTCCTAAAGCACTTTGAATAAGAGGATTCATTGGCTCCGTCTACCTGTTTTTCTTTCCCCTAGATGTCAAGCTCTTTGAAAGCAGTGAAACTGTGTCTCATTCACCTTCATATCCCCAGCAGAGAGATGTGGAAGAGGCATAACATTCGTTGAACACCTTACTTTTTCCTAAGTACTTAAAACAGTTCCACAAACTGATCTGAGCGACTGCCATGTGCCAGACCACTTCCTCAAACCCGGAGAGAAAGGCATCAATGTCCCCATCTTATAAAAGAAGAAATTCAGTTCAGAAAATTAAGATTAGGGCACCTGGGTGGCACAGTCAGTTAAGCCTTTGACTCTTGGTTTCGGCTCAGGTTGTGATCTCAGGGTCATGAGACTGAGTCTCGCATCAGGCTCCGCGCTAAGCACAGAGTTCGCTAAAGTTTCTCTCTCCCTCTCCTCCTCCCAGCCTTGTGTGTTCTCTCTCTCTCTAAAATAAATAAATAAATTGAAAGAAAGAGAGAGAGAGAGAGAGAGAGAGAAAGAAAGAAAGAAAGAAAGAAAGAAAGAAAGAAAAAGAAAGAAAGAAAATTAAGATCAAAAAATAGAAAAGAAAATTAAGATGAAAATGGCAAAACCTTTTTTTCTTTTTTATTGTATTTTGTAACATGATTTCAAGAAATCCAAAATATGAATCTAATGTACATGCTATCTTGGAGCTTGGACTCAGAGAAGGCAAGAAAGAATGAGAAAAATTGTCATCTCCCCAATAAGTTTATTGTTGTCATCTCCCCAATAAATTCCCATAAATAAACCATACATTGTAAATAAACCACAGTGAGGACCCAGTGCTGACCCTGAGCAAATGTGAGTAAAATCTAAACTACAGTTACTTCTTAGAAGAAAAGTCTGACCCAGAAAGACTCAACCCCCTTCTAAATTATTTAACATCTATTAATTGTATCCTGTGAACTAAAATATTAAATTAAAATGATGCCCTACCTTTTCCTCTTTAACATATGAGAGTGTAGCAGATAACTATGCTAAAACCAAATAGCTGGATCAAATTCATATGTATACGTAGATCAAATCCAGATAGATGATAGGAAGATAGATCGAATCTATATACGAATGCAGATATTATGGGAAAATATTAAATCCCTTCAAAAATCTGAATACTTTCTCTCAAAACAGTGTATTAAGGGAAAGTATTTTTCTCTACCTTTGACAGGTTTCTGGCAAGATTTTTTTCACTTTTTTTGGAAGTTTGGTGTTGTGATATTTTCCTCTCAAGACACATACACAACAAACATATTCGCTGTAAGAAATAAGGAGCAACCCTGAATATCACAACTACTTGCATCCCCACCCCCTACTAATTTTCTGATCCATAAAGATCCAAACTTTTCTGATAACTTGGGACCAATCTGGACCCATGAGTGCTTGATGGCTATGGTGTAAATATTTGTATCCTTCCCCCCAAATTCATATGTTGAAATCTTAACCCCCTACGATGATATTGGGAGGTGAGGCTTTCGGAGGTGCTTAAATCATGAGGGTGGAGAACCCATGAATAGGATTAATGCCTTATAAAATAGGCTCCAGAGAGATCCCTGACCCCTTCTACCATGTGAGAACACAGCAAGAAGGCACTGGCTATAAACCAGGAAGGGGACTCTCACCAGAATATACCCATGTTGGTGTTTGGATCTTGAACTTTCCAGCCTCCAGGACTTTGAAAACCAAATTTCTGTTGTTTATAAGTTACCCAGTCTGTGTTACTTTGTGATAGCAGCCCAAATGAACTAAAACACTGACAAACCTTGACAAATGCCCTCTGAGTTTGACATTTCTTTTGCTCATTTCCCTGACTATTAGTTGGTTTTCAACTCTTTCAAGCTCCTTTTTTAAGGTATTATTCCATGAAGAGGGACAAAGAACCAACTTGACAGGATCCCACAGAAACTTTAAAAAGTCCCTCCGTATCAGGCCCTTGAACCAAATCAAACACTTGCGCTCTTGCCTGCAGCTTTGCAAATCCATTCTCAAGGAACTCAAAGAAAATCTCAACTCTGAACATTCATAGAGAATTGTTGCTAAATTAGCACCAAACTAGATGTTTAATGATTAACTACATGGCCCTTGATAAAATATTCAATCACCGGATCAACCTGGCAGTTATGCCTCGTTTTAGAACACCTCTCAGAAGGGTTGGCAAAGCATAACCAATTTTAGAAACTATCTCCTTCTCTATGGGAAAACACATGTAAGCAATGAAATTCAATATTTATGCTGGGTTCTTTTTCAAAGCAACTATGAGCTTCTTGAGGAACCCTGTATTTTTTTTTTATCCTAAACACCCGTCACAAGGTTTGGCACACCATAGGCTTCCAACAGATGTTGGACAAGACTGACTGACAGAGAAGGTACTGAGATAAGACTAAGGCTAACATCACAGGTGAGCAAAAGTCATCACAAGTATATCTGTTTGCATATCAATTCCCAAAGCTAGTAGAGGTGTTGTTAATGCTTGCCTTGAATAATAAGGCTCTAAGAATATGAAAGTAGTGACTTACCAAGCCCAATTCCTTCATGCCAAGATGTAAGGACCTCAATCATTGCTGCAAAACACAAGCACAGTTTAATTTAAAGCAACAACTATAGGAAACTTAAAGCTTAAGCATGTCAACGGAACAATTCACTTCTTTATTTGAAACATACAACATATTTTAATTATTTGCTAATCACTCAATCCTCTCACATATTAGAAGCTTTTGAGTTATGCCAGCATCATCAATAATGCCTGTGCTTTTAAACTTTTCTAAATATGAAAAAATTACACGTGTCCTAGTACAGGGAGGAATGACAGAAAGTCCTTGTGACCTGGATTATCTCTCTGTTCTCTGATACTTTTTCTTCCATATCTTTTCATTCAAGATCATATACAACTTTGTTCAAAAATGGGAGTCTATATACTGTTTTATAGTTTTTTTCGCCTTTCTTTGTCTTTCTCTAATGCCTGTGGTTTTTAAAATCAGATTAAAATATTAAGTGATTAGCTAGCAAACATATACTGACAACCACATACTACTTATTTTTCATAAGTAAGGAACAATTGCATGATTTGTACATTTCAACATCCCAGTCAAGCTGAGACAATGTAAGTAGAGACCAATCTCTGTTAGGAAATATATCAAAACCTAAAAGTCAGGTATTATACCAGAGCTCAAGAGATTGTCAACAAAATGTTGAAATTTCTAATATAGGCTGACCCTGGGTGACTCTGATTAACCCAAACCTTTCGCTTACAAGATAAGGAAGAATCTCTATTACCATATCAGCTCAACCAGTTGGGATGTTGACTATCTGACATCAGGGCTAAGAGTGGGGGGAGGAATGAAAGAAAACACTACACATTCAGACACTGTTGTATATCACCAGCAGATTCCCAGACATACTACGGCATACAAGCCCATCAATTATATAAACTCCCAGCAAGTTCAAATAAAACAATAAACAAAGAAAAGGTCATCATATAACAGCAAAGCAAGTCAGGGAAAACAACCACCAGTGTCAGCCAATGCTTGATCCAATCTAAGGCAGAAAATATCAGGAGAGGCGAAGAGTGCTTACTGGCTTTAAATCTTCAAATGGTGCATTTCCTCTGATAGGTGCAGTGTCTAGAAAGACAGTAATCAAAAGTAGTAACCCAGTGGCCCTTTCAACCATGGCTCTTCCTCCCCAAAATGGGTTGTCAATCCTATATGTGAGCTCAGAAGCCTGGAGTTCGTGTTATGGTTTGTGAAACATTAGAATGGGCTCCTAAAATACACACAAAATGTAAATCTGTGATTTACAAATTCTCCATGAGGCCCTCTTTTAGGAAAAAGCAATTTGATCGAAAGCTCAGACCCAGGGGTGCCTGGGTGGCTCAGTCGTTAAGTGTCTGCCTTCGGCTCAGGTCATGATCCCGGGGTCCTGGGTTCGAGCCCTGCATCGGGCTCTCTGCTCAGCAGGAAGCCTGCTTCTCCCTCTCCCACTCCCTCTGCTTGTGTTCTTGCTCTTGCTGTGTCTCTCTCTCTCTCTCTGTCAAATAAATAAATAAAATCTTTAAAATAAATAAATAAAGCTCACATCCAGAATGAGTCTCTATCTCAGGTGACATGGCCTGTCTGAAACCCAGGTAAATGATCAAGGCATTTGCAGATTTCAGTTCCAGGTATGAGTCTAACCTCTTTATTAGAAGAGCTTTGACTAGAAAGAAGCAAGGCTTTAAAAGTTGAAGTTATCATATCTTTAAATATTGAGATAAATAATGTATGCTATTAAAATGTTTTTAAGTTGAGGTTGTCAAACTGCTGCTACTAACATATTTTGAGGGCTTTAACTCATATCCCTGAAACCTAGACTTTTGCCTAATTTCCCATGTATACCTTAGTGATAAAAAGTGATGGGATCATCTCATTCCCCTATTTAAAATCTTTCAGTGACACCAAGTCCAAACTTACCATGCACAAATAGGTCCTTCTGATCTGGGCAACGCTCCCCAACAACCCTCAATACACAGGCACATTCAGCCATATGCTGCTACTTACAAATCCCCAATATTGTTTCTCACCTCTTTGACTTGGTCCATGCTGCTCACTTGGCCAGGTAAAAACCTTCCGAAGTCCCCAGACTTCCCTCTACCTCAGCCCGACCTCTTCTGGGCAAACCCTTACTCAGCACCGCTTCGGTAAAACAGAACCACAAAACGGGACTAGCTTTGGAGCTAGCCAACTTGGATTTGCATCTGGCTTCTACTATGCAGTGGTTATTTAACTCTCTGTGCCTTTGTTTCCTCATCACCAAGATGTGAAAAGGAATAATACCTAGAGATTTGGGGAGGTTTAAATGAAGTGAGACTTTAATCAGGTTGCTTTCCAGAACATACTAAGTGTTCAAAACTATTAGCTATTATCACCATGATCACTATCCTTTAAGATTCCCATTAAAGCTCTTTTTTTTTTTTTGGTAAAAACCCTTTGCCAAACACAACCTCTCCTCACAAACATAAAATTACTTGCTTTTTTTGTTTCATCCACGAAACCTGAACATGCAGTAGTCTGCCCTTATCTGTGGGGGCTACATTCCAAGACCTCCAGAGGATGCCTGAAACAACAGATGGTACCAAACCTTATTATATATACTACTTTTTTTTCTGATACATACATAATTATGATAAAGTTTAATTTATAAATTATGCATAGTAAGAGATTAGCAACAATAACTTATAAAAAATAGGACAATTATAACAATATACTATAATAAAAGTTATGTGAATATGGTGCCTCTCTCAAAGTACCCATTGTGCTGTAACTCACCCTTCTTCTTGTGATGATGGGAGATGATAAAGTGCTTGTGTGATGAGATGAAGTACGGTGAATGACGTAGGCATTGTGATGTAGTGTTCGTCTATGATATGTCAGAAGAATCATCTGCTTCCAGACCATGGCTGAGCCACAGGGAACTGAAACCCTGTAAGCAAAACCATGGATGGGGGGCGGGAGGGGCACTACCTCTAATGTAGCTCTCAGACTGGATCAAAAGTGTGGGTTTTTTGCATATCTGTTCCCTCCCTGAAAGCTTCTCAAGAACAGGAACCACATCTCATTAATCTTGTATTCTCAGCACCCAGCAGTGCCTGACACACGGGAGATACAAAAATAAATATTAGCTGAATGAATCAATAATTGAATGAGTTCCTAAAAAACCAAGTGGAAACCAAATACCAATCAATCAAATCACGTTTAACTGCACTAAGGAAATCTGATATTCAGAGAAATAAGAAAACTTCAAGGACCAGTAAAATAATGGAAAGCACATGGATTTAGGAGCCAGGCCTACCTGAACTGGAATCCCAACGGCTCCTCCTACAGGCTTTATGACACAGGCCAAGTTATTTAACCTCTGGGAGCCTCTGCTTCCACATCTTTAAGAAAATAACATCACGGGGCACCTGGCTGGCTCAGTCGGAGGACTGTGGGACTCTTGATCTTGGGGTTGTGAGTTTGAGCCCCATTTGGGTGTAGAGATTGCTTGAATAAATAAATAAACTTAAAAAAAAAGACAACCACATCTACTCATTAGGTAAACAATAAATAAGAAGACATAAAACAAAGTAGCAGGGCCTATAAGCAAGGGTTCATTAATTTATTATTTTCCATGATCTTTTATGAAGAACTATTTTTGTAAATGTAATTATTATTCCATTAATCTTTGTGTTAAATGTGTATCTGCTAAAATGGATCACACGACTATACCATCATAGGAGTCAAGTTTTTGTTTTCTTGTTCTGTATTATGTTCTTAAATACCTGGACATACATACTCCATCTGCTGTCTACCAGGGGACCAAATTCATGTATGCGTATACTATGGGCAAGTGTTCTTTGTTTTATGTCAATTGCTGTATTTGGCTTCTGCTCAAACCATTATTTTTAACCTCAGAATTTAAAGGGTACATTAGTAGTCTTTATCTGAGTTTCCAGGAACACAGGTTTTGTTAGACACAGACCTGAGAGTTCTAACAAATATATTCTTTAACATTGCATTACAAATGAATTCACCAGCTCCATATATCTAGGGGAGAGAGAGCTGCAAAAAGAGAAGACAGAGCTAAAGGAAATGCACCAGACAAATCTTAACTCTTTTGTTCATTTGACTAGGTCTGACCATGATGATATAAACCCTCCACAGTCATTCAGCTTAAAAAAAAAAAAAAAAGATTGACCATTTTTCCTACCAATCAACCTAGAGAATTTACATATAAATGTCAAGATTACCAGATAATCTTATTTATTCCTATAGAAAGAGCATAAATTACTCATGAATTCCAACCAAGTGCACAGGTTTGGTGAGAAAGTTAAAAAAAAAACAGGGTGTGGTAGGGAATAACAGAGTTTCTGATTTCACAAGTCCAGAGCAGCATTCCCAGTTTATCCCTAAGTATTCTTATCTTTCATTGTTGGCACAAGAACAAAGGGTATCAATGTTACTATTCATAAGCAGAGAAATTGTATTAAAACCACCCCAAATCTTGAGACCTACTGGACAGACCTGAATCACATATAGATATCAATCTGTTCTTTTAACCCCTAAAACCAAATTTTAATAGAACTGCAGGGGTAGCGGAATGGGAAACTGCTACGCTGAGAATGGACAGAGAGTGTCCTCTACCTTGTGATGTCATGTAGCAGCATCCATTGTGTCCATAACAGATGCAGATGTCATTAAAATTAGAAAACACACAATCCTCTGTCAGCTTCCTCCAAACTTAAAAATTCATGATTACTAAGAATGAACAGCCTATCTTTACTACATTCCAAATCATGAGGGGACCAAGAAACACACAGGCTAAGATCTGTATTTGGCTCATGGGAGGCACAAAAAAGAGGAAAAGCAACTTTGTAAAAGTATCTAAAACTACAGTAGTGTGGCTATTAACAAACGCCCCCAAAATAGAACTTAGGTCCAAAGAAATGCAAATTTATTTAAAGCATAAGCCACAAAATAAGAGAGTTGGCATGTCAACACTACGTACTGAAATTTAATCAAACTAAAAAGAACAGTTGATCTGTCTTCAAGAGAAAGGGAGGGGGTAGTGTGTAATATCTTTAATATATGGATGGCTGGGTAGAGTAAATGACTGTCGTACAGAAGGTTTATCTGTAAACAATGCAGTGAGTCTGGGGGTTTTAACCACAATAAATAGCTGGTTTCAATCAGCTGCAGCTAGCAGGAAATCCATGGCCCATAGGAGCAATTACCCATCTCTTGACTGAAGCACGGGGCAATTACAAGCTACCGAAGTACGCTCACAGTACTGGAGCACTTGACTGTGGTGCTAATGGAACCGGGACAAGAAAGAGTGGTGTGTGGCTACACGTCTCAGCTTCAGCCCCTCGCCAAACCTTTCATACTTCTCTTATCGCACAACACGGCAGCAGAGACAGAGAAACTGTGGTCTGCAAAAGCAATATCATCTACACCCAAAACACAGACATCAGGGTTTTCTCTGCCCTGCATCCCTTATAAGCCCCTCAATTTATTACACTCATCCTAACTTTTCAAAATATATCACGCCTTCATCTGTGGTTTTGTAGATGACGCCTTACCTGAGTCTCCTAGTCAGCATTTGGTGCTCATTATCGACTAGATCAGTTAGCCAAATTAGGACTTTTTATCTTAAGGAAGTGAAGAGGAACCTGTCAGGGAAATACATGGGAAAATAATTACTCTTTTATTTCACCATGAAAAATACATCAACTAGGCATCCTTAGAGAAGTAACCTCTGTAAGATTAGAGAAAGAAAAATAAAAAGATAGTAAGTGGTCTATCAAGTTAACCTTCCAGTCTCATTACATTTATTTCTAACAGGTAACATTTACCGAAGACCTAATGTGCCAAGCATTGTATCATGTGCTTTAAATGCACTGTCACATTTAAACCTCAAAGTAACCCAAGGTGAATACTATGATCATCCTCACTTAAAGAATGAGACAGTGGAGACTCAGTTTGAGTAATTTCCTCAAGACATCCCACTTAAACACAATGTGGATTCAGGACTTGAATCTGGTCTGTAGCAGTGCAAACATAGCTCTTAAATATCCTATCATCCCACCCCTAATGCTGGCTGACTCGGGGAGAGAAGGTGAATAATTGGCAAAGCCACTCTACTCGGCTCCCAAGATAGACATTAACAATGAATCCCAACATCCTTTCCCACTGGGTGTAGACAAGACCACAGATTCTCTCTCATCACAGTATTTCAGAAAGCCAATTCAGTTTGATGCCAACTCCATGTCAGAATTCCTCAGCATAGCAGCCTTGGCACAGTGCTTGAGCCATCGGGAGGCATTCAATAAATGTTAGATTTTAAGAGATTGTTGTGTAAAAGGAATATAGACACTTCTTTTCACCCCAAACAGAGTAGTATTTAACTTCTGGCTCCACCATTTACTAATTACATGATTCAAGAAACTTATCTAACTATTAATCTTACTTTCCTCAGAGTAAGATAGGGTCAGACCAACCTACTTTGCCAAGCCGAAGAAGGGTAAAGTGAGATGGTCTCTGGAGTTAGGAGGCACTACTCCCTCAGGAATACCAGGCCACTCGATAATCATCATTAGTTTCGCATGCACCTGCTGGCATCCCCAAAGCCTGAAATAGATCAGAGCCATGCTCCTCAGAAGGAAAAGTGGGATCCCAAGTAACTGAGTATAGTGGGAATCCTGGAAATGGGACTCAGGACCAAACAGAACCTATATCCCAGGAAGGACAGATAACATGAAATAACAAATTAAGAATAGTTAAAAAAAAAAAAAAGACATATGAGGTCCTGAATTGATATAAAGAAGCAAAAAAGACCACCCCTCAGGAATGAGTGATGGGTTAAGATACCTATATTTTAACAGGGCAAGTGACCAAGAGAAAGAAAATCCAAGGAAAATAATCAGTCTCTTGTTTCTATGTCTTGGACCCAACTAGTAAAATTGAATCTTTGTCCTCATCCATTGGGAAATTCCTAAGGAACCATAATAATATATAGTATAAATAATAATAAATAAATAACATGGCACATACACAGTGGCATTAATTGATCCTCCCCAGAATACTGGTGACTGTTTCTTACTGCGAAATGGGATACAGGACCAACCACACACAATATGGAGCATCAAGCACAATGCTTGACTCATAGTAAGTGCTCAATGCATGGTAATTCTCATCCTTGTTTTCCCTAAGAAAGAAGAAAACTGGGCTTAGCTTTACCTCTCCAATGTAACTTAGGTTCCTGCCTATATAGAAATGTACCACTTCCGGGGAAGTAGCAAGATGGCGAAGGAGTAGGAGACTTAAATTTTGTCTGGTCCCAGGAATTCAGCTAGATGGGGATCAAACCATTCTGAACACCTACGAACTCAACAGATCAAAGAACTGAACAGAAAAGTGACCACTTACTGGAAGGTAGGACGTGCGGAGAAGTGAATCCGAGGTGATATTCGGGAGGATAGACGGCGGGGGAGGGGGCCTCTGTCAGCCGCTACTGGCAAGTGATAGAGCCGCGGAGCACAAAATCGGAACTTTTAGAAGTCGGCTCCGCTGAGGGACGTTGCTCCAGTGGCTAAGCAGGGGGTGGAACCCTCGCTGGGACAGTTTGGTCTCAGGACCCTCGGGGTCACAGAAAGACTAGGGGTGCCTGAGTGCGGCAGAGTTCCCACTCAAAATCCAGGAGGCACAGAGAACCCCGCTCAAAATCAATAAAAATAGGTCAACACCCCAACATCTAATAGTAAAACTTATGAGTCTCAGAGATAAAGAGAAAATCCTGAAAGCAACTCAAGATAAGAGATCTGTAACCTACAATGGTAGAAACATTAGATTGGCAACAGACGTCTCCACAGAGACCTGGCAGGCCGGAAAGGACTGGCATGATATATTCAGAGCACTAAATGAGAAAAATATGCAGCCAAGAATACTATATCCAGCTAGGCTGTCATTGAAATAGAAGGAGCGATAAAAAGCTTCCAGGACAAACAAAAACTAAAGGAATTTGCAAACACAAAACCAGCCCTACAAGAAATATTGAAAGGGGTCCTCTAAGCAGAGAGAGAGCCTAAAAGTAACATAGACCGGAAAGGAACACAGACAATATACAGTAACAGTCACCTTACAGATAATACAATGGCACTAAATTCATATCTTTCAATAGTTACCCTGAATGTAAATGGGCTAAATGCCCCAATCTAAAGACACAGGTATCAGATTGGATAAAAAAACAAGACCCATAGATATGCTGTCTGCAAGAGACTCATTTTGGACCCAAAGACACCCCCAGATTGAAAGTGAGGGGATGGAAAGCCATTTACCATGCTAATGGACACCAAAAGAAAGCTAGGGTGGCAATCCTTATATCAGATAAATTAGATTTTAAACCAAAGATAATAAGAGATGAGGAAAGACACTATATTATACTTAAAGGGTCTATCCAAGAAGAAGATCTAACAACTGTAAATATCTATGCCCCTAACATGAGAGCAGCCAATTATATAAGCCAATTAATAACTAAAGCAAAGAAACACATCGACAACAATACAACAATAGTGGGGGACTTTAACACGCCCCTCAATAAAATGGACAGATCATCTAAGCAAAAGATCAACAGGGGAATAAAGAGTTTAAATGACACACTGGACCAAATGGACTTCACAGATATATTCAGAACATTCCATCCCAAAGCAACAGAATACACATTCTTCTCTAGTACCCATGGAACATTCTCCAGAATAGATCACATCCTAGGTCACAAATCAGGTCTCAACCAGTACCAAAAGATTGGAATCATTCGCTACATATCTTTGGACCACAATGCTTTGAAACTAGAACTCAATCACAAGAGGAAAGTCAGAAAGAATTCAAATACATGCAGGCTAAAGAGCATCCTACTAAGAATGAATGGGTCAACCAGGAAATTAAAGAAGAGTTAAAAAAATTCATGGAAACAAACGAAAATGGAAACTGTTCAAAATCTTTGGGATACAGCAAAGGCAGTCCTAAGAGGAAAGTATACAGCAATACAAACCTTTCTCAAGAAACAAGAAAGGTCTCAAATACACAACCTAACCCTACACCTAAAGGAGCTGGAGAAAGAACAGCAAGTAAAGCCTAAACCCAGCAGGAGAAGAGAAATAATAAAGATCAGAGCAGAAACCAACGAAATAGAAACCAAAAGAACAGTACAACAGATCAACGAAACTAGGAGCTGGTTCTGTGAAAGAATTAACAAGACTGATAAACCCCTGGCCAGACTTATCAAAAAGAAAAAAGAAATGACCCAAATAAAATCATGAATTAAAGAGGAGAGATCACAACCAACACCAAAGACATACAAACAATTATAAGAAGATATTATGAGCAACTCTATGCCAGCAAATTAGATAGTCTGGAAGAAATGGATGCATTCCTACAGATGTATAAACTACCAAAACTGAACCAGGAAGAAATAGAAAACCTGAACAGACCTATAACCACTAAGAAAATTGAAGCAGTCATCAAAAATCTCCCAACAAACAAAAGCCCAGGGCCAGATGGCTTCCCAGGGAAATTCTACCAAACATTTCAAGAAGAATTAATACATATTCTTCTGAAACTGTTCCAAAAAATAGAAATGGAAGGAAAACTTCCAAACTCGTTTTATGAGGCCACCATTACCTTGATCCCCAAACCAGACAAAGACCCCATCAAAAAAGAGAATTACAGACCAATATCCTTGATGAATATGGATGTAAAAATTCTCACCAAAATACTAGCCAATAGGATCCAACACTATATTAAAAGGATTATTCACCACAACCAAGTGGGATTTATCCCTGGGCTGCAAGTTTGGTTCAACATCCACAAATCAATCAATGTGATACAATACATTAATAAAAAAAAGGACAAAAACCATATGAATCTCTCAATAGATGCAGAAAAGCATTTGACAAAGTACAGCATCCTTTCTTGATCAAAACTCTTCAGCGCGTAGGGTAGAGGGTACATACCTCAATATCATAAAAACTATCTATGAAAAACCCACAGCGAATATTATTCTCAATGGGGAAAAACTGAGAGTTTTCCCCCTAAGGTCAGGAACACGCAGGGATGTCCACTATCACCACTGCTCTTCAACATAGTACTAGAAGTCCTAGCCACAGCAATCAGACAACAAAAAGAAATAAAAGGCATCCAAATTGGCAAAGAAGAAGTCAAACTTTCACTCTTTGCAGATGATATGATACTTTATGTGGAAAACCCAAAAGACTCCACCCCAAAACTGCTAGAACTCATACAGGAATTCAGTAAAGTGGCAGGATATAAAATTAATGCACAGAAATCAGTGGCATTCCTATACACCAACAAGACAGAAGAAAGAGAAATTAAGGAGTTGATCCCATTTACAATTGCACCCAAAACCATAAGATACCTAGGAATAAATCTAACCAAAGAGACAAAGAATCTGTACTCAGAAAACTGTAAAATACTCATGAAAGAAATTGAGGAAGACACAAAGAAATGGAAAAACATTCCATGCTCATGGATTGGAAGAAAAAATATTGTGAAGATGTCAATGCTACCTAGAGCAATCTACACATTCAAAGCAATCCCTATCAAAATACCACCCACTTTTTTCAAAGAAATGGAGCAAATAATCCTAAAATATGTATGGAAACAGAAAAGACCCCGAAGAGCCAGAGGAATGTTGAAAAAGAAAAGCAAAGCTGGCGGCATCACAATTCCGGACTTCCAGCTCTATTACAAAGCTGTCATCATCAAGACAGTATGGTACTGGCACAAAAACAGACACATAGATCAACGGAACAGAATAGAGAGGCTAGAAATGGACCCTCAACTCTGTGGTCAACTAATCTTTGACAAAGCAGGAAAGAATGTCCAATGGAAAAAAGACAGTTTCTTCAACAAAGGTGTTGGGAAAATAGGACAGCCACATGCCGAAAAATGAAACTGGACCATTTCCTTACACCACACACAAAAATAGAGTCAAAATGTTTGAAAGACCTCAGTGTGAGACAGGAGTCCATCAAAATCCTAACAGAGAACACAGGCAGCAACCTCTTCGATCTCAGCTGCAGCAATTTCTTCCTAGAAACATCGCCAAAGGCAAGGGAAGCAAGGGCAAAAATGAACTATTGGGACCTCATCAAGATAAAAAGCTTTTGCACACAAAAGAAACAGTCAACAAAACCAAAAGACAACCAAAACAATGGGAGAAGATATTTGCAAATGACATATCAGATAAAAGGCTAGTATCCAAAATCTATAAAGAACTTCTTAAACTCAACACCCAAAGAACAAATAATCCAATCAAGAAATGGGCAGAAGACATGAACAGACATTTTTCCAAAGAAGACATCCAAATGGCCAACAGACACATGAAAAAGTGCTCAACATCGCTCGGCATCAGGGAAATCCAAATCAAAACCTCAGTGAGATACCACCTCACACCAGTCCAAATGGCTAAAATTAACAAGTCAGGAAATGACAGATGTTGGCGGGGATGCGAAGAAAGGGGAACCCTCCTACACTGTTGGTGGGAATGCAAGCTGGTGCAGCCACTCTGGAAAACAGTATGGAGGTTCCTCAAAAAGTTGAAAATAGAGCTACCCTATGACCCAGCAATTGTACTACTGGGTATTTACCCCAAAGATACAAATGTAGGGATCCAAAGGGGTACGTGCACCCCGATGTTTATAGCAGCAATGTCCACAATAGCCAAACTATGGAAAAAGCCAAGATGTCCATTGATAGATGAATGGATAAAGAAGATGTGGTATATATATACGATGGAATATTATGCAGCCATCAAAAGGAATGAAACCTTGCCATTTGCAATGACATGGATGGAATTGGAGGGTATTATGCTGAGCTAAATAAGTCAATCAAAGAAAGACATGTATCATATGACCTCACTGATATGAAGCATTCTTAATCTCAGGAAACAAACTGAGGGTTGCTGGAGTGGTGGGGGGTGGGAGGGATGGGGTGGTTGGGTGATAGACATTGGGGAGGGTATGTGCTATGGTGAGCACTGTGAATTGTGTAAGACTGTTGTATCACAGACCTGTAACTCTGAAACAAATAATACAGTATATGTTTAAAAAAAAAGGGGGGTAGCAGGAAGGGGAAAATGAAGGGGGAAAAATTGGAGGGGGAGACGAACCATGAGAGATGATGGACTCTGAGAAACAAACTGAGGGTTCTAGAGGGCGGGGTGGGGTGGGGGGATGGGTTAGCCTGGTGATGGCTATTAAAGAGGGCATGTACTGCATGGAGCACTGGGTGTTATACGCAAACAATGAATCATGGAACACTATATCAAAACCTAATGATGTAATGTATGGTGATTAACATAACATAATAAAAAAATACGTTAAAAAAAATGTACCACTTCCACACTGGCCCTCAAGAGCGAAGAAGCCTCAAGGCAGGTGGAAGGAACAGCTCACCTGATAGTTTCCCAGGAGTACCTAGTACTGCAACAGAGGCTTGGTGTTCCCTTCCCCTGTCTCTTTTTATTCATGTATTTCCTATTTTCTCAAGCAACTAGAAAAGCAGAGGTGTTCTATTAGACAAATCTTCATTCATCCATCAGGTCAAATCCCATAAACTCTACAAAGTTCATGGCAGAGTCCTCTTCTGGGCTTTTTTTTTTTTTTATCAGAGAGAGAGAGAGAGAGACAGAGGCAGGCAGAGGGAGATGCAGGTTCCTTGCTCAGCAAGGAGCCCGATGTGGGACTCGATCCCAGGACCCCGGGATCATGACCTGAGCCGAAAGCAGACGCCTAACCGATGGAGCCACCCAGGCATCCCTTCTGGGCTTTAGTGAATACAGAGAAAAGTAGATGCAAAGGAGCAAAAAACATCCATACAAATGAGTCATAAAATAGCTGATGGACTACAATTACTTTCACAGAACTGGTTTGGAGAAAAAATGACAAGTATATATGGGAAAAAACATACACTATAATGTAAGGAGCCCAAAACTATTAGGTTTACTGTGATGGTCAACACCTCTGATTCTCTTTCACGTTCTCTTTTTCCCTTTATTATCTTTCCTTTTCTGTAGTTTGTGACTCAAGACTTAAATTTCGGTGTTAGAAGGGCATACCATGCCACTTTGCAGTTACGGATTCTCAATGATGTCTACACTCCCCATCCTACCATTGAAGATCTTCCTTTGCTGAGATCACCTAGTTCTACTCCCCATTAGGTTTATTCCAATAAGTCAGAAATGTTTCCTGCTAAAGAGTCCAATGATGCAGATTTTACAGAAATCTGAAGACATTCTTACTCCAATGTTTATAGGGGATTCTTTGGAGAAAACAAGATCTGGGATCTTTAAGACACTAAACTGCTCAAAAGGTATTCAACTATGATATGACTTTACTTGAGTTTTTGAAAACAAAACAAATAGAAATGTGCTCTGATGGATTTGAAAAGGGCAAATAACTTTGATGACACCAGATATTCAACAGTGTGACAGTTAACCTCATTTTTATGAGGTTAGTTTTTTTCCCTTGGTTCACAGCGACTCTCTTTATCCCACATTATACCCTCACAAAGCATTGTGTTTATGACATTCACTCTAGTCTCCTTCGCCTCCTGGCTCCCTACCCCTTCCCATTACCTTCCAAAAAAGTAGCCACAAAATTAAGGGAAAATATCCAGCTTAAAGGGCAAAGATTTCTAGTAGGGGAAAAGGAGTGGGAAATGAATTATTTCAGACCAAAAGCAATTATATTTTGAAGGCAGAAGCAGACATCTTCTGGCACAACTGTCAAGATGTTACAAAAAGATTAAAGGAGGGGTTTTTTTGTCATTTAAAACCTGTTTCTGGTTCTCAAAAAAAGGGGGACTGTTGTTCAGTTTGTGATTTTTAGTAAGATTTCTCAATAGACTCCCTGCTTTTAAAAAAAAAGTATAAGGGAGAAAGAAGCAAAAAATTGAAGGCTATGTAACAACTAGAGCCATGACTTTGATGCAGTATCATTCATTTTCACCATTTTGGTGGATTTAGACAAGGTTTTTGTGGGAGGTTATACCCTATTCAATAACCTGTCAACAAAATATACTTATTGCACGGACTTTTCAGGATTTAGGCTTCTATTCGGGTTAAAGTAGAAACATCAGATTAATTGCTTTCAAAACTCGGGGAACTTTTGCTCAGGAGGCAAAGGATGGCATTTTCCACTGCTAACAGGGTGTAAATCTCTCCCTAAGCTTCAAATGTCCACTCCTATTTTGTCCCTATTCTTCAGGGTATGGGCTCCCTCAATTCTCCATTAAGTGTTGCTTATCAAGTTCCTGCTTGAGAGACCAAGAGGTTATATCGAACACCTAACTAAAGTTATTCAGTCAAAGGGGGGTCATGATTTCTAATATATCCTCTACCCTGTTCTCCACCTTTATGACATGGAAGCCACACTGGAACTTGTTCACACTCCAGACTCTCTCCATAGAAGCTGAGCAATCACCAGTTTTCTTCCATCTCTCACATTCCCTCCATCTGCAGTTCATTCTTCATCTCTTTCCATTGTTGGAGTTCAGCATACTCATTTCAAAGTCTTCTCTTCTGGACTTCACCTATTCCTCTCTCCTGTACAACCATTTCTGTTGATGAGCATGGTGGCTCATAGCCTTGGCCTTCACACCTTCATAAAGTGAGGGGTACCACGGATGGAAGATAGGTTCATGGTTTCATTTTCTCTCATTCTGCCTCCAGTTTGCAAGGATTCCTTTCTTGCTTAACGCATATATAGGATGGGGCTAGAAGCTGTGGGAAGCCACATCAAGTATGTGAGGTGATCTACCCCCTCAAGTATTCTGCAATATTTTGGAAAAAACAAGACTTTTACTTGGAAAACACTTAGAGGACAGTGTGTGATGGTAATCAATGAAGGCTAAATCACCTGCCAAATGGTATGATACATGTATTAAGATCTATAGACTTTCCGGAAGGAGGGGAGAGAAAGGGGTGCCTCTACTCGATCTAGTCTTTGCATTCATTTCTCATCCTATGAACTTATTCAGATGTCAACCTGCTATGACAAATTTAATTTTGAAAAGGAAAAACTTCTCAACTCTCCTCCTCTGATTTACAATACTGGTGACCTTTCTCTTTCTTTTATTTCCCCCTTAAAACTCTCTTTTGAGCACTACTGTTGTATTTCATACAGAATCCATTTAAAGCATATTTCAGCTTCCCCTAAAATATTTACAAACCCAAGTACACCTTAACTTCCTACTTTTTTCACTTAAAAAAAGATGTGAAAATTAAACCTTCCAAGTTAGGTCAGCAAATTAAAAATTTTAACATGACATTTTATTGATATATTTTTCTTATTTTAATGCTCCCCAAATGGAAAAACTAAAATCTGAAAGAGGTTATTTTTTTAAATTTTTTTTATTAACATGGAATGTATTATTTGTTTCAGGGGTACAGGTTTGTGATTCATCAGTCTTACACAATTCACAGTGCTCACCATAGTACTTACCCTCCCCAATGTCCACCACCCAGCCACCCCATCCCTCCCACCCCCCTCCACTCCAGCAACCCTCAGTTTGTTTCCTGAGATTAAGAGTCTCTTATGGTTTGTCTCCCTCTCTGGTTTTGTCTTGTTTCATTTTTCTCTCCCTTCCCCTATGATCTTCTGTCTTGTTTCTTAAATTTCTCGTATCAGTGAGATCATATGATACTTGTCTTTCTCTGAATGACTTATTTTGCTTAGCATAATACACTCTAGTTCCATCCACGTCATTGAAAATGGCGAGATTTCATTTTCGATGGCTGCATAATATTCCCGTGTGTGTGTGTGTGTGTGTGTGTGTGTGTGTGTGTGTATCACATCTTCTTTATCCACTGAAAGAGGCTATTTTTGAAGTGATAAAATACAATGATGCTTCTAGGGATTTAGGGTTAGAAAAATACTTAATTTCTCATTTAACTCAATTTATGCCTTTGGCCAGTCATCTTTACTAGATATTGATAGGGGAGGGGAAAGAAGATGAAACTTAAATCGGCATTTACTAATTGCTAGAATGTGTCTTTTAAAAATAAACTTTGTAGGGAAAGAGATTGAAAGTACTGAGTAATTTGCCTGAAATTTTAAAATATTTTACATTTGCTTTCTTTTTTTTAAGATTTTATTTATTTGAGAGAGAGAGCATGGGGGGGGAGGGTCAGAAGGAGAAGCAGACTCCCTGCTGAGCAAGGAGCCAGAAGTGGGGACTCCATCCTGGGACCCCAGGATCGTGACCTGAGCCGAAGGCAGTCACTTAACCAACTGAGCCACCCAGGTGCCCTATTTTACATTTTCTGATATCCGATTGCAAAATACAATAAAACAGAAAGAAAAGGAAAAGGAAGACTAAGATGAGGAAGGGGAGGAATTTACAAAGGAAAGGAAGGACACAATTGCTGAGCACCAACAATGTGCCAGACACTTGTCTAGGTCTTCCCTATACCTTATCTTATGTAATCCTCATAATAATACTCACACACAGGGTTGTTATGATCTTTGTTGTACAGATGAAGCATTTGGGGATAAGGGAGGTTAAGTAACTGGTCAAGACCACACAGCTAAAAGCACAGAGCTAGGCTTTGACCCTAGATCTAACGTAGACTCTTGTTTGCTCTACACCGCACTGCCTCTGCAGACAACCAATCATTCTTCCGGGGGTCTTTTCAGAATAGTCACACCCAACATATTTTGTAGACAATCTTCTAATGGAGAACTTGTAGGCTCAGCTAACCAGGGATGCAATGAACAGAGGGAAAAGTATTTGCTTCTGTGGTCTCCCTGCACATCCACAGGCAAAAGCCTAACAACCTGGAATGTCAAGGAAATTGAAAGCTTAACCCATCAAGGTGGATAGAGATCAGGAGGAAAAGCATGGGATCATCAATCAATCTCCAATTCAGCACAAACCTATCATGACCCAGTAACCATGTGACAGACAGAATTCCCACCAGACGCCTGACCACAACAACCAAATGGTCATAATTCCCCAGGGCAAAGGTACCTACTCAGTTTATCTAATTGAGAGGAAAGGTTGACAAAGGTACCACTAACAAGAGAAAAAAATGTGCTCAGAGTACTTTGTATTTGTCAGTGTGCAGTTGGCACCGGGGTGACCTGCTATATTGAAATGGGACTGGATGGGGGGGTGTGGGGAGCTGCTGAGAAGAGAGGAGAATGCGGGGGATGAAAATGAGACAGACAACTCAGAATTTTTTCCTTTTGAATTTCAACCTGTTGGATAAAAACAATAGCAAATGAGGCACTGAATATGCATGAGACAGGGAAGGTATTTTAAGTTTTTCAGGAGACAGCTCGCTGAACGGAATTGCTAATTATGTCTCACATTGCTCTGTCCAATTCAGTTAGCTTGATTATGGCTGAGTTGTCAACTCCCCTGCACTTGAGGTTCCACAGTTGCAGCCCATTCTGAGGCTTAATACAAAATTAGAAGTATCTTTTTCCCAGAAAAAATGTTTTCCCTCACTGAAGAGCTAGCTTTACCCATTGTGACAACATAACCTTTCTCAACAAAAATAAAATTAAAACCACCGAGGGTTCAGATTCAAGGGTTTTTGGAGTTGGTGGAACATTGGGAATGCAATCGCAGCTGTGACAATTGCAAATTAAGATTGAACAATGAGCCAAATTAAAAGGGTGAGAAAGAGCAGAACACCATATGGAGTATCTCGTTGCTACCCCCACAGGATATCTTTGATTTCTTAGGATAAGGAGGATTTGCCAACTGAGGGATGGACTAAATAGAGCCCTGGAATCTTGCTTTTTTTCCCCCTAGCCTACAGTGGCTGCCTAAGTCAAGGGAGTTGAATTTCCCATTTCCTTTACTTAGTTTCTTCACCTCTAAAATGGGACAAACCTCATTTGACAATGGTGCTAGTTCAAGAGAGGGATGATGGCTGAAATGGGGTGGGGGGTGGTCCCAGCTGGACAGGAAGATGGCTATCTAGAGAGTCAGGGCCTTGGGAGAATTTACCCTAAAAATAGAAAGAATGGGGCACAATAGTTTTAATCAAGTAAAATGCCATTAGATTAATTCCAAATTGTGCCATGGTCCAATCCATTCATTCCCAGTCAAGCCCATGCTGGATTCATGTCTTAAACAGAGGAAGAACAACAGAGGACGGAGAAAGGTGGACAAAGAGTCCTGCTTGGGGCCCCTCTAAAATAGCAGACCAGAGGGGAAAGAAGCAGTGTTCCCACCTTGCCCCAGAGAGCCCCTGGGGCCATGAGGGTCCGATGCGTGGATGAAGGTATGCAGTAAGAGAAAGATGTAATGGCAACTGGGCCATGCTGGAATGCACACATGGAGGGATAAGCAAAAACTGAAGCAGCTGGCTGAGCAGGACAGTTTCAGTGGAAGTGTCTTTTCTGAGAATATTTGTGACATATCCCCAGGAAATACAGGAAATGGTACAGAGAAGGAGGTGAACTGTTTCATAAGGGGGATGAGTTTGATGCTATGTAGTTGGGAGGCTGTTAGTGCAATGAAGAAGCCCAGGATATCTTGCTAAGGAGGCATGCAAAGGAGAACCAAGCCCCCCAGCCAATTGCTGGGCATGTCAAAGAGGTTGTGGAAACTATCCAGTTGACCACAAACACTGCATGAAGCAGAGATGAGCCAGCCCAGCTGAGCCCTACCCAAATGGCAAAAGTAAGAGTAAATAAATGGGTGTTGTGGAAGCCATTATGTCACATAGTATTAGATAGCTGATACAATCTGTGCATAACATATAGTTCCCTCTGGTATCCTCCATTTTCAAGACAGAAACCATTTTTTTTTTAATTTCTTCCCCTGTGTCATTTGCCCACAAAAGCAATCTTAGTTCCCAAGTAATGTCTGCTGCTGACCTTAATCAGAGGCATTAGAGAAGTAACAATTATCCTACTTGCTAAAATTCAAGTTTTAGTTACAGTATATCATTCTGCAGGAGCAGAAAAATCTTCCAATAATAACAGCTTTGATGCCCACATCTGTCTACCCTGAATAGTATCAGAACAGGGTGAAGTACATGTACTTCAGCCTCAGGAACACAGTGAGCCCCCAATGGGTTGTGAGTTCAGGAAATGACTGCAGTATCACTGGCTTGGTTATTTGCCCAACAGAGTTGCTTTCATAACTGCTCCCTTGGCCCGCCAAACATCACCATTAGGAAAAGAGAAGATAAAAATCACATCTATAAATAAAGCAGCCAAGCTCCAGAGAGAAGGGAAAGCGAGTCAGCTGCAAAAAGGCACGGCAAACAAAAACATACGATATTATTGATCAGCACTATTTTCCAGTATGGCAGATATCTCCATTATTCACCAGCTTCGAGAACATAACCAGAAGATTTCCTGAGGAACATGCAGGATTACTTCATATTAAACCTAACTGACTGGAGAAGCTACCAGGGGGTGGGGAAGTGCTATTTTTAAAAAAAAAAAAGTTTGAAAGCTTCTTTCTTTCTGTTTCTCATCTCCTGTCCTCCTTCCTCCTAAACTCGTGTCTTTTGGTGGGGCAAAGACTGTTTCTGAAGAATTTCCTTTTGATTAAATCTGCTCTGTTCTCACGCAGTTCCATTGCTTCAGTTCTGATAAGCCTCAGGTCAGTTCTATCTGAGTTTACAATCCAATTTGAACTTTCAATGATCATGGAAATATAGATATCTCTTATTTTCAGTGATATCAGATTAAGCTGTTATCCCTAAGCAGCCAAGGTGGAGGAATTAAAATCACATCATGAAATGCAGGATCTATTTATTCACTTGGACTCTTTCTCATCGATGTTATAGAGACAAGTACATCAAAATGTTGTTTATAATCAAGGGAAATTACCCCCGAAATACATTGTGGTGCACATGATTTTTTATGTGCTCCTGATGTCTGTCTTTAAGAAAAAATTGGGTTTATTTCATGGGCTTCCAATGTCTGTCTTTAAGAAAAAATTGGGTTTATTTCAAAAGATTTGCCTGCTTGCTGTGATGATCTATGCCAGGTGGAAACCTCAACTCTAAGTTGATGGTGCTCAAATAAAAAGAGTGTTTCCATGGGTCTAAGTCAAAAGGTTCAACCTTTTCTTTTTCTTTTTTTTAGTCTCAACAATGCAACACATACAAGAAAGCTAAACTAAATTCTATTTTTCTCATTACATATTAATATTGGGCTCTATCTGTATGTGACCAGAGTCAGACTAAAGGAAAAAGTCAAAACTAAGATAAATCCAAGTCTGAGGAGACAAAAGGGCAAAATGTAGTGGTAACAGACTAACCAGTAGGAAGGGAATAAAAAGGAAAAAAACCAGAGGAGCCATAATCTTATGGCACTTTAATCGTTTTTAAGCCTGATTATTTGACTCTGAAGAGCGGTTGGGAATGGCAGTAGAGACTCAAGGTTAGTATATTCCTACAGGTACCACTGAAAATGAGCATTTATTATGAGGACCTGCCCATCAGAAAAGACAGGCTTCTTCCCCCTGCTCTAAGCCCCAGTGCCCTTCCCTGGGTTCATTTCTGTGACGAGTCATAATGGCTGCCTTTCGGTTCCCCTCTTATCACATGACCTCCTACAACTTTTGCCTAGATGTTTGCATTAAACCTAGTCAGAGGCGGTTTAACTGCAACAGTTCAGGTGACTGATATCTGCAAGATGCCTAGAAACAAGTATCCTTCCAGTGAATAATAATACTAGTAAAAACTAAATTTTTCCTTTTTTTTTCTTTATGTGAGCACTTGCTATATACCAATGGTACAAAAATTTCTATCACTGAATTCTTACAACAGTCCTATGAGGAAACTAGTAGACATGGGTTATTTTTGTGTTTTAACACACCCTACACAACCCCTTTCCTCTGGGGAACTGCTTCTTCCAATCTCCAAACATATGATGACGGTGGGGCTGACAGTCCTAGAACCCTACATGACCACAGCCATAATAGGGCAAAGACACCAGGTCTAAACGCAATCAAAGCAACCCACTCACCAGACCACATGGTGAGTTCAGGGTGAGAATATGACCAAACTAGAACCAATTAAGACTATTTTATGGCCTGGGTGGCTCACTTGGTTAAGCGTTGGATTCTTGATTTCAGCTCAGGTCATGGTTGTGAGATTAAGCCCTATGTTGGACCTGTATTGGGCTCTGCTGGGCATGGAGCCTGCCTAAGATTCTCTCTCTGCCTCTCCCCCCTCTCCCTGGCTTGCATGTGTGAACGCTCTCTAAGGAAAAAAAAAAAAAAGACTATTTTATTATGATTTTTAAAAAGCTGTGACTTGTTAAATTTCAAATTGGAGAACTTGATACATTTATTTGTGTTAATGAGGGGCTATGACACCTTCTCTGCTGTGTGGACAAATCCTATTTGCAAAAAAATAGGTTGAGGCTAAAAGAAAAAGCAAATCAAAAGAGGGTGACAAGATCATAGCTTAACTAACCACTCCTGGAGAGTATACCTGGATAGAAACAGAGACAGAGACAAAGGGACCTACACACGCACATGCACACGCACATACAGATTAGCTACCTAACTCCCTTTACTGCTTCAGCAACCATAGTTTGGATTAGTGACATAAGCAGAGCCTTGATGTATCAAGAAGGCACTATTTTTATCTTCTTTTCAAAGATGGGAAAACCGAAACAGAGACAGATTACACAACTTGCTCAAGGTCACACCAGTACAAACAACAGGACCTGGATTCAAATCAAGCTCAGTAGGACCCCAGTCCGAGCTCTTCATCACTGCAGAGGATGATCTTTAAGAAAAGCCATCATGCCAAGCATTTTCAGAGTGCAGGGAGGAACAAACTTGCTCTTAAAGAAATAGTTTTGCAGGAGAGATAGATGGGAACATAAAGAGCAGCAATATAAAACACATTGTGTTATTATTACATACAGCACTCTTCAGTAATAATAGTGCCCATTTATGGTACCTGATTTGAACTCCCCAACAACTCTGTGAAGTGGACAGAACAGAGATTTTTGTTATTCATTTTACAGATAAAGAGAATGCCTAAGAAAAACTTCTCCCCAGATGACCTAACTATGTGATGAGTAATGAGATATAGCCAGGACTCTGCCTTCTAACTGCAAGTGAGGGCAGGGCCTTTCTCCACCACACTGTTTACTTACCCTGGCTTAATTTAACAGAAATGTTGTTGTGGAGCTCAAAAAAAGGTACATGGTATTTAGAGACCAAGGTTAGAATTTCCCTCTCAACATGGAACTACTTGAGAGATCTCTGATCAAAATTTCTAACCAAAACTTTAAACAATGGGAAATTATTTTTCATCCAAAGTAATTCTTATACTCTGACAAATTTGAGTACTCAAATAACACAGATAAGTGGTACTCACCAATATTTTCTTCCAATTCTTTTATACTTTTAAAAATTTGATTTGGGGACAGCTGTGTGGCTCAGTCTGTTGAGCGTCTGCCTTCGGCTCAGGTCATGATTCCGGAGTCCTGGGATCGAGTCCCGTATCAGGCCCCTTGCTCAACAGGGAGCCTGCTTCTCCCTCTGCCTCCACTCCCCCTGCTTGTGCTCACTCTCCCTCTGACAAATAAATAAATAAATCTTTCCAAAAATAAAAATTAAAAATTAAAATTTGATTTGAATCCATCTTGAGAATACTTTCATGTAAGATGTTAGATGAGACTAACTTTTTCCCTTCCATATAACTGATCAATTCACCAGCTTCATTTATAGATTAATCCAGTCCTCTCCCTCTATATACTCATATATACACCCTTAGCTTGTTTTTTTCACAGCTATTATTTCTATAATCTTAGTGTGGGAAAAGCTTTATAAGGATAAAAAAAACAAAAGCAACAAAGGAAAAAGATGGAAAGTTTTGCATCTGTACAAATAAACACACACACATCAACCGATAGATAAAAAAAGATTTAAGTCAACAAACAGACTATGTGATACATGGCCAAGAATCTTAATTCACAGGATTGTTATAAATACAGAAAGATAGATATCCAAGTAGAAAAACAGACAGATTAGGAATAGTCAATTTGCACGAAAAACAATTACAAATTAGAAAAAAAATTAAAGGGCTGCCTGGGTGGCTCAGTCGGTTGTATCTGCCTTCAGCTCAAGTCATGATTCCGGGGTCCTGGGATCCAGCCCCGCATCAGGCTCCCTGCTCAGTGGGGAGTCTGCTTCTCCCTGTTCCTCTGTCCACCCCCCTGCTTGTGCTCTATCTCACACACATTCTCTCTCTATCTCAAATAAATAAATAAAATTTAAAAAAAGAAAAAAAAAATTAAAGTATGACAACATGGGGAAATAGGTATTCTTTTCTCCTACTAGAGACTGTGTAATAATTGACATGTTTCTGGAGGTATGTATCTAAGGCACTAAAGTGTCCCATACTCTGGAGTCTTTTAATTCTACTCCTAGGAATCTTTCTAAAGAAATAACTAAGGATAGTGGCACCTGGGTAGCTCAGTTGGTTAAGCATCCGACTCTTGGTTTTGGCTCAGGTTGTATCTCAGGGTCTTAATCTCAGAGTGGTGGGACTGAGTCCTGCATTGGGCTCTGTGCTCAGCATGGAGTCTGCTTGAGATTCTCTCTCCCTCCCCCTCTTCCCCTCCCCCTACTTGCACACATTCTCTTTTTCTCTCTAATAAATAAATAAAATCTTTTTTTAAAAAAAAGAAATAACTAAGGGCATGGGCAAGGCTGTTTCATACAATGATGCCTATTTTCCCATTTATAATAGCCAATAAACAACCTCAAAGTTAAATGATAGCTGGAGAAGTATGGAGTATCTGAAAGTTTATCTTTCATTCATCCAAACCAAAGTTCTTGAAGCACCTATCGTGTGTCCTGCACTGTGTTGGGCCTTGAGAATATACAACCCCTATCCTTATGAGGCTTTAGATCAAACAAACCTTCAACAGCTTAAAAAAAATCTCTTTAAATCCAAGAGGTTCACTTCAAAGGAAGACCTATGGGTGTTCTCAACCCAACTGACAGGTAAATTTAGTCATTTGTAACTAAAGATATGCAAGTGAGAGGCTTAAAACCAAGTGGAAGAGAAAAAACAATAAAAAATCCCACAGGAATAAAAAATTACAACTGTAATCAGCACCCACAAGAAGACCACTAAGCAAAGAAAGTATCCAGTGGAGAATAGATAGGTCAGGGGGTTCAAAATGGCTCCCAAGGGTAAGACCATCCAGAGTGGGGCTCTGAAGGAAAAGGAGCAGTTCCTTGGGTAAAAGAAGGACAGGACAGGCAAAGACAAGAGCACACACACAGTTACCCTTCACACGAAGAAAGTATATGGATGTGGAAGAAAGAATGACTATAAAAGCATATGCACTTCATACTCCTCTGTACACACACATGCAAACACATGAGCTACAGGACTATCAAATTAATAGTGGTTACCTCTGGTTGTGTGATATTTGTCCCTACCAACCCTGATTCCTTGTTTTCCTGTTTTCCCTTTTATTTCTTTTTGTATTAATTTTGCAAATAGAAATATAAAGTATGAGGGGCACCTGGGTGGCTCAGTCGTTAAGTGTCGGCCTTCGGCTCAGGTCATGGTCCCAGGGTCCTGGGATCCAGCCCCGCATCGGGCTCCCTCTCAACGGGAAGCCTGCTTCTCCCTCTGTCCCATCCCCCTATGTGTGTGCTCTCTCTTTCTCTCTCAAATAAATAAATAAAATCTTAAAAAAAAAAAAAAAAAAAAAAGGAGGAGCGCCTGGGTGGCTCAGTCGGTTAAGCGGCTGCGTTCAGCTCAGGTCATGATCCTGGGGTCCTGGGATCGAGCCCCACGTCAGGCTCCCTGCTCCGCGGGGAGTCTGCTTCTCCTTTTCCCTCTGTCCCTCACCACCCCACTCCCCGCCCCCGTTCATGCACTCTCGCTCTCTCTCTCTCTCTCGTTCTATCTCAAATAAATAAAACCTTAAAAATAAAAGGAATACGACGTAGGAAATAGGACAAAAAGCTGTATGGCTGCTTACTGACACTACCTCATCTCCAGGTGCACAGGGTCGTGTTATCCAAGCCAAACCCGTCTCGCAGGCAGCTCTAAGTTGTCCTTTTCTCTTAAGTTGTCCTTTTAACCGGAGAAAAAGTTAAGAGAAGCTATAAACTCCAGCATAAGCCGTGTTTTCTCACTTGCATATCTCTAGTTACAAATGACTATTTACCTGTCAGTTGGGTTGAGAACACCCATAGGTCTTCCTTTGAAGTGAACCTCTTGGATTTAAAGAGATTTTTTTTAAGCTGTTGAAGGTTTGCTTGATCTAAAGTCTCAGAGACGTTTGAAGTTGTGACTTAATGGAAGATTATTTTTATTCATAGTGATCAAGCAGTTAATGAGATAAAGTAGTGAGGAGACAAGCTTAATAGAATATGTGGTTGCACCGCATGTTAATCTTTATAAAGGCACAATGAAAATAACAGGAAACCAGGAAGAAATTGGGACAGATGGCTGAACAGCTCAAAGATAGGAAAAACAACTCGTCCCTGCATAGGGCTTTCAAAAGCAAACCCCTCTCATGTTGAGTTCAATAGATAAAAAGGTGACGAAGAATAGGAGGATGGAAAGCCAGGACTAAAATTTTTCTGGTGGCTGTTCTCTTGAGACCTTCCCCTAACCCTTCCTCAATCCCTTCCCCAACCCTCCACTGAAGGGCAAAATGCATCTGGAGCAGCTACAACTTTTCAGTATGGGAGGAACACAAACAGTAAAGTCACCATATGCCTCAGTGGTCCACTATGCACCATTTTAACCTCCCTAAATTATAACAAGATGAGGGGCATTTCCAGCCTGGGCAGGCTCAGCAGCAAGGTACTAGGGAGGCCACCAGGGAAGCAGACGGCAAAAGAGGGGGAGAGAATGTCACTCCCATTCACTCTCCATGTTAGTTCGGTATCATTATTTGTTGTTTGCTTGTTTTTCAGGCCAGAGGAGAAAAATTCTGACTACCTAATTATCCATTTAATCAGAAAACTGATAAAGCCTAATTAGCCACAGAGGAAAAAAGGAAATTTGTCATTAAAAGGTATTCCTTTTGAGGCACCTGGGTGGCTTAGTCAGTTAAACATCTGTCTTTGACATCAGGGAAATCCAAATCAAAACCTCAATGAGATACCACCTCACACCCGTCAGAATGGCTAAAATTAACAAGTCAGGAAATGACAGATGTTGGCGGGGATGTGGAGAAAGGGGAACCCTCCTACACTGTTGGTGGGAATGCAAGCTGGTGCAACCACTCTGGAAAACAGTACGGAGGTTCCTCAAACAGTTGAAAATAGAGCTACTATACGATCCAGCAATTGCACTATGGGGTATTTACCCCAAAGATACAAATGTAGGGATCCAAAGGGGTACATGCACCCCAGTGTTTATAGCAGCAATGTCCACAATAGCCAAACTGCGGAAAGAGCCAAGATGTCCATTGATAGATGAATGGATAAAGAAGAGGTGGTATATATACACAATGGAATATTATGCAGCCATCAAAAGGAATGAGATCTTGCCATTTGCAACGATGTGGTTGGAACTGGAGGGTGTTATGCTGAGTGAAATAAGTCAATCAGAGAAAGACATGTATCATATGACCTCACTGATATGAGGCATTCTTAATCTCAGGAAACAAACTGCGGGTTGCTGGAATGGTGGGGGGTGGGAGGGATGGGGTGGCTGGATGATAGACATTGGGGAGAGTATGTGCTATGGTGAGCACTGTGAATTGTACAAGACTGATGAATCACGGATCTGTACTTCTGAAACAAATAATGCAATATATGTTAAGAAAAAAAAAGAAGATAGCAGGAGGGGAAGAATGAAGGGGAGTAAGTCAGAGGGGGAGATGAACCATTAGAGACAATGGACTCTGAAAAACAAACTGAGGGTTCTAGAGAGGAGGGGGGTGGGGGGATGGGTTAGCCTGGTGATGGGTATTAAAGAGGGCACATTCTGCGTGGAGCACTGGGTGTTATGCACAAACAATGAATCATGGAACACTGTATAAAAAACTAATGATGTAATGTATGGTGATTAACATAACAATAAAAAATTATTTAAAAAAATCTGCCTTTGACTCAGGTCATGATCCCAGGACCCACATCAGACTTCTGCTTCTCCCTCTTCCACTGCCTGCCCCTCCACCTGCTTGTGCGCTCGCGCTCTCTCTCTCTCTCTCTCTCTCTCTCTGTTAAATAAATAAATAAAGTCTTTTAAAAAAATCTTATTACTTTTAACCCACTAACATGGAAGTGCAGCCAAGTATGAATACTTTTAGTATTTGAAGTGGTCAGTGGAATACATTTTGGGAAATTGGCACAGCTACATTTCCCAGAGGGTATCTTCTGGAAGATACCTGCATCTTACACTTTGAGGATGCCTTCTTCAAGTGCAGGTTCTTAGGCGCACCCCAGCTATCGATTCAATGGGACCCAGGAATCTGCACTTTTCAAACATTATAGACATACTTACATTCTGTATCTTATATCCAATGTCTGAAGTCCTTGGGTGTCTATATTTCTGCGAGGTCTTATTACAAAAGGATTTGGGAACTGCAGTTAATGTTAGACTGGGCTTTATTTATAGAATCCATAGACCCTTGGGCAGAGGGGACATACCTGCAAGGAAAAATACTTTGGCTTTTGCCCTCTGTGCATTGGTTCCACCAACCCAGGAACTTAGAGTTAGTGTCAGGACTGGGGTCTTTGTAAACTGCTAAGAGGGTTAGACTCCTTGTCCCTTCCCTTTGTCGATGGTAGATTGGTCTTTTGGTCTGCCTTTTTAATGAGGAAAAACACTCTCTAGGAGAGATGGATATACAGGAGGTCTCAATTCTCACTCCACGCCTTGGCTGAGCCTCAGATCTTGTCTTCTGTCCTACTGTAGCCTAAAATATACTACTATAGATTATTGTCCCTCAAGACAGCTGTGCCTTTAGCACCCAATTACCTCTCTGAGTCACTTCTCTCCCTTCCAGTTTTTGGCCCTAGAAATTTTCCTTTCTTGATCACATGCTTAGTTATGCATTTATAATGATGTTGGATATACTTTATCCAACATTTCTAGGAGTTGTGTAGTGGGAGGGTTTTTCGGGCTCTGTTGCCTTATGTATTGCTGGAAATAGAAGTGACATTCTCGAAACTGCATTCTTAGCAAGCACCGCAAATGACTCTTATCTACACACTAAAATTTGAGGATATTGTAATCTCGGCAAGTAATGAGACTTTATAGTTGTATAACAGTGGTTTATAAAATGTGTTCACATTCATTTATTTCATTTCATCCTTGCAACAGCCTTGCAAAATAAGCAGGACTGGTATTTTTATTCCCAACTTCCTGATGATAAAGCCTAATCAGGCTAAGTTTCTCACGCAAAGATATAAAAGTAGTTAAAGAGCAAAAATGAGGACTAGACCCCAGATATTCTAGTCAATTTTTATATCATATTACATTGTTCCCAAGGTGATAATTTAAAGAGATCATTATCTATCACATGACACAAACCACATCTTCCCACATCAGTATGAAGGAAGTAGGATCAAATATTCTTTGGAGTCTTTGGGTCTATGTTTTCCTTCTCTGTGTATGTCAAACACTGAAGCTCTAATTTGTGGCAACAGACTTCTTTAAGAGCAATTTCTCCAATTAAAAACATGGCACCTGAAACTAATGTAACATTGTATGTCAATTTTACTCCAATAATAAATTTTAAAAATAAATTAAAAACAAAATGTATGGCAATTACTTCTTAAATGATCTCTGTAGTAGATTAACATTATTTATAAGAGCATCATCATTTTTAATAATCATCTTCAACTTTGAATGAATTATATTGTTGTGTCAATGCATGGTCCCTAGAAGGTCTCTTCGGCAGTGGGAGCCTCTCCTAACTTCTGCCAGCTCCCAAGGGGTTGAAGAGCCTGTTTGAAATACTTTTCCTATTCCCCATTCTCCAGATCATGGGCATTAGTTCAATTTTAGCATAACTATTCTGACCTTCAGAGAGAGTCAGTGGAGGGGTCATGGTCCATGCAATGGTGGGCCCACCACGAGACCTCAGTCACATCACTGCTTCTGGATCTGCATTTGGTCATTCCTCTCACAACCACATTCATTCCACAAACATTTAAGCACCTACAATGTGCCTGAAAACAAACTAGAGACTGTCTCATACCAGCCTATTTTGTAATACTCTGTGGGGAAATTTTACGATGGAATTAACACTGCAATTCCAGATTGCTTCAAAGGGCCTTTTAACAATCATACAACTTAAATATTTTTTGGCTCAGTCCAGTGTTAACAGAGTCTTCCATTTCTACTTGGAGTTATCGCTTTTCCTCCTGTCTTCAGGGTTTTCAGAGAATAAGTGTCTTCCCTATAGAAAACATGCCAAGAATTTTTTTCACAAGCACAAATTGCCATGAAAACTTAAAAGAATTTGTTTAAAGGGAAGTTAATTAATTTTATTTTAGAGTTGTTGTTCAAATGTCTTTGAAATTGCTGCCTTTTTCCCTTTAGGGCCAAGCTGATTTTCTTTAGTCCCTTCAGCATATGGTAATTTGCATGCATGTGAAAACATTTTATCTGCATTAATATTCTAGAACATGACTAGTCTCTATAGTCAGGAAGACAATCAGGTTGGCCAGGAAGCTTACGTATCCATCAGCGAGAGAGTAGAACCCACAACTGCACATCTATTCAACAGAAAACTCAACTACCATCCAAAAAATGAGGTGAACTTATGTTGACTATACCAAGTGGAAAGCTCAAGTCGTATCATTAAATGAAAAAAGTTAAATTAGAGAACAGGCGATAAGTTTTGATCCCATTCATATAAATGCTTAGAAAGAGGTTAATTTTGAGAAAGGAAAAGGAAAATCAAGCATTCAGGCATAATATTTTTATTTATTTATTCGAGAGAGAGAGAGAGAATGCGATAGTGTATGCCTACAAGAGGGAGAGAAGCTCAAGCAGACTCCCCACTGAGTACAGAGCCTGCCTTGGGGCTCAATTTCACAACTCAGGCATATTTTGTATCTAAGCCACCAAATACTCCCTAAGTGATTATCATTGCGATTGCCCTCTAAAATTACAAGATAAGGAGACAATTCCACAATTCTTGTAAAAATGCTTGAGTTGTCTTTCTCCACATAAGAAATCAAAGAATAATTTTAGTAACTGTTAAAATGTATTGAGCTCTTACAAGGACCCAATCACAGTGCTAGCTGTAAAAGTGTTAGCCAAAAAGAGAAAGAAAAAGAAGAGCACTAGAATCCAAAATCTATAGGTCCTAACTGTCCCAGAATTTCTATACAGACAGGGACTAGAGGCAGCAAGCGATCCAAAAGAGCACTGGGCTTGAGCTCTATTTGCATAGAATTTATAAATCAAGAAAATACAAATGGACCATATTTTTAAATTGGTGAGAGGGTGAAAGACTAATTGAATTGAGATAGACCAACCCCCTTGATATTTCTGATGTCCTGTGATAAGAAAATCCCAAATGGAAAAGAAACTACCTCTGGCTCTAGCTCTGAGAGAGAAAATTGGATTTTGTCTGATGGAAAATTCTAGAAACTGAACAAGGTTTCAAAAATTTATATGCGGGACGCCTGGGTGGCTCAGTCGTTAAGCGTCTGCCTTTGGCTCAGGTCATGATCCCAGGGTCCTGGGATTGAGCCCTGCATCGGGCTCCCTGCTCAGCAGGAAGCCTGCTTCTCCGTCTCTCACTCCCCCTGCTTGTGTTCCCTCTCTCACAGTCTCTCTCTGTCAAATAAATAAAATCTTTAAAAAAAAAATTTTATACGGAAGCATTTTCAGTGGTATAAGAGTTTCAATGACTTTGGATATAGCAACAACCTGATTGCTTCCTTTTAAAAGTATATACATATATATGTATATATCATATCTAATTACACACGACCAACAGCTTAATTATCCTCTCCTGTAGTACTTCTCAACCTGTCTATGGTGAAGGACAAGTTTGGTTTTGTTTCTTTGTTTATTAATGTCCATTTCATTGGAGGTTGATGACAATAAGTAGCTTGAACTATATGAGATTCATCATATGTGTATGACATCACCCAACTGGACCAGACCCTGATTAACAAAAAGAATCCACTGATCATTTGATTGGATGTCACAGCAGTGACAAATGGCTGTAAAAATTTCTAAATACTAATTCCTAATTTCTATTCTTTTCTTGACTGAGACCAGTAACAAACAGTGCTGGTCTACACACAATTTAAGCAGCACTGGTAAAAAACATATAGATCCTATCTCAATCCATAGTACAAAATACCTTCAAATCAGGCACTGATCAAAAAAGAGACATATTTAAACAAAAAACATAAACAATTTAAGCACAGACGATAAAACAGACAATTGAAGCAAAAATGTCCTATTGTTCCTCTTTTACACTTTTGCTCAGTTTAATTGACAAGTATCTTGACACAGCAAAGCAATCTGTTTCTAAAAACTGCCACCCTTTGCAACTACTTATCTTTGTGAATTATAATTTTCTCAATATTGTGCAATCAAAATAAGATAAATTGGATACTGAGACTGGAAAAATACTAGCCAACACTCCTACATAGATGCTCCTTGGAAAAATTTAAATTCCACTATAAAACACATGACGCTAGGGGAGCCTGGGTGGCTCAGTTGGTTCAGTGTCTGCCTTCAGCTCAGGTCATGATCCCAGGGTCCTGGGATTGAGCCCCACATAGGGCTCCCTGCTCCACAGGAAGCCTGCTTCTCCCTCTCCCACTCCCCCTGCTTGTGTTCCCTCTCTCTCGCTGTGTCTCTCTCTGTCAAATAAATAAATAAAATCTTAAAAAAAATAAACAAAAAAACACACGATCCCAGTAGAGAGTCACAGTATACAATGGACCTGAAACATCTTGTAGAAATAAGTTGGATTAACCTTTCAGGGGTTTGTGAGTTATTTAAACCATCACTCCCATTCTTTATGTTATGTCAAGGAACATGCTGATTTACATATTTTGAAAAATGCTGGAGAAGACCCCCTGTAAAGTACCTTGTCATTTCTAATGCCTCAAACTTCCTGAATCTCTATATTGCTAATTCAGATGCTTTAACATTTCATTACCCATCCCATCCCTGCCCAACACGCACACTTTTCTTTGAAGATTTTATTTATTTGAGAGAGAGAGAGAGAGATCGAGAGAGTGAGCAAGAGAGAGAGAGCATGAGCAGGGGCAGGGAAGAGGTACATAGGGAGAGGGAGAAGCAGACTCCCCACTGTGCAGGGAGCCTGATGTGGGGCTCCATCCCAGGACCCTGGAATCATGACCTGAGCCAAAGGCAGATGCTTAACCAACTGAGCCACCCAGGCACCCCTACACACTTTTTAAATGCATCCACAATCTTTATTTTATGCCTGGGAATGAAAGATATCTAAGGCCTTCCCTTTCCACTATTGACACTCAGAGCTTTGTTTGGAGCATAATTTACCAGTTCCAAGACAACTAGCCATTGTGCTTACAAGTAAAAATACATAAAAGCTGTTTTAAGATATGGATGCTAGAGAGTTGACTAGAATCACACATTAGCTGAGGGACTCAGTCTTATAGCCAATGATCCAGTGAGCAGAATTCAGATCTGTACTTTGGCCAAATTGTAGTGCATTATGGGCTCATATCATCAACTGAGGATACTGAAAGCAAAACTGTTAAATCTATCATTGCCAAGGTTGTATGGAACAATGGTGAACTCCCTCCTGCCCAAAGACCGATGTAACAACAATAAAGCTCAAAACAAATTGGGTGAAGTTCATGTAATCCATTTGATCCTGTCAAACAGGGTTTCTCAACTTGAGAGCCCAAACTATTTCATAGGAAGTCCCTTGTTAAAAATGCAGTTTCCTTTGGATTGTGGTGATAATAAGGCAACTGCATAAGTGACTAAAAAAAATCATTGAAATGTACACTTTCACTGAATTAACTGAATGGTATGTAAATTATACTTTAATGAATAGGTTAAAAGTGAAAAAAAAAAATTTAAACTCAGCTCCTGTGTCCCATCCTTGGAGATTCAGAGGTGGTAGATGTGTGAGAGAGTTTAGGAATTCACACTTTGTTGCAAAGAACCTAGTAATTCTGAGAACCAATGTTTAGGCTACATGTTCTGAACTACATCTTGGAGCTAAGCTGGACCATCAGAAAGCAGCATTTGCCTGGATTACATATGAAATTTTTTGAGTTGCTGTCATCAGGAATGCCACTAGAAGAGAATGCTATTCATTTGCTTTAGGATATTACTGTATTACTCAATACACCTCATAGAGGGGAAGAAGAATTATGTCATCTGATCATAGCTCTCAATCAGCTTTCAACTGATAGCAATGACAGACCGTTTTTAAGAAGCCCCTATGAAAATATATTTTAAATATGACTAAAAAAAACCATAGAAAATATAAATAGAATAATAGCAATTTAAAAATTAAATCACTAAGGGGCGCCTGGGTGGCCCAGTCAGTTAAGCAATTGCCTTCAGCTCAGGTCATGATTTCAGGGTCCTGGGATCAAGCCCCACATCTCGGGCTTCCTGCTCTGTGGGGAGCCTGCTTTTCCCCCTCTCTCTGCCTCTCTCTCTCTCTCTCGCTCTCTCTCTGTCTCTCATGAATAAATAAAATATTTTAAAAAAATTAAATCACTACACACACACACACACACACACACACACACACAAACAGAAAGCCAAGACTGTTTAAAAGGTAGATTCTCCCAAATTTTAAGGAATAAATAACCCTAATCTTATACAAACTATTGCAGAGAATTGAGAAAGGCAGAAAACTCCCTAATTCATTTTATAAGCCTAGAACAACCATACCTCAAAGACAAATAAAGAATGTGTGTGAAGAAAAAAAAAATACTGCTAACTCACCTGAGCCTAGTTGTAAAAATAACTTTTAAAAAAGAGTTCACAAACTAAATCCAGTAACATCAGCTCCCTACTTCACACCATACAAAAATAGTAATTCAAAACAGATCATAGACCTATATATAAAACTTAAAATTACAAAGCTTCTAGGAGAAAATAAGAGAAAATCTCTACAACCATAAGGTGGACAGAAGTGTTTAGATAGATAGAACATATAAGACACCAGTCATAAAAGGACAAAAAAAAAAGATAAATTAGCCTTCAGAATTAGACAACTTTGCTTTTCAAAGACATTTTTAAAAGTTAAAAGGTAAGTCACATATTAGGAGTGAATATTCCAAAAACATATATCAGATAAAGGACTTGGTAGCCAGAATATGCATAAGAAACACCACAACTCAATTATAAGAAAAGAACCTAATTTTTAAAATAGGTCAAAACTTTAAACATACACTTTATAAAGAAGAGGTACAAATAGCTGAGAAGCACAAGAAAGATAGAAAACATCATTACTCATCAGGAAAATGCTAATTAAAACCATAATGAGCTATCACTATACATAGATGAGAATGGCTAAAATTTCAAAAATAATCATACCAAGTAGAGGCAAGGATGTGAAGTAACTGGAACTCTCTTAGATTGCTGATAGGAATAGAAAATAGTACATCCACTTTAGAAAACAGCTTGGTAGTTTGTTATTTTTTTAAATTAAACATTCACCTATCCAGCCATGGACAGGAGAAGGAAGAAAGGCAAACAGATCCCTTATGATCCAGCCATTCTATTCCTAGTTATTCACTCAAGAAAAATAAAAATATATGTCCATACAAAGATTTATACATGGATATTCATAAGTTTTTTTTTTAATAGCCAACTGCAACAACCCAAATGTCCATCAACAAGTAAGTGGATAAACAAACTGTAATATATCTATAAATAGAATACTACTCAGCCATAAAAAAGAGTGAAGGGTGGTTTTAACTATAGAAACCTATCATTCATCATAGTAATAATTAAAGAAGAGGATTATGATCATCAGTTAATGCAGAAAAATTCCCTCCTAAAGTTCAAGATACATTTGGGCATTAAAAATAAACAAGGAAAGAAAAAGATACCAGGTTAAGCTGATAAATAGTATCTTCAAACAAAAACCTATGGCAAAGAGAATACTTAATGATGAAAAGCCAGAAACGTTTCCATTCAAGTCAGAAACTGACCAAGGCTGCCCAACGACTGTTCTATTCAACATTGAACTAGAGGGCAGACAACTCAATAAGAAATTCTTGTGGCCTGATTGCATGCCAGATATTTTTGTCCTGTTTTGAACACTAGCTGTTTTAAGAGGTGACATGTGATAGCACCAGGACAGCTGAGAGTGGAGGGGCAGATGGCCATAAATGTTTTGATTCTCCTCCCATTGAGAGGCAAAATCTATGTCCCTTCTCCTTTCATCTGAGCAGGCTCTGAGACTTCTTTGATCAACAGGACATAGCTGACTCTCTAACAGTTTTTAGACCCGGACTAAGTCACCAAGCGGCCTCTACTTCTTCCATCTTGGTTTACTGAGCTGCCATGTAAAGTGTCCATCCTGCCCTGTGGCTACCATACTGTTAGGAAGCCCAAGCTAGCCTAAGGGAATGGCCTTGTGGAGAGAAAGAAGTCAGCCAATCTCAAGCTCTTCCAGGCCCCAGCCATTCAAATCATCCCAGACCAGAGCCAGACATGTGAGTGATGAATCCATTTTGGACAGTCAGCCCAAGCCTAGCCAACCCCACTCACAATTTGATTGCAACCACTTGAGAGATTTAAGCAAGAACCAACTGACTGAGATATAACAATAATATAATCATGATTTTATATATTATTATATCATATATATTAATATAATAAAAAGTGGGTTTCCTCATTAAGTTTGTTACACAGTAAAGAACTGAAACATGAGGCTCCTCTCTCTCACCAGCCATTCTCTGCCACGGGAGGAATGACTAAAGGAACAACATATATTTAGCCTGGAGAAGGAAATACTTCAGAAAAGTATAACCACCCACAAAGACTTGAAACTCACATGTGAGGCTAGAGAACGGCTTCATTCTCCAAAGCACAGATCTAAGACCAAGACCAGATGTCACAGGGAAGCGGCAAACATCAAGGTTCCTAGAAAGAAGAATGTCCCAATAATCAGTGTGGTACAAGAATAAAAACAGAATCATTGTGATATCAGAAACAATTTCTCTGGACATGTTCAAATGGGCACATGGGATGTCTGGTCAGGCTGGGTGTTAAAAAGGAGCCTAAAATAAGATAAAAGACTAGAAGTATGACCAGGTTGCTGTGATCCTACTGTGTGTTTCAGAAAGCTAACAACAGACCTTGCAGGTTTGGGTCTGAACTAAAAGTAGCCTAGACGTGTTCAATTTCTCCTCTGAAAATACTGACTTGGGAGGCAGTCAAATTCATGCCCTTGACTCCAGTTTACACTATGCTTCAACAAAACAAATTTCTTAGGAATTATGCATGTATTGCATTTGTAAGATGTTCATTGCACAAATGCTACTAGAAACCTCTTCCAGCACTTAAAAAAACAACTTTGTGGAAATGCTTTGAGACTAGAAGCGATGATCCTCCACCACCGCTGCTGTCTCCTATGTTTGATAACTTCTTCCCTACATTTGATAATCCGGAAACTGTGCCTGTCATTTTATAGTATTTTTTATGCCACTCTGTAAGATAAAGTCTTATCATTGTTTCACAAATGAAGAAACTAAGGCACAGAGAAGTTAAGTAAACTGCCCAAACACACGGCCAATAAATCCTAAACTCTTACCCAGCTGGCCAGGTAGATTGAAGAATCCTTCATACAGAAAGCAGTGACTTTGTTTTTACTGAGAAATTCCTTGGAAGCTCCAGCCACACCTGTTCCTTTGTTTCCAGGAATGCCCTTACCTGATTATCAAATGGGATGTCAATTCGTTGTGTTAGAGAAACCAGGAGAGAAAACAGATTGAGGATAGGTAGCTCTCTTTAGGCAGAGATGCAGTTATTTGGCGGCTCCTGGGTAGAGTTGAAGAAGTGCTATCACATGTTACCACCTTCCCAGGTCTTCTTCCCCAAAACATAGGTTACTTCACAAATCAGACAAATACTATATAGCACAGTGCCACCTCGGTGAAAACTGGAAAATAAATTGTGTTGACCCAAGGAGAACAAAGAATAATTAGAGTTAATCATTATTGTTCCTCTCCATTAAAAAAATAATAACAACAGTAAAAACTTTAAAAAGAACCTTCCCTAGAAATCAGATAAACAAAATACACTGTTGCTATTTTCAAGAGTTGGTCTACCAAATAAGGTAGCCTCTGCAAATCTATTCAGAAAGCTATAAAAGTTCATTCACTTGGGGCCCCAATTTAGGCTTATCATCAGCATACTGATATTAAAAATACTGAGAGAGCAATAAATTGAAATGCTTAATGTATTTATTTACAAACCGTCTCTGGATTTTTCTTGATTTCTGGGAGCCCGGGGCAGGGGGTAAGGGGAAGTTTGGTGGTTGGATACACAGCTATTTGTGGGGGTGTCTTCTGGAGGGGCTTGGACCAAATGACCCTTCAAGGTGGTTTGGTGTCTTTCGAGTCCATGAGCTGTGTTTATATCCAATCCCAGATCAGACAAGCTTCACTAACCACAGAAGTTTGGGACAAAAGCTAGTTTGCAACCCACACATCCCTGTGGTCCTCCTGCCTTCTGGCAAACTCCAGGACCAGATTGGAAAATCTGTGCTCGGTTTGGGGGCCAAGTTTGGTACGATCTGGGGATGATTTATATGGCTTTGGTTGGAGTCCACATGATATGTGCTACTTTGGCCAAGTTCAGCTTTGGGGTTTCTGACTCATTTGAAATAAAATGTATCAGGTGGAGACAGATGGGCTCCCCAACAGGGATCAGAAGGGTCTCCTCCAAATCCTGTGGGACACCAAGAAAACCAAATTTCCCACCTTTCTACTCAAAAGTCCAAAACAACATGCAATACAGGTGGTGTCAGGGTGAAGGAGTTGGACATACAAGTGTTTCCCAGGATTTGCCAAAAATAAAAATAAATTGCTTTTAATTTCTGAAGGGAGAAAGGCTGGATTGGTTTTACAGACTCTCCTCTAAACAGCAATTTACATGCTCAAACTGTAAAGCTGAGGGTAAAATATCCCTTCCTGGTGACTTGAAATCCGTTGATTAATTTCAAGTTGATGACCTTGTTCCCCCACAACAATAGAACTTTAATTCATCTCACTCAGGCTGCCTCTAACTAGTTTTCAACAATCATGAAACAACCAGCAAGTAGTGGCTGTTTGGTGGCTAGAATCCCTATTAATAAATACAAATTAAATGAAGCATATCAAAAGAACCTGATCCCAATACCAGACCAAGTAGGATTTTCTCTGAATTTAAGGGCAAAATACATCCCCATAGGAAGAATCTCAGATACTCTAAGTGAACTCTGTCCAATAAAAACAAAATGCAAGCCATAAATTCAAGCCACTCAGTAATTTTTAAATTTTATAGTAGTCACATTAAAACATAAGAACAAGCAAAATTAATTTTTAGTTTATTTAACACAACCTACCAAATATATTACCATTTCAACAAGCAATCAGTATAAAAGGACAGATGAGATTTTTTTTTTTTTTTACGTTCTTTTTCTATATAAGTCTTTGAATTCCGGTGTGTATTTTACACATAACAGCATCTCAGTTTGGACTTTCCACATTTCAAGTGCTCAATCGGCTTATGTGACTAGGGGCTCCTGATAATGGGCAGTGCCGATGGAAGGTAACAGCCACACTAAGGGTCTTTCAGTAAGCAAATATTATAGCTAGTCCTGACACAAACTCAGAAGGATGAAGACTGGTTTTGATCTCACAGAAATGGCAACATGTGGGAAGTAGTATTGTAGCAGGCTATCAGGACTCTGGGGAAAGCCTGCCTAAGTTTTCACCACCACGTGCCTCAGTTTCCCCATCTGTAAAATCTAGCTAGCTCATATGGTTTAGCAGGTGAAATTAGTGAATACAAGCAGAGTACTTGGAATTACATCTGCCATGTCATACTGATCAACAAATCAGAGGAGTCTGATCAGAAATACCTCAAGGCAAAGACTGTTCCTCATTCATCACTGTAAGTCCCAAGACCTAACACAGCTCTGGTACACGGAAGGTGGTCAATAAACATTTTCCTTTAAGACGTTAGGAGTGGTGGACACTGTGATGTGTGGTCCAGATCCAATTTTCAGAAATAAAAGGAATTTTATGGGGCACCTGGGTAGCTCAGTCATTAAGCGTCTGCCTTCGGCTCAGGTCATGATCCTAGAGTCCTGGGATCGAGCCCCGCATCGGGCTCCCTGCTCCAAGGGAAGTCTGCTTCTCCCTCTCCCACTGTCCCTGCTTGTGTTCCCTCTCTCGCTGTCTCTCTCTCTGTCAAATAAATAAATAAAAATCTTAAAAAAAAAAAAAGAAATAAAAGGAATTTTACCCAGGCTGCTGGGAGCGCTGCCAGCAAATAGTCCTCAACTATCATCTCCCTTTGGGGATTGCCCCAACAAAAGACTGAAGGCTTGCTAAAATCAAGCACCTTTCCAAGGTTGTTTGTTTATATTACAGGGCAGGCTCCCTCCAGCTCCGGAAAGACAGCACCAAAAGGCCACTCTTGTTCCAGAGCCCCTCCTCCTTAAGTCTGTGTCTTGGGCGTAGGGTGTGAATCCTCCCCCTCCCTCTCCGTTCCTACCTCCCTCCCCTCCCTTCCACAGGTGTTGACCCCAAGAGCACTGCTTAATAAACATCCTACCTGCTAATACACAACCCACAGCACCCAACTGGTGATAAAAAGAAACAAGAACTGTCTGTTAAGAGTTAAGACAATGAGTAAATAATATTTACCAGTGTTTTCCTAACAACTTCTATTAACCAGGTGAATATAAGTGTTGCCTGTATATGGCACACCAGGGCCAATGACTTTGAGTCTTCCCATGAGCGGCTCATTTTTTCCAAGACACACAACCACGCCATGACAGAAGAAATGAGCATAGCTGCAAGCACTGAGACTCTTTCCAGAAAGCCTCTTTCTTTTGGAGGTTATCCAAGACCCATGCGCTACAACCAGATGCATGCAAGCCGGAGTGCGCCCAAACCAGAGTTCTCTCGCATCTCGGACTTTCAAATTCTTAAATTTGCCCTTTACTTAAAAAAGTCAATGATTTCACCAAGAAAGTTTGATTAGTTTCTTTTACTTTCTGTAATGAAGTGCCATCCTTTTTACACTTGAAAGGATCTTTGTAATAATGCAACATTGATCTTTTGAATACAGATGAGCTAACCTAGATAATAGGATTTAGAATGAAAAAGACCAGACTTGTTCTGATATTTAAGGCTCCAGTGCCATCAAGAGGAATCGTGGCAAAAAACATGTTTCCAGAGACATCGTCTGATGCCACATTAATAAATGTAGGATCTTGTTTACTCCTGCACGTTGCCTTATTTTGCTCAACATCTTGAGAGAAGTCAATATGCTGTGTCCCCGATGTCAATCACCCAGTGCAAAAAAAAAAAAAAAAAGCGAGGGATGGGGGGTGCTGTGGAGATTTAGCTCTGAGATCTGTTCTTCTCAAGTCTGCTGCTTTAAGCCACAAAGGTCGAGAACTAGGATTCAAACCTGATACAAGAAAGCAGTTGTTCTGATAAAACTTTAGGAAAAAATGGAAAGTCACCAATTCAAATGTTATTTTGCACCAGGCTCAGTTGAAGAACTGACGAGGAGAGGTGGGATAGTTTCCCTCTGGAAAATGAGGTATAGTCTCTAGGAAGTCGGTTGCTATTTTTCCATCTCTCCACCCCTTAATAAAAAAGAGGGAAAAGAGAGACTTTCTGGGGGTCCCGTCCTCCAAGAGAGACTGAGCAGAGACATCCTTATGCACAGCCATCCTTATGCACAAGGAGTGACTTATTCTCAGTCACAGCCGATGTCAACGTCTCCTGTGTATGGAACCATGTGAGATTTAATGTCAGAACAGAAGGAGAAAGAACTGTCACCAAAGACCCAATCTAGGGCGCCTGGGTGGCTCAGTTGGTTAAGCGACTGCCTTCGGCTCAGGTCATGATCCTGGAGTCCCAGGATCGAGTCCCGCATCGGGCTCCCTGCTCAGCAGGGAGTCTGCTTCTCCCTCTGACCCTACCCCCTCCCATGTGCTCTCTCTCACTCACTCTCTCTGTCAAATAAATAAATAAAATATTTTAAAAAAAAGACCCAATCCAGTGACAAGTACAAAAGGATCCTATAAAAAGATGCTATTATTCTACTTACAGCATGTTTGAAATTATCCATTTTTTTTAAATTAAGTCCAAATCTAGTGTGGGTAGCTATCACTAAGTCACAAACAAAATCAAGTGCTAAGTCTGTGACACTAATTATAAAGTATTTGGAGATGAAAGAGCTCAGTATGGGCTAAATTGATCAAAGAAGCCCTTGGGACTTGGATAATGTAGTAGCTGATAATTACTGATCTCTTACTATACACCAGGTGGTATGAGAAGCACTTCACATGGGCTATCTCATTTAATCCTCAACAACAGGACCGTATAAGGGAATTACATTGGCTTTGCTGAGACCCAAGGTTAAATAACTCCCCCAAGAGTTCACAGTTATCAGAAGTCAGTTTATCAGACCCTAGAGCCTGAACTCTTCAACACCTAAATCTTATCAAAGTTGGCAAAGAGCAAGGAAGATTAGAGGGGCACAGGACCAAGAAGGAAGACCAAGATATCCTAACAGTTCCTGAGGGAAAGACAAATGGAAAGAAAACAGGTATAGATACGAGTGGGCGTTGTGTGGGGGGACAAGCAATATAGAATCAAGTTTGGGGACAGAGTAGGATGCCAGACTTTGGAATCACAAATAAGAGGGGTGCCTCGGTGGCTCAGTCGGTTAGTCAAGCCTCCAACTCTTGATTTCAGCTCAGGTCATGATCTCAGGGTCATGAGATCGAGACCCTCTTCAGGGTCCCGTGCTGGGCATGGAGCCTGCTTAAGATTCTCTCTCTCCCTCTGCCCCCCACCCCACCCCACCCTCTCCCTTGTACGCATGAGCACTCTCTCCCTCTCTCAAAAATAAATAAAAAAACCCACAGGAACTGGGATAGCAGACAGGAGACCACTTACTAGAATGCCTTATAAGACAGGGACTTGGTTACTGGGGAAGACGGTCAGAGCACAGTCCAAACATGAATCCCCAGCAGAGCAGCAGCGGGATGATCGATGCCTTTGGTATTCCCCCCTAGAAATACAATCGGTCCCAGAGTCTGGCCTTAGGCTCCCCCTACTTAGGAATTCAATAACCTCAACTATAGCGGTCAGCGCCGTAGCTGCCAAAATATGTACCATGACATTCTGGCTCCATGAAATAGTAAAACAGAGAAGCAAAGAAAGAAGGGAGAGTTTTAAATTCCTAGATCTAAATAATCTGAAAAACCCTACATGCAATAGCATCTTTTGAGGGATTTATAATGCACATTAACACAAAGCTCCATTGAAACAAGCAACCATTTTCCTAATTTATTTGGCCACTGACCCTCGAGGGCACATTCTGGGAAAGAATAGTTGAGAGAAAGGCAGGGACACAGAACCACATCCATATAGGCTTCCCAGAGGAAGGAAGAGTATTACCCAAAGAGGGGATGGTCTGAGAAAAAAAGGCATGCAGCGGAGCAAAGATCAACAAGAAATTATGGCCAGGAAGAGTCAAAGAATCACTTTGAAAAAATTAGGATTAGATTACAAAGGAACTAGCAGAACGTGAGAGGTTCCTGCCCTGAGGAATCCTAACGTAAGCAGGGAAGGCCGAAGACGAAGACCGAATGCACTGTATCTAAGAGCTCAAAATCTACATTGGGAGGAAATGTTGGGGAGGACAGAGTGGGGGGTGGGGAGGAGAGATGTGTTTCTAACATGATGGCAGTGTATCCGGTGGAGAGCTGGAAAGCCAGGGCTTTGAAAACAGACACTTCTGTGTGAGTGTCTGCACTGTCCTTCATCCCTGCGTCACCTTGCTTTCGGCGCTCCATCTCTCTCCACCCCTCTCTAGTCAGGGACACTCAAGGCTTAAAGAAAGAATGTGACTTGCCCAACAGCTAAAAAGCATCACAGCCAGGATTCAAAACCAGAGGTAGCTGCCTCCAGAACCTGTGGGCTTGACCATGGGATCAGACCATCTCCAGGATATCTTCAGCAGCAACCCCTCCAGGGCAAGAAATGCAGTCGCTCACCCAATCTCCACAGTTCCCATGGTTCCTCAGGGTCTCCATTTTCCTATTAGTCAGCAGAGAGCATCACCTTTGCCTCACTTCCCACGGGAAATTTTTCATTGGAATATAAATTTACGTAAGATCTGTGATATTGTTGTTATATATTCACTAAACTCCACCTTTGGCCAACATATTTTTATTCCAGACACTAGTACAGTTGGTTTTATTTCAAGGTAACAGGTACACCCAATCCAGTTACAACATGAGACACCATTCAGGTAAAGGAACCAACACCACCCCTTAGAGATACCTTCTGTGGCTTCTATTCTTCCAGCAGCATGATTTATTTCGTGACTCTGTTCAGGCTGCGATTGCCTAAGGCCAGTATCTGTCAATTTCTTGCTGCTCACCTCACTCCACAACCTACAGGTGATGCTCCATTCGAAAACTCACCAGGGCTAAGGGGGGTTTTTTGGTTTTGGTTTTGGTTTTCCATCTCCTCCTTTCCCAAATTTGACCCTGGGAGGCCTGGGGTGAGCAGTCCTGGTTCCCCAAGAGGTAGAGAGCAGATTTTCATCCGAGCTGCCCCACCCGGTTATCCATCCGGAGCCCACAGCAGCCTGGCTCCTTTTAGCTCTAAGCCTGCAGGCAGCGCCTCACAGGTGAGTGTGCGCAGAAAGCCCACCTGAGCCTCGGCTTTGACTTGTAAACAGAGGCTTTGAAAGAGCAAAGTTGTAAGTTTGTCTCCACTAAAGCAAACTTCCTCTGCTGTTTGCTTTGGGCGTTTTGCCGATGTGTCTGCAGAGCAAGAATGGATTTCCTGTCTGTTCCTCCAATCCTCCTGGAGTCCCACGGAGCTCAGCTGCCACCTCGAGGCTCCAGAACAGGCATCTAGCCATATCCGGGTCTGAGCCCCCCTCCAAAGGGCTTTCCTCTCCCCCTCCCCTTCTCCTTTAACCCTTTCTTCCCCCCAGCCGGGTTGGGTAGTGAACTTGGGTGGTAGTTGCAACTTACCAAAGAATGAGGGTTAGGAGGCCCCGTGGAGCGCCAGCCTGAAAATCCATTGCCCCCAAGAGGAAGGTAAGACAAAGTGAGGAGAAACTGGAGGGGGAGAGGAACCATGAGAGACAATGGACTCTGAAAAACAAACTGAGGGTTCTAGAGGGGAGGGGGTAGGGGGATGGGTTAGCCTGGTGATGGGTATTAAAGAGGGCACGTTCCGCATGGAGCACTGGGTGTTATGCACAATGAATCATGGAACACTACATCAAAAACTAATGATGTAATGTATGGTGATTAACATAACAATAAAAAATTTAAAGAAAAAAAAAAGACAAAGTGAGGAGGTGGCCAACCACACCGTGTTAAGCAGTGTGCCCAGATAAGGTAGTGATTACCTTCCAGGGCTGTTGTGAGAGTTCACTGAGATTATCCCCCATTTAGCCACGGGGATAAAAAGATCCCCAGAGTGCTGGTACTTTATCCCAGGTCAGCCCCAGAACTGCCCACCTTCCAAGATGCAGCCATCCCAGGTGCAAAATGCAAGGTGCTAGTGAGCTGGCAATGTTGCAGCAGAGAAGTCTACATTCAGGCTCATTTTCCTTGACACATGTGGCTCCTTCATTATATCTTTCATTTCGCTATTCTGAGACTGACATGGGTATTAAATTCTCATTTTCCTTTTTTGCTATAAGAAAAATAGTGCAAACGTGGTTATAATCAGTACCTCCCCTAGTATCAGGGAAACAAAAGGGGAGACCTGGGTATGTAATGACTACATATAGCCACAAAGAAGGTGGCTGTGGCCAAATGTCACCAAGAGACTGGGCAGGCTAGTCGTACCAATTGTCCAGTGTTTCAAGAAAAGCAAGAAACCTGGATCTTTAAGAGAACTCTTTGCATTTAAGTGTTAGCAGTTTTTAAAAATTCAACACTGTATGAGCCAATACAGCCTGACAAACCAGATATGCTCATAGGACAGATGCTAGAACTGTCCAGGGTTCTGCAGCAACCTCTGCATTATGCCACCCTAGGAAGAGTCAACGGATTAGCTCTGACTTAAGACCTCCTGCGTCCATAGGGGCCAGGGGACATTCGGAACCCCACAGGACTAGACCCATTTGTGAAAGAGACACTTCAGAGTTCCCATGATCATGGGGTTAAGGAAGGTCACACGGTTCCATCTTCAGAGAAAGCTGGCTAGATTCTACCTGCTTAATAGTTGAGGAGAAAGACTAAATGCAAAAATTGCCTGAAAGTAACAGCAGGATTTAAGTCATATCTGGGGGTATTGAGGGTTTGGAAGAAGGATGGGCTTCCGTACTATCTTGTGACATTTCCGATTAAATGCAAAATCAACAGAACATCTTCTGCCAGGGTCACGGTGGTAATGAACACCCATCCCAGCTTGTTAGCACAATAATCTCTCAAAACAGCAAAAAGGAGGATAAATCAACTGCCTTTGCTATCTTTATCAGTATAAACAGATAAAGATACGGTATAAAATCTTAACTATCTTCCACCATTCTACCTGCAAATTTGAAATTCCCCTGTGCTTCAATAAAGGAAAAATACATCCAATGAAGTCTAACAAATGTGCCCATCTGTTCAGAAAGCAGAAGGCAGGCATCTTTTACATGTGACAACACTGCCTTCGTGTGGTCTAAAAACATAATGCAGCTGATCGCCGAGGAGGTTTGAAAGGTTAGGACTAAAAATTGTCCTTCTCATAAATGTAAGTCATTTATAACATGGGACAATATATTAAAAAAAAACCTTCATTTTAAGGAACACAAATATCACTTATATTAAAACCTCCATTCGGGCGCCTGGGTGGCTCAGTCCGTTAAGCGACTGCCTTCAGCTCAGGTCATGATCCTGGAGTCCCGGGATCGAGTCCCGCAACAGGCTCCCCGCTCGGCAGGGAGTCTGCTTCTCCCTCTGACCCTCCCCCCTCTCATGTGCTCTCTCTCTCTCTCTCTCATTCTCTCTCTCCCAAATAAATAAATAAAATCTTTTAAAAAATTGTTTAAAACCTCCATTCAAATCAGACCCTGTTTCATTCTGCACTGAGCTTTCTTATGAAAGGGAGAAGAAATCAAGAGGGGGAGAAAATGTCATTAGGAAGCAGCTGGATAGCCAAGGACGCACAACTCTCAGACCTAATGATGACATCGGTCATTCCCCTGTTGCCGTGCCCATACCTGGCTTCCCGCCTTACTGCCTTCCTGCATGGTTCCTGCAAAGGAGGGAAAAAGACCTTTTTACTTCCCACTCATTTATTGGCTCCACACCATCAGTTCGTACCTCCACGCTCTGGCTGCACCCTTCAAATTGACGGTGGCAAGAGAATCCCAGAGGCTGTTCCCAGGTAGGGACAGGATGGCAGGAATTCAGTGCCCAAAGGGAGAGGAAAACCCTCCAGTATGCCGAACCAGACAGAACACAGACAAAATTATACCTACAACTAGGTAAATAATATCTGTATTTCTTTTTAAAGATTTTATTTATTTCTTTGACACAGAGAGACACAGCGAGAGCAGGAACACAAGCAGGGGGAGTGGCAGAGGGAGAAGCAGGCTTCCCGCCGAGCAGGGAGGCGGATGCGGGGCTCGATCCCAGGACCCTGGGATCACGACCTGAGCCGAAGGCAGACGCTTAACGACTGAGCCACCCAGGCGCCCCACTTGTATTTTCTTCTATCCTCCACTGACCACAAGGAGACTGGGTCAGTCAATGAACAAATATTTAAAATGGAGTATCTACACACATAAAACAAGGTATCAGGCACACTCAGGAGAGAAACTCCTCTGAGCCAGCTTTCTTACCTGCAAAATGGGGGTAAGGCTTTCTATCTAACCCTTATCATCCCTCCATGGAGGGGTAAGATGCAATGAGACTTTCTTCCTCAAGACTGGTCAAAGGCTGCAGGCTTTTAGCATAATATTCTAGTTTGAATTTGGGTGCAAATGTTAGATTTGAATCTCATGAATGTGATTGTTTAGTCAATAATCTGAAAGCCGAGTAGGTTACTTGAGCTGTGTGACCCAGCACAATCATGCCTGCCTGGTCGTTCCCAATAAGGGTTGAAATCGGGCCAATTGGCTGCAAAAAGAAAGAGCCTTCCAGGCCCTCCCCAGGGGAGCCCAGCATGGCTGCCAAGCCCCTGTCCCTGGAGACAGTGTTGGAGTTGCTGGCTGAGCGGCTGGCCATGCCGGGTCCTAACTAACTGAAACGAGAGCACTTCTGAGGGCTGCAGGCTGCGGGAAGAAAGGCCCCATCCCAACTCCCACCCCTTGCCCAGACTGTGCCGCAAGACTGAGTGGGACCCTCATTCCCCAACTAGTGACCAGGGGGCAATATAGCTGGTGTTTGTTTTATTTATATCAGGCAGGTCTGCTGATCTGTGTGAGGACCCAAGATAATTAGAGGGAAAGAATTAGCTGTTTTATTTATTCCACCTTCAGAAGTAAGAAATTAATCTTTAGTCAGACCTGCAAGTAGAATGATCCATTGAAGATTTGCTTTGAAAAGACAAGTCTGAGAAAATGGGCTTTGGCATCGGACACACCCCAGTTCAAGGCCCACCTCTGCTACTTACTAGCTGTGTGATCTCAGCAAATTAATCCATGTCTTTGAGTTTATATCCGAATCTAAAAAACTAAGGATCACGGTTTCTAATTCTTGGGTTTGTGTGAGAACGTGTGCATGCCTGGAAAGATCGTAGCCTAGTCCTTAGCACATCACACATGCTAAAGAATGATAAGCAAGCTGCCACCGTAAATAAATGAGGCAGGCTTTGAAGGCCAGGTGAATTTTAGCTTGGGGTGAGCAGAAGTATCAAAACCAGAAAGCCTCCGGTCACGATTTAGACTTAGTGATTGTGAGGGATGCAGGCACTCCGGCATCAAGATCAAGGGCAGGATTGGGAGTCAGAAGGCCTGGCCAACATGACCCACAGCTATTTGTCGAACATTTACTTCTTCCCTTGTAACCTGTCAGGGGCCGAGATCGATCATTTCCCTTCCCTGCTGAGCCATCCCGGCAGCGGGGCTGACAAGGGTGAACGGCGAAGTGATGGCTCCTAACTAGAAGGTTTTCCCACCACCACATTTCTCTGGCTGATGCTACAGTCTTTTCACACCAGGGGGACCAGCCCTGCCCTGCAGTGTTTCAAGTGTGGTCCCCCAAGTGCCACGGAAAGGCAAGTCCATGACCTTCTTTGTTTCTTCACTGTCAGAAACTGGGCAGATGGGTTAGGCTTCCAGTCCCTTGTCTCCCTTCAAACTAGCATCCATTTGCTACTTTGTATTCCAGGCCCTTTTATGGACCAATTCCCGACAGGAGCCTTGGCCCTTGATCCCTCATTACCTTTTCTGTGAACGGCAGTCCCTACTGCTCTGTGCAAACCCACTCTTGCTTTCGGTCACGCCACCTCCACTTTTTCTTTCCTTTTCCCTTTTTTTTTCCCTCTGCCAGTGAAATAGAGCACCGTTTGACCTACTTCGTCTATTATCACTTTCCCCAATAAAAATTGAAATTGAATGAAGCCCCAGTCTCAAGCTGGAGTTAGTTAGGGTTTTTTTTTTTTATTCTTTCTTTCTTTCTTTCTTTCTTTCTTTCTTTCTTTCTTTCTTTCTTTTTCAGTTGTTTTGTGATATTTACATACCATAAAATTTACCACCTTTAAGTGTACGAGGGAATGAATTATAGTAAAATTACAGAGTTGGACAATCATCACCCTAATCTAATTTTAGCATATTCCCATTACCTAAAAAGAAACCTCATGCCTGTTTTACAGTCAGTCCATATTCCCACCCCCAGACTTTTGAACATTTCATATAAAAAATACAAAGTGTGCACTTTTGTGGCTGGTTAAGATGGGTTCTTTTTACATATCCTAGTGCCTTGGGCATCACCTTGGACAGCCTAAGTCCATATACCCTTTTGCTTTTGTTCCCTCACCTGTTAGAGAAGATGCTTCCATTTTTAAAAAACTCTGAGCACCTTCTACATACAAGACTCTGGGCTTAGCCTGGGGATACCGTGGTCAGCAAAACTAGATATAGTTCGTCCTCACCGAACCACACAAATATTTATTTCACCTAAATAAATTTAAAGTTATTAATGTGGTTTTTTCTACAAAGAGAGACAAAAATCTTGATTTTAATCTGAGCTCACTTAATGCAGTTTACACTAACTGCCTATTACCAAGAGAGTTAGCCTCTTGAAAAACAGACTTTCTGGTCAAAGTGGAAATGTTTTTGCTAAAAGTAAGCATGGTATTCAACGCAATCCTTATCAAAATCCCAGCTGCTTTTTTTGCATGAATTGACAAGCTGATCCCAGAATCCATATGGAGATGCAAGTACCTCAAATAGCCAACAATCTTGGAAAAAAAACAAAACAAAACACCATTGTTGGTCTCAATTTCAAAACTTACTACAAAACTACAGTAATTAAGACTGTGTGGTACTAACATAAGAATAGGCATATACATCATCAGAATAGAATTGAGAGTCCAGAGGGGCACCTGCGTGGCTCAGTTGGTTAAGTTTAGGCTCAGGTCGTGATCTCATGGTGGTGAGCTTGAGCCCCTAGAGCCTCAGCTGAGCCCCGAATAGGGCTCAAGGCAGAGCCTGCTTCAGACTCCCCTTCCCTCCCTCTCGGCTCCTCCCCACAACTCACCCCTGTGCACTCTCTCTCTAAAATAAATAAATAATTTCTGGGGCGCCTGGGTGGCTTAGTCGTTAAGCATCTGCCTTCGGCTCAGGTCATGATCCCAGGGTCCTGGGATCGAGCCCCGCATCGGGCTCCCTGCTCCGCAGGAAGCCTGCTTCTCCCTCTCCCACTCCCCCTGCTGTGTTCCCTCTCTCACTGTGTCTCTCTCTGTCAAATAAATAAATAAAATCTTAAAAATAAATAAATAAATAAATAAAATCTTAAAAAATAATAATTGAGAGTCCAGGAAAAAAAGCACATACATATATGGTCAACTGATTTTCAACATGGGTGTTAGATAATGCATTTGGGGAAAAGAATACTCTTTTTAACAAATGATGTTGGGACAACTGGCTATCCATGTGCAAAAATTAACTCAAAATAGATCAAAAACCTAAATATAAGAATTAAAGGCATAAAATTCTTACAGGAAAACATACATAAAACTTTGTGACCTTGGATTAGGCAATGGATTCTGAGATACGACACCAAAAATATAGTAAAAAGAAACAAATTAGACTTCATCAGAATTACAAGCTTTTCTGCATCAAAGCACATTTTCAAGAAAGTAGAAAGGCAACCTACAGAAAGGAGAAAAGAGGGCGCCTGGGTGGCTCAGTTGGTTAAGTGACTGCCTTCGGCTCAGGTCATGATCCTGGAGTCCCGGGATCGAGTCCCACATCGGGCTCCTTGCTCGGCAGGGAGTCTGCTTCTCCCTCTGACCCTCTTCCCTCTCGTGCTCTCTCTCTCTCTCATTCTCTCTCTCTCAAATAAATAAATAAAATCTTTAAAAAAAAAAAAAAGAAGGGAGAAAATATTTGCAAATCCTGTGTCTGATAAGAGTCTAATGTCCAGAATATATATAGAACTCTTATGACTCAACAACAAAAAAACAAACAATCCAATTAAAAATGGGTAAGGGACTTGAATGGACATTTCTCCAAAGAATATATACAAATGGTCAATAAGTACAATTTCACTTTATAGAAAAAAATCACTGTGAGATATCACTTCATGTGCATTAAGATGGCTATGATCAAAAAGACAGGCAATAACAAATCTTCGTGAGGATGTACAGACTTGGAACCTCCATACATTGCTGGTAGGAATATAAAATGGTGCAGCTGCTATGGAAAATAGTTAAATCGTTCCTCAAAGTGTTAAACATAGAGTTTCCATAGGACCCAGCATTTCCACTATAGCACTGAAAACATATAGCCACACAAAACTTGTACACAAACGCTCACAACAGCAATACTCATAGTAGCCAAAAAGTAGCAAACCCAAATATCCATCAACTGAGGGATGGAAAAGCAAAATGTTGTACACCCATATAATGGAATATTATTCAGCTATAAGAAATAAGGAAGTACTGACACATGCTACAACATGGATGAATCTTGGAAACATCTTGCTAAGAAGCCAAACAAAAAAAAAGGCCACATAATGTACGATTCCATTTTTATGAAATGTCCAGAATAGGCAAGTCCATAGTGATGAAAAGCAGGGTTATGGTTGCCTTAGGGTTGAGGGGAGGGTGGGGGATGTAGTGGGATAGGAGGTGATAGCTAAAGGGCACAAGGTTTCTTTCCTGGCTAATGAAACGATTGCAGAATTAGTGGTCTTAACTGCACGACTCTGTAAATATACTAAAAAACACTGAATTGTATACTTTAATTGCATACTAAAAAGGGTATGTGAAATATATCTCAATAAAAAATGAGGCTTGGGGACGCCTGGCAGGCTTAGCCGGAAGAGCATGTGACTCTTGATCTCAAGGTCCTGAGTTTGAGCCCCACGTGGGGTGTACAGGTTACTTAAAATAAACAAACTTAAAAAAAAATAATAATAAGCCTTGATCACTGTAACCCAATTCAGACAATGCGGAAGTACGTAAATGTGAGAGTAAGCGTCTGTGGTCCCTCTCCCCCACAGGACTTTAACTAAGTTCTTGGCTCTGGGCTCCACATCTACTTTCCCATAATCTGCTTTGGGATGATGCTTTGCTTGGGACGCTGTACCTTGCATTTCTCACAAGAGGGGCATTAGGAAGCAGGATGAGAGAAGAAAGTCCCACTTCCTGTTGGCTTGCTGCCCCTGTCAGTGTCACTCCAGCAGCCTCAGGAGCCCTGGGGTGCGGTTCCTTCTAGCCCCATCTCCAGCTTCCGCCAGCCCACCTAGCACCTTAGCCACAATACCCTTTTGAAAGGCACAAGGGGAAGGCAAGCGGTACTCCTTTCCCAGAGGCCAGAGCCCCACTCTGAGGTTCCAATAACACACAACCTCACCCTTTGTTTCTCACTCCTGGATGTGGCCGCTGCTTCCCACACTATTGTCTTTGTGACACCTCAATATCCCCTCCTGCTCTTTGAGCACTTCCAACCTTGTAATTATGTCTCTATGTGAAATCTCTTATGTTGAAATATTTTGTGGGGTTTCTTTTTGCTTAACTGCATCCTGAGGGACTAAGCCCATTAGAGACATATAGATTCCTCTAAGTTCCTTCTAATTCATACTGAAATATTACCTACCATTTTTCTTTATATAATGGGATAGTATGCGATACCATACCTGTTTTATATTGTGGGCATCTTTATCAGTGCACTTCCGCATCACTTTGTATACAGTTAGTACATCATTTTTATGGTAATTGGATCCAATCCATCTTCTCACATGATGTTCATTGCTCTGAATTTGTCTAACATATATTGATCTTTTAAAGAACTTTAATTGCACTGAATTCTAATTATATTCATTTATTTGTGAAGCACCTACTCTGAAAACTTTGTTCTGAGTGAGGATAGACTGATAAGTTAGACATGGTCCTGCACTGAAGGAGCTTGAATTTTGTGGGGAGATGTGAACTATAGCTAGCACTATAAAATTGAATTTTTTTAGGACATTTCTAATTTTAATTAATCTGTTTTTCCCTCAAATACACTAATTCTCAAACCCAGATTTTTATTTTCAAAAATAAACACAAATCTCCATTCGTTACTATGCAACTCTTTATCCTCATGTTCATCTGCCCCATAAAAAAAGAAAGTCTGTTCATAGCTTGTAATGGTTTTGAGATAGGAAGAAATTCTGAGAGTGTATCTAAATTTAGTTCTTCTCCAGGCAAAATGGTGGCAGTTCTAAGGAGATAGATTTATCAAGCTGGAAAACAAATAGTAATATAATTACATTTAATATTATACTGGTTTTCAGAGAATTATCTGAGCCAAACTCAACTTTGACCCTACTGGAACTTACATAGACTCTCACTGGGTCACCAAAAGGTATTTTCTTAGACATCCTAACAAGGTCGTTTTTCTTAGTATACATTTTACCCACGGGCCAGATATCAATACTACATTTCATTTACAACTGGGAGAAGCCCAGAGGCCCAGAATAATTTTTAATGACATTCTCTTTTAAATAGTTCATAAGTCCATAATATATTCAAAAGAAAAAATGGGAACAAAATAAGCTCATTGGACATCACTAAGTGTTGCCAACTCATTACTTTGAAAATTGACAATCAAAATAGAAAGAACAAGGGTGCCTGGCTGGCTCAGTCACTAGAGCATGCGACCCTTTTTTTTTTTTAAGATTTATTTATTTATTTTAGAGAGGGGGTGGGGGGGCTGGAGCAGAGAGAGAGGGAGAGAGAGAATCTCAAGCAGACTCCATGCTGAGGACAGAGCCTGACCTGGGGCTCAACTGCACAACTCTGAGATCATGATCTGAGCAGAAATCAAGAGTCAGACTCTTAACCAACTGAGCCACCCAAGGCACCCCTAGAGCATGCATCTCTTGGTCTCAGGGTCATGCGTTCAAGCCCTACCCTGGGCATAAAGCTTACTTGAATGAATGAATGAATGAATGGGAAAAAACATCAACATATACTATACCTTTCTAGAGTAAATATATTCCAAGGCAATGAAATAGACTTGGGGAAAGAAAGAAAGTTTTTCTACTGAAATAATTCCAGCTAATAGATACAGAAGAAATGATAGAATTCAAATATTACCATTTCATAGCTTTCAGTGAAACCACCAAATCCAGGAAATGGCCATTGTGCTACTTTCCTAGGGCTGCTGTAAGGAAGTCCACAGACTGGGTGGCTTAAAACAACAGAAGTGTATTCCCTCACAGTTCTGAAGGCTGGTGGTCTGAAATGAAGGTGTCAGCAGGGCCGTGCTCCCTTTGCAACTCTGGATAGAATCCTACTTGGCTTCTTCCTCATTTCTGGTGGCAACCCCATCAATCTTTGCGCATTCCTTGGCTTGCACCTGTATTATTCTAGGCTTTGTCTTGTTTTTGTTGTTGTTGTTTTTAACTGGAGCCATGAATCCATTTTTATTGTCAGTTTAAGAAAGAGCAATGCTTTGGAGATCAGCTAGGAAAAAGACCGGTTGGTTGTATTAAAAAATATAAAGTACAAAACAATTAACCAGAAATAAAATAAAAGAATTTTTTTTAGGGGCGCCTGGGTGGTTCAGCCAGTTAAGCATCTTCCTTCTACTCAGGTTGTAAGCCCAGGGTCCTGGGATCAAGCCCCACATTGGGTTCTCTGCTCAGCAGGGAGTCTGCTTCTCCCTCTCCTTCTGCTGCTCCCTCTGGTTGTGCTCTCTCTCTCTCTCAATAAATAAATAAAATCTCTTTAAAAAATATATTTTTTAAAGAGATTTTATTTATTTATTTGACAGAGACCACCAGAGCCATCCAGGCACCCCTAAAAGAATATTTAAAAGGCTTTTCTGTTAAGTTCTAGGGCTTAGAAAATGAAATAAAAATACAACTCCTTATACCTAAGAAACAGGATTATAAAAAGATGTGCCTAGGATGTTGGGGAGAGCGTGGTGGGAGAAAGCATCCTTGCTGGCTCCTCATGTGTGCAGCCCAGAATCCAGGCGGAGGTGTCCTCACCCACCACCTAGATCACTGGGGCCAGATCAATCCTGTTTCCTCTGAGTGAGGGCAACTGGAAAGAGGTGCCCCACTGTTTGAGGGGTTAAAGTCTCTGACTTTACATGACATTTTCTTCTTTTTAGCAGGACACCAGTCATACTGGATTTAAGCCCACCCTAATGACTTCATCTTTAACTTGATTATATCTGCAAAAATCCTATTCACAAATGAGATTACATTCATAGGTACCAGAGGTTAGAATTTCAACATATCTTTTGTGAGGACACAATTCAATGTATAATAGTCAATAATAGATGATAAAACAATTAAATAAAATGTTGATGGGAAACTTTACCTTGAAAGAGAATATCATCACCTGAAACCACTGATTTATTAGTATCACTAAACACTAAACAACCAAAGATTATGTATCATGTGACATGATAAGATATAAATACATGAGACCACTATAACATATTCTTCCAAAAGAAATAAAAAGTAAATTGATGTGGAAATTAATCTGCCTTTAGTTCCACCTCCCCCAACACATAGAGTACTGGAGATAGAGAAACAAGTTAACCTGTACCACGAGGATGCATTGGCCAGATCCAGAATATGGGACTTTCGATGGAACCATTACCTTCTTTCTTCAACAAGCAAAGACATGGGGGGAAAAAAGAAAAGGGAAGTGCTTGGGGGCAGGAGAGAGAGCGCTAAAAGAAAACTGAAATTTAAGAATGAAAAAACAAAAAAGACCACATTTGGAAACCAAATCAATAAACAGAGCAAATGTTTAGAAAACGGAAATTATGATAATCAAAGCAGTTTTAATATGTACTGAATATTAGATACTATTAAGGATATTTTGTTAATTCTATTAAATCTTAATATGAAACAATGTTGCTTTATGAGAGGCATTCTGAAGTATTTAGTGCTTAACTCATAGGCTATATAATATGTACCTTAAAATGCTCCACACAGTGAGCACTCCTTGGTGAATGAATGAATGAATGAATGAATGAGGGTTGCTATGGCCTTCACCTGTGGATTAGGTCTCCCTGTTTCAAATGTCAAGAGTTGCCCATCCAGGTGAGATCTAAAGATTAACTTTTACAGAAACTGGCATTTCAGAAACAGGCTCAATTCCTGGAAATGTCTTCGCTCTTTTGACCATTTTCTGCCACTTTCACTACACTAATTTAAGGATGAGCACCAGGCAAAGGGCAGCCATTTCCTGAGCACCTACTATGAATCAGGCACTGTGATGACACATTAAATCTACTGTCTTGGTTAATCCCTAAAACACTCATAGGAGGCAAGTGTCATTTTCATCTTCATTTTACAAGCGAGGAAAGTGAGGCTTTGGCAAAATGAAGCGACTTTCCCAGGGTCACAAAGCTAGTCGCTGGCAGAGCCACTGTTTGAACAGAGTTCTGTCTCCCTCTAACACTTGTAATTGTAAGAATGGTGCAGTAGGACAAACTACGAGGGCTTCATAATCAATAGTATGCTTCACCTACATAGGAATAAAACCATAACACAAAAAAGGGCACCTGGGTAGTTCAGGTGGTTAAGGATCTGCCTTCTGCTCAGGTCATGATCTCAGGGTCCTGGGACTGAGCCCCGCATCAGGCTCCCTGCTCAGCGGGGAGTCTGCTTCTCCCTCTCTTTCTGTCCCTCCCCCCCGCTCATGTGCTCACTCTCTCTCTCTCTCTCTGGCAAATAAATAAAATCTTTAAAGAAAAAAACCCATAACACAAAAAAGTGTTTTATTATATAAGAAAGTGTTAGGAGACTTTCAGTAAAATTCAGGAAATAGAATACACACATTATCTCCTCTGCCTCCCAAAACCTCACTATGTCGATATTAAAGGGATTTTAAAAGAAAAAGGCATAAACTCATAAGGACAAAGAATAGAAGAGAAAATGAAAATAAAATTTGGAGATTTGTAAAACAGACTAAGTGGTCATTGATTTAGCTAGCAGACCTGGGAAGCAGAAACTTAATCTGTCAGGAGGGTGACCCAAGAAGCAATTCATTCAACGTCAGAACCCAAAAGGCCCAGCGGTTTGTCACATTAGAGACTTCTGGGACTGTGAAGTAAGGATGGGACTAAAAACCTGAAAATTGGTGTCATCTGTTTCATGAGCAGTTAAAAGCACAGATTTCCTCCCCTCCTCTGCACAGAAGGCCAGTGAGGATAATATGGAGGCCAAGGCAGGGAGCATCTACCAAAAATGGGAGGATTAAGAGAAAGTTTACATCCCACAACCTGAGACCCCAGCCTTCCTCCCCGACTTGAGCCCAGAATGTTGACACCCAAATTATACCCTATGGGCATGATATAACAAAAGACTTCTGCAAGAAATCTGACTAGCCAAAGAGGAAATACCTAACAATACTGATACTGGGTTATCCTAAAGAAATAGCCAGTAAAGTCACCTTACAGCAAAGCTCACAGTTGACAACCCTCACTCTCACACCAGCTTTTCGTGCCTTCTTCTTAAAAATGATCAGACTTGCATGATTCCAACTATATGAAATTCTGGAAAAGGCAAAACCCATGGAGACAGTAAAAAGATCAGGGGTTGCCTTGGGTCAGAGAGAGGGAGGGATGAAGAGGTGGGGGATGTTAACAATGGGGGAAGCTGTGAGTGTGTGTGGCAGGGAGTGTATGGGAAACCTCTGTACCTTCCCCTCAATTTTGCTGTGAACCTAAAACTGCTCTTTAAAAATAGTCTTTTTAAAAGGGAAGCTCTTTGTATTATTATTCTTACAAGTGTTTCAAAAGCTTATAATTTTATCAAAATAAAGTTACCCACACCATGAAACCATAGCGCTCCCTCTGTGCATGCACAGAGAAAAGGCCATGTGAGCACTCTTCCAGAAGGGGCTGTCTGCGCCCCAAACAGATGTATGTGGAATTGATGGAAGGAGTCAAGTGATAGAAGGAACTGTGGTCTAAGAAGACTTCAGATCCTGCTTGCCAGTCTTTAAAGTGATTTTGATGCCCCTCCCCCTCTCTGGAAATGCTCATATTTCAAAGTCTTTTTGTCTATAACCTGGTACAAGAGAGAATTTCCAGATAGTTAAAAAAAAAAAAAAAAAGGCCCTGATACCTATTGTAAAAGCAAGTTTCAGAATATAGACATTTTGGTTCTGATTTGGCAGAACAAGTATGCTGAAAGCAACAGCATAAAAAAGGCGAGCAACAACCTCAAAAGCCAGCAGTGGGGAAGTGATTAAATATATCGTGTTACATCTGCAGCCTGAAATAGAGGTATGAAATAGATATTTATAAAGATTATTTATTTTCATGATTAAATGTCTATAATAGCAATATTGAGTAAAATAAGGTACAGAGAAACCCACACAGGGGGTGTAGATGTGGAGTACTCTTAGTACATTATCTGTATGCATCATAGTAGTTTCTAAGAGTTTAAGATAACAAGATCTGTCTTTCTTTTTTTTTTTTTAAAGATTTTATTTATTTATTTGACAGAGAGAGACACAGTGAGAGAAGGAACACAAGCAGGGGGAGTGGCAGAGGGAGAAGCAGGCTTCCTGCCGAGCAGGGAGCCCAATGTGGGGCTCGATCCCAGGACCCTGGGATCATGACCTGAGCCGAAGGCAGATGCTCAACGACTGAGCCACCCGGGCGCCCCCAAGATTTGTCTTTCAATGAATGCAAAGTATTTAACACATAACAAATACTCTGTCAATACTATTAAAATAAGGACCAGGTGAAAATAAGCCAAAATGTTAACAATGACTATTTCTTCGTGGTGAGATGATGAGCTTGCTTTCTCGTATATGGGGTTTGCTCTTCCTCTTCTTCTTCTTCTTCTTCTCTTCCTTCTCCTTCCTGTTTTCTATAATGATCATCCATAATCTTTTTTTTTTTTAATCAGGAGAAAAAATAAATTTTCTTCTCCAGGCCATGCTGTTTTTACCTGAAGGCTAAAGGACCACTAACTGACCAGACATAATGTTCCATCGTAGGCATCCAGAGAAAGTCCTATGATTGAACAAACAGACGTGATTTCACCAGCAGCAAGAGCATTTATGTCCAAAGCACAATTGTTCCCTTTTGAAGACTGAGAGGCTTGACATATATAGAGTAGAATGAGGCAGGTTAAAAAATTACATGAACCTGAAGTTTCTCAAAGAGCACAAGGAAGACTGCATAAATCCTTGACAAAAGTGGTCATTAAGATATGCATTAAATCCAGTTCAGAAACATGTGTTTAGCTTGGTTGGGGACTGACACTAAAGGAAAAGGAAAAGGTGACTTGGTTATTAATAAACATATTTCTTGGGGTACCTGGGTGGCTCAGTTGGTTGAGCATCTGACTCTTGGTTTCAGCTTAGGTCATGAACTCAGGGTCCTGGGATGGAGCTCCGCACAGAGTCGGCTTGAAATTCTCTCTCTCCCCCTCTCTCTGTCCCTCCTCTTGCTCTCTCTCTCTCTCTCCCCCTCTCTCAAATAAATATATAAATAAAATCTTTAAAAAAATAATTCTTCCTATAAACAAACAAACAAACAAAGATGTTTCTTATTTAAGAAAGAAAGCTGAGAAAGCTTTTGGTAGGCCAAAGTATCACACCACCCTGTGGAAGTTCTCCAGGCTTGAATCTGGGCACCCCCATATGGGTAGATTGAAAAGTTTTAACAAGCTCCTGAAGCGGGACCCTGGGTTCTGGGTCAACATGAATGCTCGGGTCTGAGGCTCTGTCAGCACTAAAAAGTCCCATTTCAAATTATACATTCTCCTCTCTACCTACTTCAATGATAGAGGCTACAAGGGTTTTCACACTTGGGAAGAACTCTTTCAGAAAGATCACACACAAAAGTCCCTCAGAATTATCCATCTGTTACAGACTGAATTGTGTCCCTCAAAATTCATATGGTGAAACCCTAACCCATAATGTGACTATTTTTGAAGATAGGGTCTTCAAGATAATTAAAGTTAATAAGGTCACAACGGTGGGTCCTAATTCAATTGGACCGGTCCTTACCGAAAGAGGAAGAGAAACCAGAGCACCGTCTCCGAGCATGCGCAGAAAAAAGGCTTTGTAGGCACTCAGCAAGAAGGTGCGGTCGGCCAGCTTGGAGGTGAGCTCTTAACAGAAACCCATACTGACAGCACCTTGAGATCTGGGACTTTCAGCCTCCAGTACTGTGAGAAAATGAATGTCTGTTGTTTAAGCCTCCCCAGTCTGTGATACCTTATTATGGCAGCCCAAGCCAACTAACCTATCATCCTTTCTTTTTTTTCTTTTTCTTTTTTTTAAGATTTTATTTATTTGACAGAGAGAGACACAGCGAGAGAGGGAACACAAGCAGGGGCAGTGGGAGAGGGAGAAGCAGGCTTTGCGCCGAGCAGGGAGCCCGATGTGGGGCTCAATCCCAGGACCCTGGGATCATGACCTGAGCCGAAGGCAGACGCTTAACGACTGAGCCACCCAGGCGCCCCTCATCCTTTCTTTTTAACCCACAAAAATTTCACATTACATAGTAAGGAAATAGATTCTACAATAGTCAGACTTAACAAATGTTGAGCTTGCACTTCTTAATTCCCTTCCCATAAAAATAAAGCTAAAAGGATATTTTCCTCTAATGTGGATCTTTTATAACACTTGATGGTTCACTTTATTCTGACTTTACTCTGAGGAATTGGATATATAAGAAGCAAAATAACTTCCTCTGATTACCAAATAAATGCATAATGAAAATATGCAAAAACCATCGAGGTCTACACGAAGCCATCCTAGATATCATTATTGCTCCCTTCAAGCCTGCTTAGGTTCAAATTAGAGAAAAAGAATGGGAAATTTCTTTAAGTTGTTTAGCCGTGATGCTTAGAAACACAGAAGGGATCATGGAGATTTTATCTTTGACACTAACAGAAAAGAACTTCCGTTGGAAAGCAAAATGCTTTTATGCTTCAATGCTAAAATGATCAGAGGGTCACTCTAAAATTTACTTCTGAAAAAGTGTCAGATTTTTAGTGACCTCATGGGAGCCAGATTTTGCTTAATTAGAAGCTCATCTATGAGCAGACATCTGAAAGTTCAGTGAGGAAACATAACAACTTTTTGGACAGGTTTCTCTTCATCTGCAGTCTGACAGAGAAGTCAGACAGTATTGGGATCCATCCCTTTTTCTTAAGATACAAAAGTCCAGCTTTTGCCACAATACACATTCAGTGAGCTGGTGACTTCTGAAGGACACGCTTTTGTTGGCCTCCTTTATTGATTTGCTTGACCCCAGAAATACGCAATAAATAGCATTCTGTTCAACTTTAAAAGAGAAACAAGACTCCCAACATTGTCCATCCAGTCTAAATCCTTCACTGATTAAAAGAAAGAAAGAGGGGCCCCTGGGTGGCTCAGTCATTAAGCGTCTGCCTTCGGCTCAGGTCATGGTCCCGGGGTCCTGGGATCGAGCCTCACATCAGGCTCTCTGCTCAGAGGGGAGTCTGCTTCTCCCTCTCCCACTGCCCCTGCTTGTGTTCCCTCTCTCGCTGTGTCTCTCTGTCAAATAAATAAATTAAAAAATCTTTAAAAAAAAAGAAAGAAAGAAGCAACAACAAAAGAAAAACCACAAAAACAGTAAGCAGCAAGCCAAAGGCAAGACCATTATAAATAAAATGATCTACTTCAGAAAGGAGGCCTGGTGTTTGCCACCTAATTTAAAAAATTGTCATCCATTGAGCTAATAATCGGATCATGTCTTTATATGGTACATAAAAGGGGGAACCAGGAAGACCATCAGCGACAGAGCAAGAAGTGCTCATATATTGGAGGAGAGGGGGTCCTTGATCTCCTCCCCTTGACCCACTGTGACCTCAGCTTGCTACCCTGATTTTGCTGACAGTAATGTTTGTAGTATAACAGATGTCCTTCCAATTAAGAGCAATAAATCTAGACCTATTTAAGTGATTCTTCTCACTACTTGGCATTATATTTTTTTTACTGGTATATTGCTCTGGAGCTCAAACCAGAATCAAAGCCATGAAAGGCAGGGTTTGTATCTGTCACCTCCATTTCCTCAATATTTGATGAATAAATAAATTAATGAATGAAATACAAGGGGTTGAGACTGCTGTAGTTGCTTTCAGAAAGCCCCTAAGGATGAAATGAGAACTTAAGTGATCTAAAGGGAGAAAAATGGAACAACTACTATAATCAGAACATTACCACTTGATCATTAGGCAAGAGGTGGGAGAAGCCATCTGGTATAAAACAGGGAGATCTTGTTGGGAACTATCAAAGGACAGTGCATTCCATAATCGATGACTATGTATATAAGCCATAATATCAATACAATGGGGAACTATGTAACCATTTTAAAAATCAGAGCACAGAATATATTTTAAAGGAGAAAACAGTGACAGTATTTATATTAGGGGAAGATAGCAGGTAGCAAACGCATAGCGTAGCTCCATTTATTTAATAATCTGAAATCCCACACGACTATACACTCAGCAATTATTAGATTATTTTGGTAGGATTAGATTTCTTTGCATTTATTGCTGCTTTTATAGGTGTCCACAATGGATATGTATTCATTCATAATTAGAAATTGCTCAAAAAAAAAAAAAGAAAAAAAGAAAAATTGCTCAGTGGCTTTCAAGAAGAAAGACTTTGCCTCAGCCTGAAGCACATAAATAGATCACAGGACTAAATTTACTGCCCTCATATTCCTGTCATCTACCCTTTGGATACAGCATGGGTAAATGCAAGCAATTTTCTTTTTAGAAACAGGACTTTTTAAGAAAACAAACAAAAATAAGTCTACCTCTGTTTTGTGTGGGTCTCAGCCTATCAATAGTAATGCTAGCAATGCCTGGGGGCACTCACCTGGACTCCAGTGAGCTTCCCACAGACACTTTTCCAAACCAGTGTTACCACTGGACTGACCCTTGTGGTTCTTATTATGATAGCAAGACGCCCTTCAGCAACAACCATCCGGAAACTTTGAAAAAAAATAAAGGTTTATTATTTACAAGACCTGGAAATTACACAGCATGCCTGGGGCCACACAGCGAGGTCTCAGGGAGGAGTGGAAGGCGGAGAGGGAGGGAGAGTGAGCACAGGAGAGTGCCAAACATTCTGTTTTTATTGGGGTTGAAGGTGGGGGCCTAGGGTTTCAAGGGCTCTCTCTTTATTGGAGAATTTAAAACATAACAGGGGGAGTTTAAAGTGCAGGGAAGGGAAAAGACAAGTGGCCGAAATGGTCAGTCACCAAAATCAACCAAGATCTCTAAAACCAAGGAGCCTTGGTGCGGGGAGGTGGCCTGGCTTTTTACTGAATCATGTAGCTGGCGTGTGTTTATGAGAAATAGTCATTTTTGAAGTGGACGCCACTTTGAAATGGATGCCTGGGCAATCAAAGCTGAAATCAGGCACTTGCATCACAACAAACAAACCTAATCAGTCAAACTCCCTGGGACCCGCCCAATAGAGACAGGGCTCTTGCAACTATCCTCAGACCCTGATCCTTTTTTCTCTCTTTGGATTTCCTTTTTTTTTTTTAATGTTATGTTAATCACCATATATTACATCATTAGTTTTTGATGCAGTGTTCCATGATTCATTGCGTATAACACCCAGTGCTCCATTCAATACATGCCCTCCTTAATACCCATCACCAGGCTAACCCATCCCCCCGCCCCCCTCCCCTCTAGAACCCTGTTTGTTTCTCAGAGTCCATAGTCTCTCATGGTTCGTCTCCCCCACCGATTCCCCCCCTTCATTTCTCCCTTCCTACTATCTTCTTTTTTTTTTTTTTTTAACATATAATGTATTATTTTTTTCAGAGGTACAGGTCTGTGATTCAACAGTCTTACACAATTCACAGTGCAGAGTTTCACCTCCCCATTTGTCCATCACAGATCTCTGTGCTTCTTGCAAGTGCAAAGGGAAGGCTCCTGTCCTATCTGAATCTACCCAGACTCAAACTGAAAACTCAACATCTCCTGACAGCTGCAGGCTTAACAATGCCTGCAGAGTAGCATTGTCTCAAGAACAAAGTGGTAATCCCAGAAGTCAGATGCACTGGGAGGGGTTGGGGAGAAGTTCCTGGAGGATGTCCCCTCAAGCTAAACATAAGAGTTACCTGGGGAGCTAGGTAAATAACAAGTTTCCACAACCTGGCTTCCAAGGTTTTTTGGGGGGAGGTCATTTTTAATGAGTACATTGACTAGATTTCTAAGGCAATCCTGCTGCAGGTGGGATCACACTCAGAGAGACCGTGCTCTCAGACTTTATCTAATGACACTGGGGCAGACGGTTAGGTTAGGCCAACGGAAGCACTTCAAAGTTTACCCCATCTGTGATTGAACTGAAGTCAAGAGGTTTGCCTCTAGCTAGCTGTAAACAAGTTGAAGTGATAAAGTAGATTTTCTGAGCACTTGGGATTTAGATCTCAATTTCTCCTTTTAGGAATGTGACAGTGCTCTCACCTGGGGACTTTAGGCAATGCGGTTCTGCATTTATAGTTTATTTTGCTCAGTAATTATTCGCAAAGTGTTTTGCAGGGTATATTTGGTCTTCCCAGCTTGATCGTAAACTCCTAGGGTAGTTGAAAGGCTTTCAAAATATTTCTAAATGACATGGAAAAGAAGAAACTGTGCTTAGTGCAGTGTTGTTGACAAAAGTGCATTCAAGGTCATTAGGTGTATATTTTCTCTATACCTCCTTTAGTTCTAAATCTGGAGTATGCTTCCTTTTAAATTGGAGACCAGGAGTAGGAATATGAGGTAGAGAACATAAACTTTTTAAAAGTAAAGAAAGCTTACATTTTGTAATCAGAGGAAATTTTGTTTTAATGCAGTGGTGCTTAAAATGCAGTCCATAACCCCGCAGAATTAAAAAGGAAAGTGATATTGTCAAAAATGCAAATTCTCTTGGGGCGCCTGGGTGGCTTGGTTAAGCGTCTGCCTTCAGCTCAGGTCGTGATCCCAGGGTCCTGGGATTGAGCTCCCACATCAGGCTCCCTGCTCAGTGGGGAGCCTGCTTCTCCCTCTCCTGCTTGTGCTTTATCTCAAATAAATAAAATCTCAAAAAAAAAAAATCTTCCCCCAAAAATGCAAATTCTCAGGCTCCTCCCAAACCTACTGAATCGGGCCCAGTGGCAGGGAGCCCCATCTGAGTCAGCTCAGGCTACTATAACAAAATACCATAAACTGAAGGGGCCTGGGGGGGGGTGCTTAAACAAAAAATATTTATTTCTCACAGTTCTGGAGGCTATAATGTCCAATATCAAGGTGCTGGCAGATTCAGTTCTTGGTGAGGACATTTTTCCAGGTTTGAAGAAATGTGTCTCTTTGCTGTGTGCTCACATGGCCTTTCCTAGGTGCTCTCTCTCTTCCTCTTCTTATAAAGGCACTATTCCCATTACCAGGGTCCCAACCTCAAAATAATCTTAATCTAATTACCTCTCAAAGGCCCACCTCCAATTCCATCACACGGGGTGTTAGGGTTTCAACAAGTGGATTTGAAGAGGACACCTTCAGTCCATAACACACTGAAATGTACATTTAAGACTGGGGTTGGAAAGGATTAGGGAATCTGTTCTGTGGATTTTAGAAACCAAAAAACTAAACAAACAAAAAAAACCTTGAAGACTATAAAATAGCAAAACTACCATGTGATCAACGTGTGCAATCTCCTTGCTAGAAAACTCAGAAAGTGTCAGATGCGCATGAAGAGAGATCCCCCTATATATCTATGAAACAAGTAAAAGAAATACACAGAAACGACCAAAAATATTTCTGCTGCATTTTACAAAGTGTTTTGTCTCACTTGATCTCAGTGGAGTCTCCTCACTTCCCTGAGATGAAGATTAAGTCCTATTATTTTCCTATATTACAGCTAAAGATTCTAAGTTCAGAGATGACCTGGGGACAAGCCACATGGATACCCAGAGGTGCCTAAATTCTATATTCACTTCCCTCCACCAAAAAGTGTTTCCTTATTTTATTATAACAAGTGAATTCCCCTGTTCCTTCACCCTGCTTTGCAGGGATTGGGGTAAATGTTACCTTCCAGAGCTCCTTGCTAGTTTGTTTATTGTCTTTAGACCTTTATCTTCATTCACAAATTAACAGCTTGTCCTCATATTAACCAGACGGATGGCTGCACCTGATTAATTGCAGTTGTAAGATGGGTAAGTAGATTAAAGAACACAGCGGCTGGAGTGCTCACTTCTGGCCAGACATAATTAAGAAAGGAGTGAGCAAGTTCTACTGGGGCTTCCATGAGGGAAAGGCTCAGTGGACTGATTTCCTGGAACTGCTTCAATTGCTAAATTATGAGAAGTACTTGCTGCCCGCACTGGGAGAATGTTGAAATCCTGCTGCTGAGAGGGCACAAATCCTGCTTTTTCCCTAAGATGTTCAGCATTTAAATCAATGTTTCTCAGAGTGTGTTGTTTGACCACCTGTCTCAGAATCAGGTGGATGTTTATTAAAAATGCATACTTCTGCTCCTACCCAGGACCCACTAATTTGGGGGGGGTAGGAGGGGTTGGCGGTGGAGATCAGCAATCTGCATTGTTAACAATCTACCTCTGAAACCACTGACTTACTGATATCTTCAAATGTGTAGAATTTCCAGTCACCAAAAGGACTGCACAGATCCACACTTCGTGAACAATAAAGAGCCCTCGGTTACCAAAAACTCCAGCAACTGAATCTCCAAAACCCCCAAAGATCTGGCAAAGCAGAGAGTCTATGCCAGAATCCAAGCTTTTGCCTCAGAAGTCTCCTGATAGCCTTGTTAGAGATGCCAATTCTAGGCCTCAGAAACTCTGGGGATGGAGTACCCTCCGGATGAGTGGAGGCATGCTAACATTTGAGGATTACTGCTCTAGACCCGTGCTGCTCAAACTTCAGTGAGCACATGAATTATCTGGGGATCTTGTTAAAATGCAAATTCTGTTCCTGTAGGTTTGGGAACTAATAATCTCCCAAGTGATATTGATGCTAGCAAAACTCTAGGTAACTTTTTATCTAATGTCATGAGAGAAAATTCATTATGTACAAAAAAAAAAAAGGTCAGAAGCAGGTCCCTTGGCCTGGGCTGAGATGGTTGATTAATCAGCACACTCCAGGCATAGAAAGGGGAGGTGCTAAATCACCATCCATTGGCTTTGAGTTTTGAATACTGAGGATGCATGTGTACTGATTGGCTTACATGTCATCCTCCAAAACCTTGATAATTAAGTTCACCAGTTTTTATGTGGCTGGGAAAGGAAGCCAAAAATAGCTGTGCAGGAATCAAACTCTGCTTTGCCCCAACTTTCAAACAGCTAATAGGCTCCAATAAAGTGTACTAACCCTCTCTAGGGTGACACTGTGTTGTGTAGCCAGTTCTGTCAGGACCTTGGGGAGTGGCACCAGCCCAAGTCACTTCAATGGACCTCGATGTCCTCCGTTTATAAGGTGAGGGGTTTGGGGTCTCTTCCTACCCTTAAAAGTCTATGATTCTATGACCCATTTAATTCTTTATACTGACTATATTCGCTGTATTGTTTCTGGTGCCCGAAGACCGCCACTGCCTACCCTTTGTACTTACAAGTTCACTGAAAGCAAAGGCGTTTTTTTTTCCTTGGAGTCAGCCTCTCTTGCTGATCCAGGGATCACAAGCTTTGGCAACATGTGTATGAATTGGGATGCCACACGGTTCTTGTGTTTGTACGTTTCACCTTTACCTTGGTATGTTTTAAATTATTCAGCCTTGGTATTCCATCACGCCAAAATTCCTAATTTGGAAAATGGTCACATACAGGATTAGTTTGCTGGGCTGTCAAGGGTTTACTAAGTAGCCCATGTCCGCTGAGATGAGGTATGTATAAATTAGAGAGTGAGGATTTGCTTCTAATAGGGGCCTACCAGAATAATTTGTGCAATAAAGACTTCGAATAGCTAGTAGGTTTATAGAATTCCTCTAGTGTAATTAGGAGAGGCATTGTTGTGTAATGAAGAAAATTAATTAGAACTAAATGTTTAGGGAATGTGTAGTTAGGTAACCAAAGGCATATCTGCAGCCTAATTGTTTTTTGGCAGCTGGAGGCATTTTATACCCTTTCAGGGTATTTAGTTAATAGATACTTTAACATGCCCTACTGTTTGCTTTTTCTTAAATTTAAACTACTCCCATCTAAAAAAACAGTTCATCAAAGGCTTAAACCAAGTATGTATCCCATTGGAAAAATGCCTCAGTCATCTGGTTCATTAGATCATACTGTCTGTCAAATGTTAATTATTTTCAGAGGAAGTCCATATTGAGGCTAATTGGTATGCCTTCCTGTACCACATAATTAGAGAGTTTTACTGTATGTTTATAAAACACAAACACTAAAACATTTTCTAATATTTTGCCAATATTTCTCCTAACCTATACTCAAATCTCAAGTATTCTGCTTCAAGTCTTCTCTGGTACAAGGTAGAGTTTTTGAAAATATAGTAAATTTTAACATAAGCTGGACTGCTTATCCAGTTGGTTATTTTTATAATATGCATAAAATTTTGAAGTCAAGCAGATGTAGATTCAAATCCTGGCTCTGTCATTTACTATATGAAAATTATTTAAACTACCTAAAGCTTTATGGGGCTGTTGTGAAAATTAACAAAATAAGTATACTTTATTAAATTATGGCATTTTTGGTTTCAGATGAGAAAAACCTAACATAAAATAACTTAAAATGACAACAAAAGAGGAGAAATAACTTTTATTTAGAATTTTAATTTCCAAAAGAATTACAAAAACACTACTCAATTTCCATATACCTTTCACCCAGCTTCCCCAAAATATAAACAAATTAACTACCATAAACTTTTTTTTTTTAGGATTTTATTTATTTATTTGAGAGAGAGAGCATGCATGAGCAGGGTTGGGGGGGGTGGTTAGAGGGAGAGGAAGAAGCAGACTCCCCACTGAGCAGGGAGCCCGATGTGGGACTTGATCCCAGGACCTGGAGATCATGACCTCAGTTGAAGGCAGACACTTAACAGACTGAGTCACCCAAGCACCCCTGCCATAAACTACTAAAACCAGGAAATTAATATTGATAAAAATACCTTAATCTACAAACCTGAATCAAAGTTTGACAATTGTCTTTTTCTGGTCCAGGATCCCATGTTGCTTTGAGGCTTCATATCTCCTTGGTCTCCACCAATCTGGGAAAGTTCCTCAGTCTTCTTTATCCTTCTTGACTTTGACAAGTTTGAAAAATACTAGCCAGTTATTTAAAATAAGTCCCTTGGGGCACCTGGGTGGCTCAGTCATTAAGCATCTGCCTTCGGCTCAGGTCATGATCTCAGGGTCCTGGGATCCAGCCCCGCATCGGGCTCCCTGCTTGGCGGGGAGCCTGCTTCTCCCTCTTCCACTCCCCCTGCTTGTGTTCCCTCTCTTGCTGTGTCTCTCTCTATCAAATGAATAAATAAAATCTTTAAAATAAATGAATAAAATAAAATAAGTCCCTCAACTTGAATTTGTCTCAGATTTTCTCATTATTTAGATTCAGGTTATGCATTTTTGATAAGAATACCACAGAAGTGACATTGTGTCCTTCTTAGGGCATCATATCAGAAGCCACATGTCAATGTCTCATTGCTGTGATATTAACTTTGATTACTTGTCAAGGTAGTATCTACAAGGTTTCTCCACTGTAGAGTTACTAGTTTCTCCTTTGTAAATAAGTATTTTGTAAGGTGGTATCTTGGGATGGTGCAAATAGACTTTTCTCATCATACTTTCATTCACTCATTTTAGCATCCACCAATGATTATTGCGGGCAACAATTATTACTGTGGTGTTTGGCAAATGGTAAGCTTCTGTTTCCACCATGCATCTTACACTTATCAACCAGATTTCTACTGTTAAGGAAAAGCTGTCCCATTTCCCTGATTTATTTGTTATTCCATGATTTATGTAAATCGGTATGGACTCACATATTTATTACATGTCAAATATTCTATTATTATTATGCTAAAATTGTCCCAGATGTGGCTCTTAGGAGAGTCTTCACATTGGTTCCTGTGTCCTTCTGACATGCCCCCGTTATTTTTGATCACTTCCTTATTTTCTGGCACCTATGCACACCTCATAATTCCAGCCCTGAATATGCCATTGCTCCAAAGAGTCTCATGTCATTGGAAAGTTCAAGGCAATGAAGCTGGCTTCGAGCACAGCTGAATCAAAGGGTTCAACTGATGTCATTAGGAATTCCAATATTTCTCTCAAACTTTTGGCTCTGCTTTTCTCAAGTTCATTCCTAGACTACAATGTAGCCTATACCTGGTGGCTAATCTTTACCCTCACAACTATTTTTCCTAGGTAAAAAGAGAGAACTCTTGATAGTCACAGCAAAAATCCCACGAAGAGGTTAAAGTAACACAAACTGGGTCATATGCCCATTTCTGATCCAATCCCTTTGGCCAAGGAAATGGAGTTCTCTGCCTACGTACTGATCAAATGACCCTTCCTTGCCAGGCAGGGAGGAGGAAGGAGTCTAGTCTCAGGAGAACCACATGCAGTGGGTTTTCCCAAAGTAAAGTGGACTCTAATATGATACAGATGGGCTTCTACTACACACCACAACTACAAAGCTCTTTGCTTAGTACAGCACATAGTGAATATTATACAGTGCCTTTTCCAAAAACTCACTCTTCTGCCTCATTTCGTCACTTCCATCCCCAAACAGGCGAATCTGAGATGAGATAAAATTCATATAAATCAAATTGGTTACCTGTTGGCAGTGCTGGCCAAAGATTTTCAAAGTGAAAAGAGGAGTATGATGTTACACTGTGGCGGTCTAAACCCTCTATCTATCTATCTACAACAAAAAGCTACCTGGAATGGCTGAGTACTATTCCAGTTAACATTGTGGGTGGGTGTGCACATATACATACGATTGCATTTATGTATATGACATTCAGATCCACAGTTTTCAAAGATGTAGAGGTAGTGTGGCAGAACAGCATTACTAGGCCTTTGGATACAAGCAGACCTCAGTTCCAACTCTGCCACCTGCTGTATGATATTGAGTGAGTTACTGAGTCTCCCTGAGCTTTTCTCATCTGTAAAATGGAGTAATACATACCTCATGTGATGTTAGAATTCAATGACAAAATGCACATAAAGCACTGAGCACACAGTTAAGAGCACAAGAAAAATTTAGAATAAAATATAGGTAAAAATAAATGAAATATATAGAATATATATATAGGAAAAAAACTAGCATGAATTTTATCTTTCTTCAACAATAATACCAGCATCTTAGAATTTCTAAAACATCATTATAAACATCAGCTATTATTGAATAAAAATGTGAAAATTACCAGTTAAAATTTGCTGAGCATGTTATATCTCCTTTTATGTTGCCCTAAAACAAGCAAACAAAAAAAAACAGCAAAAACTAGAGTGAGGAAAAAGAAACAAGAGAGTGAAAAGGCAAACTGTAGAATGGGAGAAAATATTTATAAACCATATGCCAGATAAGGATTTTGCTTCCAAAATATATAAGGAGCTCATATAACTCAACAGCAAAAAAAACTTAAAACTCAACTCAAAAATAGGCCAAAGACTTATATAGTCATTTCTCCAAAGAAATAGCCAACAGGTATATGAAAAGATGCTCGATGTCACTAATAATCAGAGAAATGCAAATCAAAACCATAATGAGATCACCTCCCACCTGTTAGGGTGACCATCAGACTAACAAAAATAAGTGTTGGCAAGGATGTGGAGAAATTAGAACATTGTTGTTGGAATGTAAAATGGTGTAGTCACTATGCAAAACAGTATGGAGATTCCTCAAAAAATTAATGGATTTATCCGTAAGAATGAAATGAGGATCTGGAAGGGATTATCTGCACTCCCATATTCAATGAAGCATTATTCACAATAGGCAAGATATGGAAATATTCTAAGCTTCTGTCAATGGATAAATAAAGAAGACGTGGTATATACATGCCATGGAATAGTATTTAGCTTTAAAAAAGAAGGGGCAAACAGGCTCTGCTGTCCTGCCGGCGGCTTCCTCACTTTGTATTCAATAAGCTTCTATTTCTTTTGTTCTGCCTTGGGTGAATTCTTTCACTGCCCACACTGCCAGCTTCTAACCAAAGGATCACCCCATATTTGGTGGCCCCCATCTGATCAGGAGACACCCCACTTGGTGGCCCATATGGGAGCCTTTGTGGCCTCCCCCACCCCAGTTTGGTGGACCCCACACTAGGAGCCTTTGCCAGCCCATGGCTCTCCCCAGATTCTCCGGGAATTTCTCAGGACTTCCACTCTAGGACTCCTTGGGGGACTGACGACCTCCAGCCAAGGTTCCTCCTCAGTGAGGGCCCGAAGCCCCTGGGGGCACCCGCCAGACCTATCTTGCCCGAAAGGGTGAAGGCTATCCCTTTTTGCCCTTCGGAGGGATCCTTCCCTCCCTCCCTCCTCTCCTTTCTCTTTTCAGCCCTTCAGCAGCCTATCCCCTTTAAAAATAAATAAATAAACAAAAACAAAAATAAAAAATAAATAAATAGGAAGGAAATCCTGCAATATGAAACAGATGAACCTTGAAGACATTATGCTAAATAAAATAAGCCAGTCACAGGACAAATACTGCATGATTCCACTTGTATGAGGTATCTAAAATAGTCAAACTCCTAGAAGCAGAATAAACGGGTAGGTGCCAGGACTGGGAATGAAAGGGTGCAGCGGGGATGGGGAATTGCTAATCAATAGGCATAAAGTCTCCATTATGCAAAATCGGTACATTCTAGAGATCTGCTGTACAACCATTGTGCAACATTAACAATAATGTATTGTACACTTACAACTTTATCAAGAAGGTAGATCTCATGCTAAGTGTTCTTACCACAATAAAATAAAATTATAAACCTACAGTGACTGAGGAAGCCAAAGCCCCACTTTCAAATGTGGAGAGAGCAGTGGGGTAGGAATTACATCTACTGTTACTAGTGGCCATGATACATGAGGGCGCTGCTTTATTAAAAATTACTCCAACAATTTCTCCATACACAGAACCCCTTTAACATTTTCTTAACATTCGTCTGGTATGTTGATATGACTATGATTTAATGAGGCTGTTTTTCCTAAGCAAATAAGCCAGAATATAAATCCAAATAAAGGTCATCACCTTCAAAATAAAGATATAAATGTTTTAATGAAGTTCCAAATTTCAGTATCTAAATTTTTTCCCTTAAGAGCAGACTTTTTTGGAACACTACATCAAAAACTAATGATGAATTATATGTATTATATGTTGACTAATTGAATTTTAAAAAGGAACAGACTTTTTGCAATCAATTAAAATTCATTTAAATCTAAGACTCAGGTGAGTGGGCAAGTTTGATGTATATGTTTGGAGTTAAAAATAATAAGGCAATAATAAAAGGAAAGAACTGGTTTCCATGTAATGGGATACTGTGAAGCTATCAAAAATAATGAAGCATGTGTGTGTGTGTGTGTGTGTGTGTGTGTGTGTGTGTGTGTGTGTGTGTGTGTAGGTGCAGCTATGAAATGACTACAAAATATACTGTCCAGTGAAAAAACAGCCAGGAACCTGAGGGTTACAGCATGCTTTTAACTACATTTTTAAAAAAGAAGTACGTGTATAAATATATGCTTATTCAATGCATGGGCTAGCTCTGGAAGGATACCTAAATAATTGGTAGCTTACAAATAGCTGTTGTTCCAAAAATATTAATATGCCTTGTCTAGCATCTATACATGTTTAATTCTTAGCTCTTATTAGATTTCAAGATCCTTTAGGACAAGAATTATGCACCATTCCTCTTGACATTCCCATATGCACAGGAGATTACATAGGACTCAATAAATGGCTGTGGATGAACATGATTGGATTTACATATGGTAAAGCCAAGTAAAGAAAGGGGTGCAGAGAGAGAGATTTGTCCAAACTAATAAAGAAAACAATGTGAGGGCTTATTTGAGGAAGTACCTGAATACAGTACAACCACCTTCTATTGGCCATGCAAGCTTATGAGGGCTGTCTGGGTGTCGCACACAAATAGATACTTACTGCTTAGGAAACTAAAGCCCAGAGAAGTTACTTCATTTTCCCAAGGCAAAACAGCCAGCACAGAGATCAAGATCTGCCTTTAAGCCCAGGTCTAACTTACCTAAAGCTGATGTTCTCTCCACTATAAGAGCCAATGAAAAGCACAAGTGAACAGTATGGACTCTGGGGCCAGATCACCTGGGCATGAGCCCTGACTCTACCAACTTCCAGCTGTAAGGCCTAAACAACATGCTTTGCCTCATTGTGTCTCCCATTCCTCCACGGAGAAAATGAGCACAAGAAGTCACTACTCCAGAGGGTTATTTTGAGCATAAATGGATTTGTACTTAGAAATGTACTCGGCAAGCATGATTACTGTTATCATGTCAAACGCTGACTCTGGAGAGAATCAGGACAAACATACTTTGATGAGAGATGGAAATTAACATGATCAAGTTGTAAATCAGGAGAAGGCAGATCAAAGTAAGAAATCAGGAGGTATGTACCTGTGATGGTATTTGAGGATGGACGAGAGGGGAAAAGCTCACCAGGAGAAAACATGAACCGATGAAAGTGGAATAGAACATTAATGAAGACAAACTTAGAAATCAGAGTCATCCTGCAGATTGGAATACCCTGAAGTTTGTTTTTCATTGGTTTGTTGTTCCTGTTCTTTGTTCTTTAAACAGAAGAGACATCACTTTGTTGAACAATCTCAAAGGCAATTGTGTAAAAAAGTAAAGTCTATACAATCTGGACTCCTATGAGGGATTTAGTCCACCTTCCTCAGCTCAGGCAAAGGCTTCCAGAAACAAAGCACCAACTTTGATTCCTAAATGAGCATCAGTCCCTGTGGCTCAGTTACTCGAAGCTTCCAGCAGCAAAGAACCTAATAGTTCGTGCTCCACAGCTGGGTTCTGAGCCTGGGGCTCCCAGTGACTTTTTAGAGAGCTTCATGATTGGTTTGCTTCCATGGGACTTGGATCAAGATGAAAAATGAGCCCAAGGTTATTTGGAAACAGTTCATATTTAAGAGACCTTCAAACACTTCACAAATAAAAAGTGGGCTATAAATATTGTATAATAACCCTAGAATAACTTCCCACTTGCTAATGTTTACCACTGGGGAAAAATTAGCAATGGGCACACTCATACTTCAAAAGTTAGGAAATTGAGGATAAAATCCAAGTAGTTTGGAAGAGTTGAAATCATTTTACTCCGAGGGGAAGAACAGTTCATAAGGGAAGGAAATTGCGTTTGAATTTCTCAGCATTGTGATAAAAGTACTCTATCTAGATGATACCTATTTCTCACTGAGTATCCCTAGCCTCCAGCACCCAAACCCACCAACCCCTGACCCTACTAACTCATTATTGGTTATCCATGGAGCTGGTCCTTAGTCAAAGGGATAGGGTTATGCAGACTGAAGATCACCTGTCAATCTTTAATGCATAAAGTAGAAACCAAATGCAACAATCTCGCAGACATGTAACTAAATGTCTTTTCAATCACCATCCATCACCACCCTTTTGTGGCATCGGTGCTAACCCTGACCCTTTATTCTGGCGCCTGTGCCACAGTAGTTAAGTCGAATTGGCCATTTTTTCATTGAAGACCTGCTGCTTAAAAATCAGCATTTACAAAGCAGCTTGTGATGCAGTGAAGAGCCCAGACAGAGATGTAATAAACAATGTTTTGAATTACATTTTGGACATTTTAAAATGCTCTGGGCTCAATTTCGTAAGGCATTTGCATTTGTAATGAAAAAAAATACATCTCTGAGTTTCAGTCTCAGGTCAACAGCCTCTTTTATGTTGTAAATTTTTTGCAGGGGCAATTACAAATTGTACACAGATTCATTATTTTTCAAGTACTTTTATCAGGACATTTCCCCATACATCTAATTTGTCCTGTCTGAAATGTAACTTGACATAAGGGATTTTCTTAATTGCTTTTGAAGCCCTTCCAAGATAATCGACTGCTTTTTGGAGCATGATAAAAGACAGTAGACAATATTGCCAGTCTGTCTTAGGATCACACGCTGAGGTTTTTGGGTAAAAGCAAAGAAAGGCAACATTTGCCTCCTAAACTATTCAGTTATCTCCATTTTAATTTGACTTCCCCTTAAACGACAGTTTCTAAGAATACAGAAAAAAGAAAGTGTCCTCACCATTTTTATCTGCCCCCTTGCAATGGCTGTCACTTTGGGGGTAGATGCAGTCAGTATTTACGAAAGGACACAGGATTGCTGTGTTATTCTGATTTTTACTTAAAGATTTTACTTATTTGAGAGACAAAGAGAGACAGAGAACGAACACAAGCAGGGGGAGTGGCAGACAGAGGCAGAGGGAGACGCAGACTCCCCACTGAGCAGGGAGCCCGAAGTGGGATGAAGTGGGCTCAATCCCACGACCCCGGGGATCATGACCTGAGCTGAAGGCAGACGCTTAACCGACTGAGCCACCCAGGGACCCCATGAAGAATCTTAACCAAAGATTAAATAAAGATTGCAGCGGGGCACCTGGGTGGCTCGGTTGAGATGACTTTGCTCCCAGGGAACATGTGGCAATGTCTGGAAACATTTTTGACTGTCTTGACTAGAGGGCTGACATGAGCCCAGGCCAAGGATGCCGCTAATCATCCTACAATCCACAGGACTGTCTCCTGCATGCATATATTCTGCAATTCCAATAAGCCCTTTAGCGTCTCACTCCCAACATGATCAGACAGCCAAAATTTACAGGACAGCTTAGCAAAGCCTCTAACAGCAAAGAAGAAACAGACCAGGCACAAAGAAACAAAAGCAGTTTGGAGGAAAGAGAGATCTTGCAGCCAAAAAAACAGAAACAAAAACAAAACTATCATTAATAATTCAGAGAGATAAGAGTCCATATATCCAGGAAACATGAGATAATGACTGTTTTGTTTTGTTTTTTACAGAAAGGAAACACTGAAAAAATGAAAAAAGCTCTTGGAAACTAAGGAGGTAACAACAAAAAAAGAATAATTTAGGAGAAAAACTGAGGAAAATATTTTAAAAGTTAGGACAATCTCTCCAAATGTTACAAGATAAAGAGCTAAAAAATAGGAAAGAAAATAAAATTCAGAGGATCAGTGTACAGTTAACTCTGGAACACGGACTGGTACTGCATGGGTCCACTTACATGTGGATGTTTTAAGTACAGTGCTATAAATAAAATGTGTTTTTATTTTTTAAAAAGATTTTATTTAGGGGCACCTGAGTGGCTCAGTCAGTTAAGCAGCGGCCTTCGGCTCGGGTCATGATCCTGGGGTTCTGAGATCGAGCCCCGCATCAGGCTCCCTGCTCAGCGGGAAGCCTGCTTCTCCTTTTCCTTCTCCCTGCCGCTTCGCCTGCTTGTGCTCTCTTCCTGTCAAATAAATAAATAAAATCTTAAAAATAAATAAATAAATAAAAATTTTATTTATTTCTGAGAGAGAGCGAGTGGGAGGGAGAGGGAGAGAGAATCTGAAGCAGACTCCATGCTGGGCAGAGCCCAACGTGGGACTCGACCGGAGCCAAAACCAAGAGTCAGATGCTCAACCAGCTGAGCCACCCAGGTGCCCCTGTAAATGCATTTTCCTTATTATTTTCTAAACACTTGTTCACTCTAGCTTACTGTATTTTAAGAATCTCTCTCTCTGACAAATAAATACAATCTTAAAAAAAAAGAATCCAGTATATAATACAAATAACACAAAATATGTTAATCAACTGTTATCAACAAGGCTTCTAGTCAAAAATATGTTATCAGGAGTTTAATTTTGGGGGTGGAGGAGGAGTCCAAAAGTTTGACAGCTTTTCAACTGCACAGGGGTTCAGGACCTCTAATACCCACATTGTCCAAGGGTCAACTGTATTATTTCCTATTGCTGCTGTAACATATTACCATCAACTTGGTGTCTTAAACAACAATTTATTATCTTGTAGTTCGGGACATCATTAATCTGAAATGGGTTTCCCTGAGCCAAAACCAAGGTGTTGACAGGGTCTTCCCTCCAGAAGCTCTAGGGGAGAATGTTTCCTTGCTCCTCCTAGCTTGAGAAGGCTGCTGTATTCCTTGGCTTGTGATCTCTTCCTTGCATCACTCCAACCTCTTGCTTCCATTATCACATGTCCTACATCTCTGCTTACCTGCCTCCCTCTTAAAAGGACCTCTGTGATAATACTGGACTCACTAGGACAATTCAGGATAACTTCATCTTGTGATTCTTAATTACATATGCAAAGTCTCTTTTTCCTATAAAGTAACATTCATAGGTTCTGGAGATTGGCACATGGACATCTTGGGGTCGGGGGCACTACTCAGCCTACCACAATCAAAATATGAGGTACAGTAACCATGAAGTAGAATGAACAAGAAAATGGGGAAGAGATAGCAATGCAACAGGGAAGGATGTAAGTTTAAAGATGGAGGGGCTCAGTGCTAAGCGATATGGATGGAAATAGACCCACAATAAGGCATGCCACCGTAAAATTTTACAATACCAAAGACAAAAAGAAGATTCAACAAGCTTCCAGAGAGGGGGAGAGAAACATAACAAAAAACAAAAGATCACAATGGCTCTGAACTTCTCAATACCAGCACTGGAAGCACAAACACAATGGAATGTGGTCTTCAAAAATTGGGGAAAAAATTATTTGCCTGTTAAAATTTTGTACCCAGGCACTCAGTCAAGTTTAACATTTTTATCTCTTATGGATTTTTTCTCAGGAAGCTACTGAAGCTGAGAGAAATGAAATACAGGAAAAAAGGAGACCCAACACAGAAGGAACAGGGGAAATTACAGAACAGTGAAGGGAGAGCAGAAAATACAAGGCAATGAGTCCAGATTGGAGCAATATGACTAAAGAGAGTAAGTAAGCTGAGGGCTATTCCCACCAAGATGCTTCTGCAATTGTACCATCTTTTTTTAAAACCTGAGAATGCCAGATGAGCCTGAGCAAAATGTTATCCATTCCTACTCTGTCCTTCATGCTGTGATGCCTGCAAGAGGTGGGTATCCTCATCTTACTCCCCCGAAAAATGTCTGAGAGCCAGAGGTGGGCCGTGAAGAGCTTAGCAGCAGTCCCCCTTACCACATTCCTACTGGCCACCCAGTCCCTGACTCATAGCATTATTCTGTAGTAGGACAAATTTTCCTTTTCCTTACACTTTTATCCACTGAATTCCCAGGAGCTCTGTACATACTCAGGAAAGGTGATGCCAGAGGCATTCTGTTCATCATCTCCTGGAAGCTGTCACTCGGCTGTGGCAATATGACCCTTTTTTTCCCTGGCTAGCTGTATGCTTATTATCCATTTTTCAAAGCGAAATAATATATAGCTAGAGATATATACACAAGTTGCAAATAACCATAAAAATAATCAAGATAGTGACAAATACAAAGGTCAGGATACTACCTCAGAAGGATGGTAAGACGACTACTATTAAAAAAAAAAAATAAGTACTGGCAAAAAGAGAAATTGGAAATCTTGTGCACTGTTGGTGGGAATGTAAAATGGTGCAGCCAATATGGAAGACAGTATGGCAGCTCCTCAAAAAATTAAAAAATGGGGCACCTGGTGGCTCAGTCGTTGAGCATCTGCCTTCATTCAGCTCAGATCATGATCCCAGGGTCCTGGGATCGAGCCCCACGTCGGGCTCCCTGCTCAGTGGGGAGCCTGCTTCTCCCTCTCGAGAACCCCTGCTCATGCTCTCTCGCTATCTCTCTCTCACTCTCAAATAAACAAAATCTTTAGAAAAAAATTGAAAAATAGGATTACCATATGATCCAGCAATTCCACTTCTCAGTATGTACTCAAAAGAACTGAAAGCACGGTCTCAAAGAGATACTTGACAACCATGTTCACTGCAGCATTATTCACAATAGCCAAGAGATGGAAGCATCAATGGATGAACAAAATTTGGCACATACAAGGGAATATTAAAAATATTTTAAAAACCTTAAAAATGAAAAATTCTGACACGTTACAACATAGATGAACGTTGAGGACATTATGCCAAGTGAAATAAGTTGGTCACAAAAAGACAAATACTGCATGGTTCCACTTATATTAAGTACCTAGAATAGTGGTTGCCAAGAGCCAGTGGGCAGGGGGTGAGGGTGGGGAGGATGGAAATACAAAGGTGTTTAATGGACATAGAGTTTCAGTTTTACAAGATGGAGAGTTCTGGAAATCTGTTGGTGAATATAATTAACACTAATGAACTATACACTTTAGAATTTGGTTAAAATGGCAAATTTTACATTATGGGTATTTTACCACAATTAAAAAATTTTGGTGGGGTGGGCACCTGGGTGGCAGTCAGCTAAGTGTCCAACTCTTGGGTTAAGCTCAGGTCATGATCTCAGGGTCGCAAGATCGAATGCCACATCCAGCTCTGCAATTAGTGTGGAGTCTGCTTGAGACTCTCTCCCTCTCCCTCTGCCCCTCCCCGCTCACACTCTCTCTCAAATAAATAAATCTTTAGAAAAATTTTTTTAAAGTGAGGATCATCGTTGACTCCGGAGGGACAAGTGGCACTATACCGGTTAATTTTATGACAATTTGGCTAGGCCACAGGGAGCCAAGGTATTTCATCAAACATTATTCTAGGTGTTTCTGTGAAGGTGTTTTAGATGAGATTCACATTTGAATCAGTGGACATTAAGTAAAGCAGATTGCCCTCCATAATGTGTGTGGGCCTCAGTTCAATCAACTGACCAGCAGACTGCCTTCACACTTTATTTGCAACATCAGCTCTTCCTGGTGCTACAGCAAACTGCATTTGGAAATCAAACTGGAAGGCTGGGTCTCCTAGGTCTCCAGCCTGTGGGTCCAACCAGCAAGTTTTCAATTTGCCAGTCTTTTATAATCATATGAGCCAATTCCCTATAATAAATTTTTCAACATATATACACACCCTAGTGGTTCTGTTTCTCTGGAGAACCCTAATACAGGTAGACTAGGGGAAAGGCATACAGTAGTCTCCCTTATCCATGTGGGATATGTTCCAAGACCTCCCAGTGGGTGCCTGAAACAGCAGTGAGTACTGAACCCTAGGTATACTATTTCTCCTATACATACCTATAATAAAGTTTAATTTATAAATAGGCAATATAAGAGGTTAAAAATAGCACAACTATAATAATATACTATAAAAGTTATGTGAATGTGCTCTCTCAAAATATCTTATTGTATTGTACTCACCCTTCTTATGACGATATAAGATAAGAAAATGCCTATGTGATGAGAAGTGAAGTAAATGATGTAGGCATTGTGATGTAGCATTAGGCTACTTACTGTCCTTCTGACGATACGTCAGGAGGATCGTCTGCTTCCGGACTGCAGATGACCGCAGGTAACTGAAACCACAGAAAACGAAACCGCGGATAAGGGGAGACTACTGTATAGAGAGCTTCTAAGGTACCCATAATGTTCTATTTCTTAACCTGAGTTGTTGTACATGGTACAAGTACATGGTGTTTATCATTACCTTTAAACTGTATATACATCTTATGTACTTTTGTTATGTATGACATCACAATTAAAAACATTTTTTTTTTACTTCCAAGATTGGGATGAAACCAATTTTCTCACTAGAGTTCACATCTAGATTTCTTAACCCTTCCAGATTTTAAATAAGTAACCTGGGCCTGCTAAGCTCATCTGTAGCCAGAGACAGTTGTTAACTTGGTTTAGGTGACTTAAGTGGATCATGGGTGATGGATCTGCAAGGAATCACTAAGAGAACTTAGGAATGTTTTGAGGTTGACATTATTAAAGAGGATTATCCCTCATGCTGCTGAGGGACACATAATCAAACCAGGCAGACAATGGCACTGTTTCCTATGGTGTTATCTCACACAGCATGTATTTTTTCTATCATCCATCCTTGTCCTATAGTTTCAGGGTTAATTCTAACGATAAAAGAACATTTCTGAAGGCCAGAACCCTCATAATTCTTTCAATTCAACTATCCAACAACCTAATCGGTACTAAGCACATAAAGCCTGGGGGTGAGAATAAAAAATTATTCCTAGCCTTCCAACATGCCCAAGTGTTTGACTTACCCTGGATAACTTCTGGCATCTCACATTAAAACATTTTGAAACCGGGGAGCCTTCCTGCCTCAGTCAAAAGAGCATGTGACTCTTGATCTTGGGGATCATGAGTTCAAGCCCCACGTTGGGTATAGACATTACTTACATAAACTTAAAAAAAAACTTTTTGAAACTTCTATAACAAGTTCACATTTCAAAGGCAACATTTTTTTAAGTTCCATAACAAAGTGGGGAAAAATTGAAATTGTTCAATGTTGTCAAAAATCAGAATGAAGATGGGGTCCACAGAAAACAAAACAATTGTGGGAATGAGCTAAGCAATTTCATGGCCATCTTTTGATATTAAATCATTGCTAAAACAAAAACAAAAACAAAAACAAAAAAGCCCTACAACAATATTTAAAAAAAGGGTGGGGGGAGACCCCCAGCTGACTCAGTCGGTGGAGCATTCAAGTCTTGGTCTGAGGGTCGTTGAGTTCAAGCCCCACGTTGGGTGTAGAGCCTACTTAAAAAAAATAAAAATTAAAAAAAAAATAAATTAAATCAATGCAAATACAGGAATTTTAACATCCAATTTCCAGAGATACAATTAGGTACATATAAATTCAAGTATTTTGCCATTTTCGTGGCAAAATACAGAACCTCAGAAGCAAGGCAGTTAGGCTAAAGAGGTTACAAGAATAATCTATCCTCTTTAAAATCTTTTTTTTTTTTAAAGATTTTATTTATTTGCCAGAGAGAGTGAGAGGGCACAAGTAGGGAGAGGGAGAAGCAGGCTCCCCTGCTGAGCAAGGAACCCAGTGCAGAACTCAACCCCAGGACCCTTGGGATCATGACCTGAACCAAAGGCAGACGTTTAATTGACTGAGCCACCCAGGCATCCCCTCTTTAAAATGTTTTAAGGGCTCCTGGTGGTGGTTCAGTCAGTTAAGTGTCCGAATCTTGATTTCAGCTGGGGTCATGGTCTCAGGGTTGTGGGAGTCAGCGCAGAGTCAACTTACCCCTCTCCCTCTGTTCCTCCCCACTTGCCCCTCTCCCTGTTCCTCCCCACTTGCACTCTCTAATAAATAAATACAAATCTTTTACTTCCAAAATATTAAACGTATGCTCACTGTAGAAAATTCGGAAAATATTTAAAAAATCATGAAGAAAAAAACCCGTTTGTAATCCTACTTACGGAGGAAAACTCCCATTGTCTTATGTCAGAAAGTGCAGCTAGCCATAGAGGGTTTAAGCACAGGCTCCTCCACACACCTCCCCAAGCCCTTCCCCAAGGCACTTGGTAAGTCCACTGCTACTTTTGGCTAATCCTCTCTGCTCTCGGCATTTCCACAACAGACCTGTGAAATAGTATTACTCCCACTTAACCCTAAAAAGAAACTGAAACTCAAAGGAAAAATAACTTGCCAGAAGCAAGTGGTGGAACCACATCTGAATCCAGATTTGATTGTTTCTTAATCGCTATACATAATACTGCCCTCAAGCCAGAAAATTCTCTCTTGATTAATTTACACAGTTGAATTAAAATCTGCTGCCTTATTTACTGCTAATGATAGGATTTGGTTTGCAGAGATAGAATTTAGACTCCAACAGTAATTTCTCCCAAAGGTTTTATTGGACAGTGGAATGTTTCCTATTTCCTTCTGAAAGTGGCTGAAATGATTACTATTTTGTATTAAAACCCCAAATAATCAAACACCTTTAACTACATAAGACAGTGGTTTAAACATATTAACAAAAATAGAGAAATATTTAATATACATTCTATACTTCATACATTCAGGTCTACAGATCAAGCTCTTTTCCTATTTTGGTAATGACTTTTTCCTAAATTCATTCTTACACCACAGACTGATACATCCAGGACCTGTGGAATATATACCTGTGAGATTTTAGGTATAATCTGTGGATACACAGTAGATGAGAAAGTCTCACAAACTTGAATGTTTTATACATTGGGCTCATTAAAAGCGTGCTCTAAAATGCCACACAACCTGAAGTACATCATTAAAAGACTAATAAATTGGGGTTCATTCACTGACACAATGGAATATATACTACATGAAAGAATACCTAGTGTCTTCTCTTTGGTGCTCTGCAAGTAGGTATGTGGTAGCTTCTGTGGCTGTTGGTGCAGTACACCGCATGGGCTGGTGGCCTCAACTAGGTACAGTGACTGACACGGTCACTGTCATCAGGGCCATGGCCCAGGGGTCAGGGATGCTCAACTGGCTCATGGAGGTCTGTAATGAGGGTAGGAGGAAAACTCTGATCAGAATGGTTCTTAGAGATGACTTGAGCCAATTAGTAAGCATATTAAGAATAATGGGAGCTAGATTTCTCACTGACAGAGAATGGAGCGACACAGAAAAGAATGGAGCAATACTGGCATTGTAAGTGTCAATGTGAATGTTTCTTTTATAGAGAGAGGTCAGAAAAGTCAAGATCACGAACAAGAAAACAACACTGAATAACTGTTGCAGGTTGAAGCTGAAGCAAAATGATAAGAAATGCCATGAGTAATCCTGGACTGGGAAGACTTAATAAAGGTCGTTACTGGCACAACTTATGTGAAGAGGGTCTATGGACTGGATATTGTATCAATGTTAATTTCTTGATTCTGATGGTTATTATGGGGTCATGTGGAAGAGCATCCCGATTTTTAGAAATTATACACCGAGGCTTATATAGTAGGTGAGTGATTAGGAATTAGGTCTGCAACCTACTCTTAAATAGCTCACAAAAAAAACCATACTTTGTGTGAGCGTATGTAAAGAGGAAGAGAAAATGATAGGATAAATGTGGCTAAATGTTGATAACTGGGAAATATGGGAAGGGGGAATACAGACATTCTTCTGCTATTATGACAACTTTTCTGTTCAGATTGAAATTTCAGAGGCCCCAGCTGGCTCAGTTCGTGGAGCATGCGACTCTTGATCTCGGGGTTGTGAGTTCGAGCCCCATGTTGGATGTAGAGATTACTTAAAAATAAAATCTTAAAAAAAAAAAAAGATTGAAATTTCAAAGTGAATAGCAAAAAAAAAAAAAGAATATAGACATTCATTATAACTAATATAGAATAAACTCTAAGGTATATTAAATTTTTTAAAAGTACAGAAAAATGTATATTATACTATTTGTATAAAGAAGGGATGGTGACATACATGTATGCCCACACACATATATAATGAGTGTATTCTTACTATACAGAGTGCCTGCAGAAACAAACTAGGATCTGATCTACATTGTTTTCTTCCACAGATGGAAAATCAGTAGCTAGAGAAGAATGAGAAAGGTTTTTCACTCTGAAACTTCAATTTTGTACTATGTGCAAGGAAGTAACTTAAAAAAAAAAAAAGAAAAAGCTTTAATCCAGTGGTTGCCAAATCCAAGTACCAGGCTGTCTACTTTGGAAGCATCCAGGGAAAATTTAAAACTAGATTAGCAGGTCTCAATTCCAGAAATCCTATTTCAGTGAGTCCAGGTTAGGGGTCAAGGTACCACTAAAATTTCCTTAATTATAAAATATAACATGGTTTGGGAATTGGTGCTTTAAACAAATCACCCAAACCTGATTCTCTCTAAACCTAAAACTCTAAGTAAATTAGGAACTTAGAAACAAATACTTTTTGTCCAATGGAGGATAAAATCATAAGCTAGGGAAAGGATACCCCAGAAGTGAAATCAGAAAACCTAAAACCAGGGTTCACACTGACCCCTGAATAGAAGCCAAGTCATACACTTCATTTCACCATGCTGATTCCTTATTAAGGACCAAAAATATCCTTGAGGCTAAGGTCACCTGAATGTTACTCTGTATAGATATAATACATTCAAATACTCTGCATTCTTCAGAAGGAACATTCAATGTAAATATGTAGCAAGATTACATAGTTATTTTTAGTTAAAAAACACACAGTTGGCACAGGTAGATACAGTATCTGTAACATTCTAGGTCTCAAGTAGAGTTCATCAGGGTTCATTTTATTATTTATATCTCAAGAGATATTAACTATATTTTCTTATAGGCATCAGATGTAACATAAGAATATAATTTTTAAAAAGAAAAGCAACAAAATACCAGTTTAGATGTTTGGTCCTTACATTTAAAAAGTAAATAAAAGAAAACTAAGCATTACCATGCCAGCAGTACATATTTATTATTATTTTTGAATGGCCAAAAGACTTATAAGGCCCATCATTATTAGTATAACCACAGATATGAAATATCACTTAGTGACATGGAGTGAAAAGGACAGTTTTACACATATTAAAAAAACACATACACATACACATATACTCTCTCTGTCAAGTGCTCACCATACACTGCTACAAAAGCAGGAGGCATCAAGCTACAGGAGTTCCAATATATGTAACACGTTGAAATATCTCAAGCTTAAAAACTGCACATAAGTTGCAAAAATAAAGTTTCTTTCTTCAAACATTTTGATCAGAGCTCAAGCAATGCAAATAATGAACACCAATGATTTTCATACTACTTAACTCACTTTAAAACATAAAAAGGTCAACAGTTGCAAAAGTCCTGAAAATGTAGAGGTTATAGGAATGAATAATGCATTTCATCCAAAAAAAAGTCTACAGTAGATCTGTCTCATCCTGGCTCGTAAATATTTAAGAATCATAATTCACTATACTCAAAACAAAATTAAGCCAGAACAAAAGGATAAAAAGAAAAATCATTACTTCAAATGAGGCATCATTGCCCTTAGTTTCTTTAGACAATTTCACTAGTGCAAGAGCATAGTTTACCTGAAAGATCATGAGTCACAATTAAAGAGCACTCATACAAAACTATTTCCTTTTTTCTTTAAAAAGTGCCACATACTATACTTCTCAATTAAAAAAAAAAAACAAACTGCACATACACTAATGAAAGACTGTTTGTCTCCATCTCTTGTCAATGAGGAAAGGCCAGAGTGATTCTTTGATTCCAATTCGAAATGGTGTTCTCTGGCCAATGCCCAAGGTCTCTAATTTGGTGCAGTCAAGCTGAGCATTTCTTGGACGTTGTGCTCCTACGACAGGACGGTCAGTTATCTTTAAAGAAAAATAAAAACAAAAAATTTAAAAATAAATGAAAAGCCTATGTTGCAGTTTTATAATCTCTATTTCACTTTGCCGTTCACTGAAAATCTGATTTGATCACTGGAAAAATACACAAATAAATTATCAAGACAGTACTTTTCCTATAAACTTCACCAATACTCATGGGCTTCCTTATAAACGATAATTTAGAGATAAGTAACAATATAAACCGCCAACATACAAAGTTCACTTTAATTAGTACCAAAAAATGAAGTTATCCAATATTTTCAAAGCAACAAGGAAGTTTTATCAGTAATACATACTATAGTGACAGATCTGGGCTTTCAACAAGTGAGGTTTTAAACACCATGTACTTACAGGTCTTAAGTGACTGCTGGGAAGGTTGAAGGCATCTGCAATTGCACATGCCATTTCATACTTAGTCATCTGTTCGTTGCCAGACCAGTGAAAGGTTCCCTTAATTGATGGATCCTAATAAAGACATAAAAATTCAAAATAGTTTTAACTTTTTGAATTGAGTGGAATAAACAACCAAAAAAAGCTAATGTAAAAGTCCAGGAATCAAAATGCATCCCTCCTTTCTGGAATGCTCCCCATGGGATATCTAAAATCAAATTCCTATAAGTATATCCAGCTAAACCTAAGAAGCAATTTCTAGAATTTAGGCTTAAGAATTTTTTTTTTAATAAAAATATAAGTGGCTCCAAATTTTTAGTGGGAATCCTAAGAATGAGTACAGACTTTTATGGAAACACAGGCCAATTTAATGAATATTTTTAATTATACTAATAAAACCAAAACATAATAGAACCATTCTGCAGTATGAGCTAATTAGGCATGACATCCTTAAATAGTTCCATAGTACATATTTAAAACATAAATTTTTATGTGTTAAAAACTATGGACAACCTATTATTAACATTCTAAAATAAATCAGTCTCTCATCTTTCTATTAATATTCTAGTTAGTCACAACCTTTTCAAATGTCTGATATTAACTATTTCAATATCTAAAAAAAAATTACAAATCATTCTTAAAACGGCTGAAATTAAAAATTCCTATGGAGAGTCTTCGTTGGCACTACATAAATCTTAAACAGAATAATTTCTTAAAGACATTATTTTGTCATCCAAAGAAAAAATACAAGATTTTAGTCATCTTGCAATAAAAGAATGACAGACGGGGTCCAGAGTATATGAGAAAAAAATTCAAACACAAGAGCATAATATTTTTACTATTCATAAATATAGCCTACTATCTGCACACTACTTTTGTTTGGTCACCTTGTAGTTTTAAAAAAACTTTAAACAAAAATCTGTATTTATTTATATTATTATAAAGATATATATTATTACATATAATAATAAAGAAACAAAAACACTTTGACTTTCACTTGTGGAGGGAAGTTAGGAAGTCTTCCTTCCAAAGATCTCACCAGCATTCTCTTCTCTGCTAACTGGCGACACACAGTGGCTACATCTTTGACATGTGTGGGGAACCTCTGCTGCCAGTGGTCCATGTTAGCTGACTTGTTACTGAACTGCACTTTATCAAACATAACAGTCACAGCACTTTCTTCAAGCTTTTCAACTTCTCCATACAGAACAGGAATTCTCAAAACAGCAGCTCCTAGGAATTAATAAAAACAGGTAATTTTTTAAAGCTGACTGGTTCTGAAGTCTTGATATAAAATGAAAGTATGTGGATTTAAATAATACTGTTATAGGGGGCGCCTGGGTGGCTCACTCGGTTAAGCGTCTGCCTTAGGCTCAGGTCATGATCCCAGCACGCTGGGATCGAACCACAACACAGGGTCCCTGCTTAGCAGGGAACCTGCTTCTCCCTCTCCTTCTGCTGTTCCCCATGCTTGTGCTCATGTGCGCACTCTCTCTCTCTCTCAAATAAATAAAATCTTTAAAAAAAAATACTGTTGTAGAAAACTTGCAGTATACCAAAAATGACATCTAAAAACCCAAAGGGATTTTAGATGACATAGTTCACCTATAATAATGCCCATTTAACAACTATCATACTGAATATTTTTAAAGGTCTCTTGTCATTTGGGGTATTTTTATATATTATTTTTAACAATCATAATAATGAAGAAATTAAACTGATCATGACAACTAAATGCAATGAGTGATCCTTGATTGAATCCCAGATTAAAAAATAAGATGCAGTGAAGGACATTACTGAGACAAGTGGGAAAATTCCTACATAGATGATACAGTATAACATCACATTAATGTTAAATTTCCTGAGTGTGTACTGATATGAGGAATTCTTAATCTCAGGAAACAAACTGAGGGTTGCTGGAGTGATGGGGGGTGGGAGGGATGGGTGGCTGAGTGATAGACATTGGGGAGGGTATGTGCTAAGGTGAGCGCTGTGAATTGTGTAAGACTGTTGAATCACAGACCTACCTGTACCTCTGAAACAAACAATACATTATATGTTAAAAAAAAAAAAAAAGATAGCAGGAAGGGAAAAATGAAGGGGGAGAAATTGAAGGGGGAAATAAACCATGAGAGACTATGGACTCTGAGAAACAAACTGAGGGTTCTAGAGGGGAGGGGGTGGGGAGATGGGTTAGCCTGGTGATGGGTATTAAAGAGGGCACATACTGCATGGAGCACTGGGTGTTAGGGTGTTATACACAAACAATGAACCATGGAACACTACATCAAAAACTAATGATGTAATGTATGGTGGTTAACATAACATAAAAAAAATTTCCTGAGCGTGCTAACTACACTGTAATTATGTAGAGAACATTCTTGTTAGAAGATAAATAGCATAGGGGCACCTGGGTGGCTCAGTCTGTTGAGTCTCTGACCCTTGGTTTCAGTTCAGTCATGATCTCAGACTGTGAGATCAAGCCCCGCATAGGGCTCTGCTCAGTGCAAGTGGGCTTAAGATTCTCTCCCTTTGTTACTCCCCCGACCCTAAATAAATAAATAAATAAATAAATAAATAAATAAAATAAATCTTTATCTTTTTTTTTTTTTTAAAGCATGGTGAAGTATGTTGGGGTGAATTTCAACTAATTCTCAACAAGTTCAGCGAAAAAAAATACACACGTCACATGACACATTAAAAAGTGGTGAATAAAGTTAGGTGTTTCACCACATAATTCATGAAACCACTGATTAAGGAATTAGGGGTTTTCAGATTTTATGTTGGTCCCTACTGAGCAGTTACAACAGACTTTGGATAATTAACACTTTAACTGAAAATTAACAACTTTTTAATTAAATTAACACATTGGAAAAATATGTATAGATAGGTATTCAAGGATGATTCCTGCAGGATAATATATAATACCAAAAAAAAAACACCTGGAATCTAAATGCCTGTAAGTATGGTGTCTATACTAGAGGATGCTTCTCAAAGACTGTATAGTGTAAGGCAGTGCAAGGAATCATTAAATCAAGTACTATGCAGCCACTGATAGGAAAAAGATAACCCAGAGATGACTCAATATGCATTGAAATAAATATGGGGGGGACCAGGTTATAAAACGAAATCCACCATTTTTACCAATTCACAAAAAATGCTTTCATACCTCACCATATCTGGTGCTTCTCGGAGGCAGCATTATAAAAGAACTTCCACCCTTTACAATTTTCATTTTTTAATTTTTTTCAATAAGGGTATACATTTTATATTAGCACATATATTTATGTGTATGTATACACAAACACATAGGGAAAAGAAGAGCCATACAAATAGAAATTTAAAAACCGGGCACCTGAGTGGCTCAGCCGGTTAAGTGTCTGACTCTGGATTTCGGCTCAGGTCATGATCTCAGGGTTGTGAGATCAAGCCCCGCGTTGGGCTCCACAATGGTTATGAGGCCTGCTTGAGATTCTCTCTCTCATTCTCCAGCTGTCCCTCCCCCCCAACCTCTCCCTCTTTCCCTATCTTTAAAAAAAAAAAAAATTTAAAAACCGTACAAAAGCGTGCACCTAGGTGGCTCAGATGGTTAAGTGTCTGCCTTCGGGTCAGGTCATGATCCCAGGGTCGTGGGATCAAGCCCCACATCGGGCTCCTGGCTCAGCAAGGAGCCTGCTTCTCCCTCTGCCTCTCTCCCTGCTCATGCTTTCTCTCTCTGTATCTCCGTGTCTCAAATGAATAAATAAAATCTTTAAAAAAAAAAAAAAAAGACTCTCCTTCCCTCTCCCTCGCCCCCCACCCCACACTTGCTCCTGTGTGTGCACTCTCTCAAATAAATCTTAAAAAAAAAAAAAACTGTTAAAAAAAAAACTGTACAAAAAATAACAAATACCTCAATCTAGAAGAAATGATACGGACCTGTTTTTCCAAAGTATATTACAAATATTTATACTATAAGATTTCTTTTCTTTATACAGTAACTTTTTTTTTTTTAATGTAAGTTCTACACCCAATATGAGGATTCAACTCACAACCCCAAGATCATCAAGAGTTACATGCTCTACTGACTGAGCCAGCCAGGTACCCTTATATAATGACAAACACATATATACTGATACTGGAAAAAGTCTGGAAGGATTCATAAATTCTTAATGATTTCTAAAATTCTTTTTTTTTTTAAAGATTTTATTTATTTGAGAGAGAAAAAGACAGCGAGAGAGGGAACACAAGCAGGGGGAGTGGGAAAGGGAGAAGTAGTCTTCCCACTGAGCAGGGAGCCCAACACGGGGCTCGATCCCAGGACTCTGGCATCATGACCTGAGCCAAAGGCAGACGCTTAACGACTGAGCCACCCAGGTGCCCTTGATTTCTAAAATTCTTATTTTTCTTTTTTATTAACTACACTCTCTAATTTTTCTCCAATGATTTATGCTCCTTGACTAATTTTTTCAAAATTTTATAGTTTTCATATGTAGCATATGATATATATATCTAGATCTATACATCTCCACATATATATCATATATCTATATCATCTCCATATATATATATAAAAACAATCAAAACTATCAGGTGCTAAAGAAATTGTGTCTTACCTAAATTGTTCTCTAGGACAGCCTTTTCTCCTTCTAATTTTGTTTTGCCATACAGATTTAGGGGACTTGGTACGTCTTCCTCTCTATAAGGTGGATTTGTTCCATCAAATACATAATCTGAGCTAATGTAGATTAGAAATGCTCCAATTAAAGCTAAAAAAGACAGACATAAAAGAAAGAAAAGAATCTATTAAATTATTACAGAACATCACTCTACTGGCATTTATAATAGCTTATTCATCATATATAAACAAATCTCTTATAAGTGATCTAGAAAACTTTAATCTTTATAAACTCAGCAATTATTTAATGTTTTACAAAGATTTTATAAAGTCATCATTACCTGCTTCCTTTGCTAAATTCCCAGAAGCATCCACATTAAGTTGAGAAGCAGCATCTGGCTGATTTTCAACAACATCTGGTCTTCTCTCTGCTGCACAATGTACTATGACATGGGGCTGGAAGTTAAACATTGATGTATTTTTAACCCAAAAGGAGTAAAAGAGGGGAGCTACAGCCTTCCAACAGTAACTCAATTCATAAAAAAGCTTTGTTAAATCAACATTCCTTCAACTAAAGAATCATTTTTTTTAGAATCGCTGTAATAGTTTTGTCATGCTTCCCTTTTTTAAGTTTCAAACTTCCTTAAAATAAATGTAGGCCCTGAAAAGCAAAGAGCAATTTAGTAATCCCTAGGCAAAACCAGACAAACTCAGTGTCAACAAATATTATTTCTCAATCAAAATAAGCTTTATTCTCTAATTTGGATGGGAGAAAAGAGCTAACATTTATGTAATTAATATGACCTAAATAATTAATTAATGTATGTTAAAAGAATACCAATTTCAAATTAAACTCATAAATTCAAATCTCTTACACCAATCATTTAGAGAATGTCAATTATCCATAAAAACTACACTCCCAGTTGAGCATTTAGTATGTCGCCTGTATACTAAGCACTGTGCAAGGAGCAAGGATTTCATCATCTACTGGAAAAGAAGAATATGTGTAAAGAGACTATTTCAGTATTATGTGACAGACATCAAGATAGAGGAAAGGGGGCACCCGGCTGGCTCAGTCAGTAGAGCATGAGATTCTTGATCTTGGGGTAGTGAGTTCAAGCCTCATGTTGGGCCTAAAGCTTACTTTAAAAAAAAAGAAAATTTAAATTAAAGATAGAGGAATGCTCAGGATCCTTTGTAAAGAAGGAGCATCTACTTCCCAGAGAAGATGAACCAAGGCGGAGATTTGGTAAAACCACTGACAGGCAGGGCTAATGTACAAACATACCAAACTATCTCCTTCCTTAACAACTACTAAAGAAGCATAATCTTAAAAACTTGAATGTGCCTTGGGGAGCCTGAGTGGCTCAGTTGGTTAAGCGACTGCCTTCGGCTCAGGTCATGATCCTGGAGTCCCGGGATCGAGTCCCGCATCGGGCTCCCTGCTCAGCAGGGAGTCTGCTTCTCCCTCTGACCCTCCCCCTCTCATGCTCTCTCTATCTCATTCCCTCTCTCAAATAAATAAAAAAAAATAA